>NC_135235.1:283316663-283654163 GCF_051348905.1 Ranitomeya variabilis
TAGAAGTTTGCCTGTGGGTTTTTCATTATACAGTTTTTATTTTGAGGCCTTTTCTTCATTTTTACAATTGGTTTACAGTATGAAATTAGGGAGGGGGGTCTTTCATTGCTTTGATGATTTTGTCTGTAGGAAATAATGGTTCTGATGTTTGCATGAATTTATTATTGAAATGTCAGTAGTTATGTGAATGGTTTGCAGTTCCACTAGCTGAGGGAAGACCTGTCCCTTCTTGTTAAGACAAACAAAAAAATCAAAAACCTGTCCCTTCTTGTTGGTGCTTAGAATTTTACTTATTACTTTTGATTCTTTGGTAATGGAATGCAGAGTGCCATTGGCAAAAGCAACCAATTGAACTCATATTAAACAAGGAAGAGACGACATTAACCCCTTCACCACGAAGCCTGTTTTCACCTTTCTGACCAGGCCAATTGTTACAATTCTGACCAGTGTAACGTTATGAGCTTATAACTCTGGAACACTTCAATGGATGCAACTGATTCTGAGATTGTTTTTCTCGTGACATATTGTACTTCATGATAGTGGTAAAATTTATTTGATAGGACTTGCGTTTATTTGTGAAAAAAAAAAACAAACGGAAATTTGGCAAACAGTTTGAAAGTTTCTCGATTTTCAAACTTTTAATCATTATGCCCTTAAATGATGTGTTTCAGGCAGCCCCCAAATCTAAGAAGCATCATTGTCAGAAGCTCCCTGTCCTCTCCAACAGCTGCAGGTACCTTTCCTTGCAACCAGAAAAAATGTAAAACCTGTCCATTTATAATGACCAAGGACAAGATAAAGATCCCCAATTCACATCAGGACTTTAAGATCCCAGGTACTTTCAGCTGTGTCATTTCTAATGTGGTGTACTTAATTATTTGTACTAAATGCCCAACTGGGGGTCTGTATGTGGGGGAGACAGGGCAGAAACTGAGAACAAGAATGAACTCTCATCGCCTTACAATAAGAGAAAAAAGAATGGATCTACCTGTGGCAATACATTTGTCTCCCGGATCATAACATTATCGACATGAAATTAGTTGTATTAAATGCTTCAAATCTCAAAGAGACAGAAGAGTATGGGAGTATAAACTGATGACGACCTTTGACACTCTTAGTGCAGGAGTGAATGTGTCACATGGATTTATGTCTTTTTACGTCAACTAAGGAACTTGCCCCTCAGACCATGTGGGGTTATCACAACAGAACCAAACCCCAATCAGAGGACAATAAAACACTCCTTATCTAAGAACTTGTCCAATATTTATGGACATAACTGCTTATCACTCATGGTAATTCTGCTTCATGTCACCTGTCTTATCCATGTTTTTTTCTTTTCTGTGATGTGTTGTGCATAAATATGTGATTCTCCAGAATTTCTTTTAGTCTATGCCTGATAAAGAGGCCTGAGTAGTCTCGAAAGCTTGCAATTTGTTACTATCTTTTCAGTTAGGCATTAAAAGGTATCAACTACTGAGGACTCAAGTCTAAATATTTTTCTATCCACTGGCTAACACGGTACCAAGATATTTCCTGCCCTTAAATCAGAAAGTCATATAGCACAAAATAGTTAATAAATAACATTTTCCACATTTCTACTTTACATCAGCACATTTTTTTTTTAGTTAGGAAGTTATAAGGGTTAAACGTTGAGCAACGATTTCTCATTTTTACAACCAAATTAGCAAAACCATTTTTAGGGACCACCTCACACTTGAAGTGACTTTGATTGGGTCAATATAACATAAAATAGCCAAAAAGGATGCTATTCTAAAAACTGCACCTTTAAAGGTACTCAAAAGCACATTCAAGAAGTTTATTAACCCTTCAGGTGCTTCACAGGAATTTTTGGAATGTGAAGGAAAAAATAAACATTTATGGTACTTTTCTTTCACAAAAGTTTTCCTTTAGACTTTTTTTTTTTTTTTTTTTTTACTTTCGCAAGGATAACAGGAGAAAATGGACCATACAGTTTGTTGTGCAATTTATCCTGAGCACGCTGATACCCAATATGTGGGGGAAATCTACTTTTTTGGCGCACGTCAGGGCTCAAAAGGGAAGGAGCACCATTTCACTTTTTGAATGTAAAATATGCTGGAATAATTAGCGGACGCCATGTCATGTTTGGAGAGCCCCTGATGTGCCTAAACAGTGGAAACACCCAACAAGTGACACCATTTTGGAAACTATACCCTTCACAGAAATTATCTAGATATGTATAGAGCACCTTGAACCTACAGGTGCTTCACAAAAGTGTATAAACGTAGAACCATCAAAATTAAAAAAATAAACAAAAAGATATTTTCCCCAGAAAATGTAGTATTTTTGTAGAAGAGAGTACCAGGCTGCAAGTGCCACCAGAGTGCTGAGCAGGTGCGTACCATGGCTGGAGCGAGGATTCAGTACGGCTGCGTTAGAGACACACCCATATCAGCAAGTGTGCGCACACCGGACAGAGCGTCACAGTACGGACGTCCAGGTATCGGCTGTCACACAGAGACGTGCGCCTGGCACAGCATTGCAGTGCGGACATTCAGGTGACTGCTGCCACCCAGAGAGACAGGTGCCGAGTGAAATCTTGTGAAGAGCTTCACTCTTCTGCTCCGCAGTTAAATGGACTAGTGGCTCAGCGGGCAAAACCGGACACCGCCCGATGCTGCCAGAAGCGAGACTGTTATGACCTGGTGGTAACGGAGCAGTACTGAAATGACCTGGTGGTTACGGAGCAGCACTGATATGACCTGGTGGGTATGGAGCAGCACTGATATGACCTGGTGGGTACGGAGCAGCACCAATATGACCTGGTGTGTACGGAGCAGCACTGATATGACCTGGTGGGTAAAATAGATCATGGACTAGCTCTGAGGAGGTGGTAGCTTTATTGACCGCAAACCCTAATCCTAACACAAACACTAGAAATAGCCGTGGGACGTTCCTGTCACTCCCTAGACGCCTCTTCACAGCCTAAGAACTAACTACCCCTAAAGATGGAAATAGAACACTGTCTCGCCTCAGAGAAATTCCCCAAAGGAAAGATAGCCCCCCACATATATTGACTGTGAGTGGAGAGGGAAATGACAAACGCAGGGATGAAAACAGATTTTAGCAAAGGAGGCCAACTCTGGCTAGATAGACAAAAATAGGAAAGGGAACTGTGCGGTCAGTATACAGAACCTAAAAAATCCACGCAGAGATTACAAAAATAACCTCCACACCGACTCACAGTGTGGAGGGGCAACTCTGCTACCCCAGAGCTTCCAGCTAGCCTGAATGTTTCATAATGACAAGCTGGACAAAAAGAGACAAACTTTAAACTGAAAGTAAGTACAAGAACTAGCAAGAACTTATCTTATGCTGGCATGGACAGGCCATCAGAGAAATCCAAGGAGAAGACTGAGTCTAACCTAGAGGAACATTGACAGCTGGCATGAATTACAGGCCAGAGCCCTGTTAAATACCAAGGCCAAGGGAGCCGATTAGTGAAGTCAGCTGCCAGGCCAAACTCCAGGAGCAGCAGTTCCACTCAAACCCACCAGAGGGAGCCCAAGGGCAGAACTCCCAAAAGTATCATTCACAACCACAGGAGGGAGCCCAAGAACGGAATTCACAACAGTACCCCCCCTTGAGCAGGGGTCATCGAACCCTCACTAGAGCACCCAGGCCGATCAGGACGAGCCAGATGAAAAGCACGAACCAAATCGGCCGCATGGACATCGGAGGCAAAAACCCAAGAATTATCCTCCTGGCCATAACCCTTCCACTTGACCAGATACTGAAGTTTCCGCCTCGAAAGACGAGAATCCAAAATCTTCTCCACCACATATTCCAACTCCCCGTCAACCAACACAGGAGCAGGAGGGTCAACGGAGGGAACCATGGGTACCACATATCTCCGCAACAAAGACCTATGGAACACATTATGAATGGAAAAAGAAGCAGGAAGGGCCAAACGAAAAGATACTGGATTAATAATTTCCAAAATCTTATAAGGACCAATAAAACGAGGCTTGAACTTAGGGGAAGAAACCTTCATAGGAACATGACGAGAAGACAACCAGACCAAATCCCCAACACGAAGCCGGGGACCAACGCACCGACGGCGGTTAGCAAAACGTTGAGCCCTTTCCTGAGACAACGTTAAATTGTCCACCACTTGAGTCCAAATCCGCTGCAACCTGTCCACCACAGAATCCACACCAGGACAGTCCGAAGGCTCAACCTGCCCTGAAGAAAAACGAGGATGAAAACCGAAGTTACAGAAAAAAGGCGAAACCAAGGTAGCCGAACTGGCCCGATTATTAAGGGCAAACTCGGCCAACGGCAAGAAGGCCACCCAATCATCCTGATCCGCAGACACAAAGCATCTCAAATAGGTTTCCAAGGTCTGATTGGTTCGCTCAGTTTGGCCATTTGTCTGAGGATGAAATGCCGAAGAAAAAAAGACAACTCAATGCCCATTCTAGCACAAAAGGACCGCCAAAACCTAGACACAAACTGGGAACCTCTATCAGACACAATATTCTCCGGAATGCCATGCAAACGAACCACATGCTGAAAAAATAATGGAACCAAATCAGAGGAGGAAGGCAACTTAGGCAAAGGTACCAAATGGACCATCTTAGAAAACCGGTCACAAACCACCCAGATGACAGACATCTTCTGAGAGACAGGAAGATCGGAAATAAAATCCATGGAAATATGCGTCCAGGGCCTCTCAGGAACCGGCAAGGGCAAAAGCAACCCACTAGCACGGGAACAGCAGGGCTTGGCCCAGGCACAGGTCCCACAGGACTGCACAAAAGAACGCACATCCCGCGACAAGGAAGGCCACCAAAAGGACCTGGCAACCAAATCTCTGGTACCAAAAATCCCCGGATGACCAGCCAATACAGAACAATGAATCTCAGAAATTACCTTACTAGTCCATCTATCAGGAACAAACAGTTTCCCCACAGGACAGCGGTCAGGTCTATCAGCCTGAAACTCCTAAAGCACGCCGCAAATCAGGGGAGATGGCAGAAAGAATCACCCCCTCCTTGAGAATACCAGCCGGCTCAAGGACTCCCGGAGAATCAGGCAGAAAACTCCTAGAAAGGGCATCCGCCTTCACATTCTTAGATCCCGGAAGATACGAGACCACAAAATCAAAACGGGAGAAAAACAAAGACCATCGAGCCTGTCTAGGATTCAACCGCTTGGCAGACTCGAGGTAAATCAAATTCTTATGATCGGTCAAGACCACAACGCGATACTTAGCTCCCTCAAGCCAATGACGCCACTCCTCAAATGCCCACTTCATAGCCAACAACTCTCGATTGCCGACATCATAATTACGCTCAGCAGGCGAAAACTTTCTGGAGAAGAAAGGACACGGTTTCATCAAAGAGCCATCAGAACTTCTCTGAGACAAAACAGCTCCTGCCCCAATCTCAGAAGCGTCAACCTCAACCTGAAAAGGGAGAGAAACATCTGGCTGACGCAACACAGGGGCAGAAGTAAAACGACGCTTAAGCTCCTGAAAGGCCTCCACAGCCGCAGAGGACCAATTCACCACATCAGCACCTTTCTTGGTCAAATCGGTCAGAGGTTTAACCACAGTAGAAAAATTAGCAATGAAGCGGCGATAAAAATTAGCAAAGCCCAAAAATTTCTGAAGACTCTTCACAGATGTAGGTTGAGTCCAATCATGAATGGCCTGGACCTTAACAGGGTCCATTTCAATAGCCGAGGGTGAAAAAATGAAACCCAAAAAAGAAACCTTCTGAACTCCAAAAAGGCACTTAGACCCCTTCACAAACAGTGCATTAGCACGAAGAATCTGAAATATCATCCTGACCTGCTTCACATGAGCGTCCCAATCATCGGAGAAAACCAAGATATCATCCAAATATACAATCATAAATTTATCCAGATACTCCCGGAAAATATCATGCATAAAGGACTGAAACACAGATGGAGCATTAGAGAGCCATAAAGGCATCACCAGATATTCAAAATGGCCTTCGGGCGTATTAAATGCTGTTTTCCATTCATCACCCTGTTTAATACGAACAAGATTATACGCCCCTCGAAGATCGATCTTGGTAAACCAGCTAGCCCCTTTAATCTGAGCAAACAAATCTGAAAGTAAAGGTAAAGGGTACTGGAATTTAACCGTGATCTTATTGAGAAGGCGATAATCTATACAGGGCCATCCTTCTTGGCCACAAAAAAGAACCCCGCTCCCAACGGTGACGAAGACGGGCGAATATCCCCCTTCTCTAAGGACTCCTTTACATAACTCCGCATAGCGGCATGCTCTGGCACAGACAGATTGAAAAGTCGACCCTTAGGGAACTTACAGCCAGGAATCAAATTAATAGCACAATCACAGTCCCTATGAGGAGGCAAGGAACTAGACTTAGGCTCATCAAATATATCCTGGAAATCCGACAAAAACTCAGGAACTTCAGAAGAAGGGGATGTGTCCAGTACTGAGGTTTATTCTTGGCCAATGGCGTAGCATCAATCCCCCTCAAGGGAATAGGACTCTGCAAAGGCTCCAAGGAAAAACCACAGCGCCTGGCAAAGTCTAAGTCCATTAAGTTCAGGGCAGCGCCAGAATCCACAAATGCCATTACAGAAAAGGACGACAATGAGCAAATCAGAGTAACAGACAAGAGAAATTTAGGTTGTATAGTACTAATGGCAACAGACCTAGCGACCTTCTTAGTACGCTTAGGACAATCAGAAATAGCATGAGCAGAATCACCACAGTAACAACACAGCCCATTCTGATGTCTGAATTCCTGCCGTTCTGCTCTAGTCAAAGTCCTATCACACTGCATAGGCTCAGGACTCTGCCCAGAGGACACCGCCATATGGTGCACCACCTTACGCTCACGCAGGCGCCAATCAATCTGAATGGCCAGAGACATTGATTCGTTCAAACCAGCCGGTGTGGGGAACCCCACCATAACATCCTTAAGGGCTTCAGAAAGACCCTTTCTGAAAATAGCTGCCAGGGCATCCTCATTCCATTTTGTAAGCACAGACCACTTTCTAAATTTCTGGCAGTAAATTTCTGCTGCTTCCTGGCCCTGACACAGAGCCAGCAAGATTTTTTCTGCCTGATCCACAGAATTAGGTTCATCATAAAGCAGTCCGAGTGCTTGAAAAAATGCATCTACATTGAGCAATGCAGGATTCCCTGGCTCAAGGGAGAATGCCCAGTCTTGCGGGTCTCCACGGAGCAGAGAAATAACAATCTTCACCTGCTGAACGGAGTCACCAGAGGAACGGGGTCTCAGAGCAAAAAACAATCTGCAATTATTTTTGAAGTTCAAGAATTTAGATCTATCCCCAGAAAATAAATCAGGAATAGGAATTCTAGGCTCAGAAACCGGAGTCTGGACAACATAATCTTGGATACTCTGTACCCTTGCAGCGAGATGATCAACACGCGAGGACAAACCCTGAACCTCCATATCAGTACCCAAATACTGAACCACCCAAAGATTAAGGGGAAAAAAAAAGACAAAACAAGCTACAAACAAACAAAAAAAAAAAATTACTCAGAACTTTCTTTTCCCTCTTTAGATAAGTATTTAACACATTGTGGGCCAGCTGTACTGTTATGACCTGGTGGTAACGGAGCAGTACTGAAATGACCTGGTGGTTACGGAGCAGCACTGATATGACCTGGTGGGTATGGAGCAGCACTGATATGACCTGGTGGGTATGGAGCAGCACCAATATGACCTGGTGGGTACGGAGCAGCACTGATATGACCTGGTGGGTAAAAATAGATCATGGACTACCTCTGAGGAGGTGGTAGCTTTACTGACCGCAAACCCTAATCCTAACACAAACACTAGAAATAGCCGTGGGACGTTCCGGTCACTCCCTAGACGCCTCTTCACAGCCTAAGAACTAACTACCCCTAAAGATGGAAATAGAACACTGTCTCGCCTCAGAGAAATTCCCCAAAGGAAAGATAGCCCCCCACATACAGTGGGGCAAAAAAGTATTTAGTCATTCAGCAATAGTGCAAGTTCCACCACTTAAAAAGATGAGAGGCGTCTGTAATTTACATCATAGGTAGACCTCAACTATGGGAGACAAACTGAGAAAAAAAAATCCAGAAAATCACATTGTCTGTTTTTTTATCATTTTATTTGCATATTATGGTGGAAAATAAGTATTTGGTCAGAAACAAAATTTCATCTCAATACTTTGTAATATATCCTTTGTTGGCAATGACAGAGGTCAAACGTTTTCTGTAAGTCTTCACAAGGTTGCCACACACTGTTGTTGGTATGTTGGCCCATTCCTCCATGCAGATCTCCTCTAGAGCAGTGATGTTTTTGGCTTTTCGCTTGGCAACACGGACTTTCAACTCCCTCCAAAGGTTTTCTATAGGGTGGAGATCTGGAGACTGGCTAGGCCACTCCAGGACCTTGAAATGCTTCTTACGAAGCCACTCCTTTGTTGCCCTGGCGGTGTGCTTTGGATCATTGTCATGTTGAAAGACCCAGCCACGTTTCATCTTCAATGCCCTTGCTGATGGAAGGAGGTTTGCACTCAAAATCTCACGATACATGGCCCCATTAATTCTTTCATGTACCCGGATCAGTCGTCCTGGCCCCTTTGCAGAGAAACAGCCCCAAAGCATGATGTTTCCACCACCAAGCTTTACAGTAGGTATGGTGTTTAATGGATGCAACTCAGTATTCTTTTTCCTCCAAACACGACAAGTTGTGTTTCTACCAAACTTTTCCAGTTTGGTTTCATCAGACCATAGGACATTCTCCCAAAACTCCTCTGGATCATCCAAATGCTCTCTAGCAAACTTCAGACGGGCCCGGACATGTACTGGCTTAAGCAGTGGGACACGTCTGGCACTGCAGGATCTGAGTCCATGGTGGCTTAGTGTGTTACTTATGGTAGGCCTTGTTACATTGGTCCCAGCTCTCTGCAGTTCATTCACTAGGTCCCCCCGCGTGGTTCTGGGATTTTTGCTCACCGTTCTTGTGATCATTCTGACCCCACGGGGTGGGATTTTGCGTGGAGCCCCAGATCGAGGGAGATTATCAGTGGTCTTGAATGTCTTCCATTTTCTAATTATTGCTCCCACTGTTGATTTCTTCACTCCAAGCTGGTTGGCTATTGCAGATTCAGTCTTCCCAGCCTGGTGCAGGGCTACAATTTTGTTTCTGGTGTCCTTTGACAGCTCTTTGGTCTTCACCATAGTGGAGTTTGGAGTCAGACTGTTTGAGGGTGTGCACAGGTGTCTTTTTATACTGATAACAAGTTTAAACAGGTGCCATTACTACAGGTAATGAGTGGAGGAAAGAGGAGACTCTTAAAGAAGAAGTTACAGGTCTGTGAGAGCCAGAAATCTGGATTGTTTGTTTCTGACCAAATACTTATTTTCCACCATAATATGCAAATAAAATGATAAAAAAACAGACAATGTGATTTTCTGGATTTTTTTGTCTCAGTTTGTCTCCCATAGTTGAGGTCTACATATGATGTAAATTACAGACGCCTCTCATCTTTTTAAGTGGTGGAACTTGCACTATTGCTGACTGACTAAATACTTTTTTGCCCCACTGTATATTGACTGTGAGTGGAGAGGGAAATGACAAACGCAGGGATGAAAACAGATTTTAGCAAAGGAGGCCAACTCTGGCTAGATAGACAAAAATAGGAAAGGGAACTGTGCGGTCAGTATACAGAACCTAAAAAATCCACGCAGAGATTACAAAAATAACCTCCACACCGACTCACAGTGTGGAGGGGCAACTCTGCTACCCCAGAGCTTCCAGCTAGCCTGAATGTTTCATAATGACAAGCTGGACAAAAAGAGACAAACTTTAAACTGAAAGTAAGTACAAGAACTAGCAAGAACTTATCTTATGCTGGCATGGACAGGCCATCAGAGAAATCCAAGGAGAAGACTGAGTCTAACCTAGAGGAACATTGACAGCTGGCATGAATTACAGGCCAGAGCCCTGTTAAATACCAAGGCCAAGGGAGCCGATTAGTGAAGTCAGCTGCCAGGCCAAACTCCAGGAGCAGCAGTTCCACTCAAACCCACCAGAGGGAGCCCAAGGGCAGAACTCCCAAAAGTATCATTCACAACCACAGGAGGGAGCCCAAGAACGGAATTCACAACACGAGACAGTGTGTTGGGCGGGAAAGCCTGAAGACAATACACCGGCCTCCGCCAGCTCCCATCACCTGTTAGACCTCCGGAGAGTGACAGACAGCGGAGCCACAATAAGTTGAACCTGATAACAAAAGACTGTCTAGTTAAACGACCGTTATACAGTTTATTTTGCATCCCTTTTCCCCTTTTTTGTGTCACTGCATCCAAGCACCTGTGTGTTACATTTTCACAAGGGTAACAGGAGAAAATGGACCCCAAAATTTGTTGTGCAACTTCTCCTGAGTTTACAGATACCCCATATATCGTCAAAAACTACTTTTGAGGCACAGTGCAAAGCTCAGAAGGGAAGAAACGCCATATTATAGTGCAGATTTTGTTGCACTTGTTTGAGGGTGCCATGTTACATTGGCAGAGCTCCTGAGGTGCTAACACAGCAGAACTCCCCATAATTGACCTTATTTTACAAACAAAACCTCTCAATCAATTCATTCAGGGGTGCAGTGATTATATTGACACCACAGGTGTGTCACAGAATTTTATACCATTGGGCAGTTAAGAAAAAATAATTTACATTTTTACCACCAAGACTGTGTGTTCCCCCAAGTTTTACATTTTCATACTGGGAAATGGGTAAAAATGGCACCAGAATGTGTCCCACAATTTCTACTGAATGTAGAAATACCCCATATGTGGCTGTACAGTACTACTTAACGCTACGGAGTGCTATTTGCCTACTGGAGTGCAGCGGTTCCTAAACTAGTGCGGATTCCATATGAAGAACCCCTAAGTGATCGAAAAGCAGAATCCCCCCTCAAGCGACCTCATTTTAGAAATGATAACCCTTTGGGAATTTAACCACAGATGTAGTGACGATTTTGACTCTATGGGTGTTTTCCAGAAACAAGCAGCAGTGGATGGTGCTGAGTGAAAATTGCAAACCGCCGTTGCAGTCACCAGTACATTATGCCCAGCCAGGGCTGGTTTTAGGCAAAGTGGGGCCCTAGGCAAAAGTTTAAAATGGGGCTCCAAATGCTAACATATTGCACATCACACAGAAGCATTTCTGTTGTATTTACGAGCGCTGAGTTCAGGCCGCTAAACGAGTGTGATCGACAATACTGAAGTCGTTCGACGCTTGTTTCCGGCCTCTTTACACCACCTGAGAAATAATGATGGGAACAGAACAATCACTATTAGATCAATCTGTCCTCATACAGTATCATGTTATCAGCAGCACATCTACAGTTTACGTTGGGCGATGTGCTGCTGAGAACAAGGATTTTTGTTTCGGCATAAACAATCCAATCTCTCAATGAATATGTAGCATTTTGCTTGTTTAGTATAATACACCCTATAGTCCTCCGTATATTATAATGTGCCACATAGTTCTGCATATAGTATAATACACTCCCCATAGTCCTCCATATAGTATAATGCACTCCCTATAGTCCTCCATATATTATAATGTGCCACATAGTCCTCCATATAGTATAACTAGATGGTGGCCCGATTAACGCATCGGGTATTATAGAATATGTATATAGTTTATTTATGAAGTTTTCAAAATAATGCAATTTATACACAGGATTCGGCAGGGCCACGGGCAAAAGAGTCTCAGTGAGCCCCCCTCTTTAACACATACCACAATTCATGATGCACAGACACAGCAGACAAATATAGCACAGCCAAGTAGCATATAACACAGCCCACGTAGCATATAGCACACGCTACGTAGCATATAGCACAGGCCACGTAGTATATAACACAGCCCACATAGCATATAGCACAGCCAACATAGCATATAGCACAGCCACGTAGCACATAACACAGCCCAAGTAGTATAAAGCACAGCCACGTAGTATATAGTACAGCCACATAGTACAGCCCACATAAATTAGAGCGTCAGTAAATAACTGCACATTACGACTCAATATATCATGGCTAACTAGGAGAAACAAGAGTCAAATGAACTAAACAAAAAAGGTACCATAAAACTGTATTTATTAGAAAATATGTAAAACACTAAAAGACATCATATGTATTGTATCACAAAAGTGAAATGGTGACTAAATCAAAGTGCGCCAAAAGTTCCAGATACATAGGACAGTACTCTCATATCCTAATTATTGCGGTAACTGCAGTTTATATCACATGTGTGACAGCCATTGCTTAGTATGTGTGCTCACATGTGTGAAATAGTGGCAACACATCCTCCACTATACAGCACACTATACATTGCCATGCCGCATTTACCGTATCACATCCAAAGACATAACCATATTAAAGTGCAGGGATTAATTTACCCATAGATGTCAGTGGAGGTCTGTCCTAGTCCTGGATACGTGCCCCGACGCGCGTTTCGCGTTGGTATGTGACCGCTTCCTCAGGGGGTGTGGCTAATAAGGCATCCTAGCCCATCTTATATAGTGACTAAATTAAGTCATGTGACAATATTATTAATTACCGGTGCGCTAGTGTGAGCCGCAGGAAGACGCCGCCGCCGTATCCAAGCCCTACCCCATGTGACTAGATCCCCGTCACGTGAGCGGGTCGGCGCCACGCCCACAACACGCAACAAGGAATCGTCAGCAGGAGATGGGCGCAGAGCGGCAAGCAACATGCGCCTGCGCATAAGGTGGCAAGTGCTTTGTGCAAACGTAAGTATATCTAAAATAAAAGTAAACAATTACATACATAACAAGTGCTGGGTAACTGCGCATGCGTATAACACCAGTATATTGCATGAAATTATCAAAACCTGGTGTCCCACCGGACAGCATCCACATACTCCGGAGAATGACAAAGGGAGCGCGCAGTTACACAGCAAAAGTGAGTGAAAATAAAAAATAATAACATACCATAAATATGATGTAATACCACTTTAACAAACAACATCAAAACACTAAAACATGCTGAAGATATGAATAGAAAGACTTTACTGGAGGACCATACATTAAAGAATATATATAAGTTCCATAACCCATATATAAATATATCATAGTTAAGATCATTGGGACAGGTCCATACGTTGATGTTTTCCAGACAGGGGAATTTTTATACTTCATAGTCTCATATTAGTCCACCCCAATGTTCAGATGTTCATCTCGTCTCAAGACCTTAGTTGTGGTTATCCATATTCTGTTCTTACTCCGTCCATTCCCAGTCTCAAGAGTCTCATAGGCATAATCAAAAGCATGAACGCACTAAAAAATATATGGACAAAAATACCAAATTAAAAACTGACAGGCAGATGGCAAAGAAAACAGGATAGGCAATTCCTGGACTCAAATTTTTAAAGGAAGGAAGAAAATCCATGTGTCTCATTAAGGCCATTAGGTGTAAGGGTACCAAGGGTGGTGATCCAGCGACACTCACGTTGTGCCAAAATGCGTTTGATATCATCACCCCTGATACCACATTGAATATGATCAATCCCACGTGCCATAAATGATTTGGGATTACAGTCATGATACTGCTTATAGTGGCGTGGTATGGTCTTCAGTTTTAATGGGTCCATTACCCCTTTTGCCGCCACTATATCACGTACGTGTTCTCGCACCCGTGTGCCAAGTCGGCGTGATGTTAGTCCGATATAGACCTTCGGACATCCACATACAGCATAGTATATGACCTGTGTGGTGTTACACGTAATGTGATGGTTGATAGTGAAAATCCTTTCACTATCCACAGATTCAAAAGTGGTAATACGGCTAATATTGGGACACGATATACAACCACCGCACGGAAAACAGCCCCTAGGTGGCCCACTGGATCCAAAATTAAATCCCACACGTTTAGGAACATAGTGGCTGGACACTAGTAAGTCCCTCAAATTTTTACTCCTCCTAGCAGTCATGGAGGGGTATTCATGCAGATATTTGGAGAGTAAAGGATCACTCTTGAGGATCCCCCAATGTTTCTGGAGGCAACTCCTCATCGTATTCCACTCTCCATTAAAAGTAGAGATAAACCTTACAGTGTCCTGTTGTTCACACTTTTTCTTATTAAGGTTACCTTTGGAGCACAATAGTTCGTCACGTGAAGTGGATTTGGCTCTCAGGTACCCCTTTCTAATGTTCCTGTTGCGGTATCCCCTATTTTGAAATCTAACCTTGAGATCCGCCGCCTGGATCTCAAATTTGGTATCAGAAGAGCAGATCCGCTTCACTCTGAGATGCTGGCCAACTGGGATGGCTGAGATGGTACTATAAGGGTGACCCGAGTCCGCATGTAACAGGGAGTTGCCCGAGGTGGACTTCCTGAACACATCAGTTTGTAAATTACGTTGACCATCAACCTCAATTTTGATGTCCAGGAAGTCCACATCGGTCTTACTCATCTGATAAGTTAATTTGATGTTAAGTGAATTACTATTCAATTGTTTCATGAATTCATGTAGCGTGTCCTCGGGCCCCTGCCATATCATGAACAGGTCATCGATATAGCGCAGCCAGCACTGCACATGGTCCGCGGCCTGCGGCCCCCCCTCCCCAAAAATTCCCCTCTCCCAGTACCCCAATGGGTACTGTTCATGATATGGCAGGGGCCCGAGGACACGCTATATGAATTCATGAAACAATTGAATAGTAATTCACTTAACATCAAATTAACTTATCAGATGAGTAAGACCGATGTGGACTTCCTGGACATCAAAATTGAGGTTGATGGTCAACGTAATTTACAAACTGATGTGTTCAGGAAGTCCACCTCGGTCAACTCCCTGTTACATGCGGACTCGGGTCACCCTTATAGTACCATCTCAGCCATCCCAGTTGGCCAGCATCTCAGAGTGAAGCGGATCTGCTCTTCTGATACCAAATTTGAGATCCAGGCGGCGGATCTCAAGGTTAGATTTCAAAATAGGGGATACAGCAACAGGAACATTAGAAAGGGGTACCTGAGAGCCAAATCCACTTCACGTGACGAACTATTGTGCTCCAAAGGTAACCTTAATAAGAAAAAGTGTGAACAACAGGACACTGTAAGGTTTATCTCTACTTTTAATGGAGAGTGGAATACGATGAGGAGTTGCCTCCAGAAACATTGGGGGATCCTCAAGAGTGATCCTTTACTCTCCAAATATCTGCATGAATACCCCTCCATGACTGCTAGGAGGAGTAAAAATTTGAGGGACTTACTAGTGTCCAGCCACTATGTTCCTAAACGTGTGGGATTTAATTTTGGATCCAGTGGGCCACCTAGGGGCTGTTTTCCGTGCGGTGGTTGTATATCGTGTCCCAATATTAGCCGTATTACCACTTTTGAATCTGTGGATAGTGAAAGGATTTTCACTATCAACCATCACATTACGTGTAACACCACACAGGTCATATACTATGCTGTATGTGGATGTCCGAAGGTCTATATCGGACTAACATCACGCCGACTTGGCACACGGGTGCGAGAACACGTACGTGATATAGTGGCGGCAAAAGGGGTAATGGACCCATTAAAACTGAAGACCATACCACGCCACTATAAGCAGTATCATGACTGTAATCCCAAATCATTTATGGCACGTGGGATTGATCATATTCAATGTGGTATCAGGGGTGATGATATCAAACGCATTTTGGCACAACGTGAGTGTCGCTGGATCACCACCCTTGGTACCCTTACACCTAATGGCCTTAATGAGACACATGGATTTTCTTCCTTCCTTTAAAAATTTGAGTCCAGGAATTGCCTATCCTGTTTTCTTTGCCATCTGCCTGTCAGTTTTTAATTTGGTATTTTTGTCCATATATTTTTTAGTGCGTTCATGCTTTTGATTATGCCTATGAGACTCTTGAGACTGGGAATGGACGGAGTAAGAACAGAATATGGATAACCACAACTAAGGTCTTGAGACGAGATGAACATCTGAACATTGGGGTGGACTAATATGAGACTATGAAGTATAAAAATTCCCCTGTCTGGAAAACATCAACGTATGGACCTGTCCCAATGATCTTAACTATGATATATTTATATATGGGTTATGGAACTTATATATATTCTTTAATGTATGGTCCTCCAGTAAAGTCTTTCTATTCATATCTTCAGCATGTTTTAGTGTTTTGATGTTGTTTGTTAAAGTGGTATTACATCATATTTATGGTATGTTATTATTTTTTATTTTCACTCACTTTTGCTGTGTAACTGCGCGCTCCCTTTGTCATTCTCCGGAGTATGTGGATGCTGTCCGGTGGGACACCAGGTTTTGATAATTTCATGCAATATACTGGTGTTATACGCATGCGCAGTTACCCAGCACTTGTTATGTATGTAATTGTTTACTTTTATTTTAGATATACTTACGTTTGCACAAAGCACTTGCCACCTTATGCGCAGGCGCATGTTGCTTGCCGCTCTGCGCCCATCTCCTGCTGACGATTCCTTGTTGCGTGTTGTGGGCGTGGCGCCGACCCGCTCACGTGACGGGGATCTAGTCACATGGGGTAGGGCTTGGATACGGCGGCGGCGTCTTCCTGCGGCTCACACTAGCGCACCGGTAATTAATAATATTGTCACATGACTTAATTTAGTCACTATATAAGATGGGCTAGGATGCCTTATTAGCCACACCCCCTGAGGAAGCGGTCACATACCAACGCGAAACGCGCGTCGGGGCACGTATCCAGGACTAGGACGGACCTCCACTGACATCTATGGGTAAATTAATCCCTGCACTTTAATATGGTTATGTCTTTGGATGTGATACAGTAAATGCGGCATGGCAATGTATAGTGTGCTGTATAGTGGAGGATGTGTTGCCACTATTTCACACATGTGAGCACACATACTAAGCAATGGCTGTCACACATGTGATATAAACTGCAGTTACCGCAATAATTAGGATATGAGAGTACTGTCCTATGTATCTGGAACTTTTGGCGCACTTTGATTTAGTCACCATTTCACTTTTGTGATACAATACATATGATGTCTTTTAGTGTTTTACATATTTTCTAATAAATACAGTTTTATGGTACCTTTTTTGTTTAGTTCATTTGACTCTTGTTTCTCCTAGTTAGCCATAGTACAGCCCACGTTGTATATAGCACAGCCCAACTAGTATATAGCACAGCATATGCAGTGTATAATACAGCCCATGTAGTACAGTAGCGGCCAAAAGTATTCACACCCCTGCAATTCTGTCAGGTAATACTCAGTTTCTTCCTGAAAATGATTGCAAACTCAAATTCTTTGGTATTATCTTCATTTAATTTGTCTTAAATGAAAAAAC
This sequence comes from Ranitomeya variabilis, assembly GCF_051348905.1. Taxonomy (NCBI): domain Eukaryota; kingdom Metazoa; phylum Chordata; class Amphibia; order Anura; family Dendrobatidae; genus Ranitomeya; species Ranitomeya variabilis. The sequence goes on from NC_135235.1 coordinate 283,334,045, forward strand.
ACAAAAGAGAATGAAGCAAAAAAGCAAAACATTGATCATTTCACACAAAACTCCAAAAATGGGCCAGACAAAAGTATTGGCACCCTCAGCCTAATACTTGGTTGCACAACCTTTAGCCAAAATAACTGCGACCAACCTCTTCCGGTAACCATCAATGAGTTTCTTACAATGCTCTGCTGGAATTTTAGACCATTCTTCTTTGGCAAACTGCTCCAGGTCCCTGATATTTGAAGGGTGCCTTCTCCAAACTGCCATTTTTAGATCTCTCCATAGGTGTTCTATGGGATTCAGGTCTGGACTCATTGCTGGCCACCTTAGAAGTCTCCAGTGCTTTCTCTCAAACCATTTTTAGTGCTTTTTGAAGTGTGTTTTGGGTCATTGTCCTGCTGGAAGACCCATGACCTCTGAGGGAGACCCAGCTTTCTCACACTGGGCCCTACATTAGGCTGCAAAATTTGTTCGTAGTCTTCAGACTTCATAATGCCAAGCACACGGTCAAACAGTCCAGTGCCAGAGGCAGCAAAGCAACCCCAAAACATAAGTGAACCTCCGCCATGATTGACTGTAGGGACCGTGTTCTTTTCTTTGAATGCCTTTTTTTCTCCTGTAAACTCTGTGTTGATGCCTTTGCCCAAAAAGCTCTACTTTTGTCTCATCTGACCAGAGAACATTCTTCCAAAACGTTTTAGGCTTTTTCAGGTAAGTTTTGGCAAACTCCAGCCTGGCTTTTTTATGTCTCGGGGTAAGAAGTGGGGTCTTCCTGGGTCTCCTACCATACAGTCCCTTTTCATTCAGACGCCGACGGATAGTATTGGTTGACACTGTTGTACCCTCGGACTGCAGGGCAGCTTGAAAATGTTTGGATGTTAGTTGAGGTTCTTTATCCAACATCCGCACAATCTTGCGTTGAAATCTCTTGTCAATTTTTCTTTTCCGTCCACATCTAGGGAGGTTAGCCACAGTGCCATGGGCTTTAAACTTCTTGATGACTCTGCGCACGGTAGACACAGGAACATTCAGGTCTTTGGAGATGGACTTGTAGCCTTGAGATTGCTCATGCTTCCTCACAATTTGGTTTCTCAAGTCCTCAGATAGTTCTTTGGTCTTCTTTCTTTTCTCCATGCTCAATGTGGTACACACAAAGACACAGGACAGAGGTTGAGTCAACTTTAATCCATGTCAACTGGCTGCAAGTGTGAGTTAGTTATTGCCAACATCTGTTAGGTGCCACATGTAAGTTACAGGTGCTGTTAATTACACAAATTAAGAGTAGCATCACATGATTTTTCGAACAGTGCCAATACTTTTGTCCACCCCTTTTTTATGTTTGGTGTGGAATTATATCCAATTTGGCTTTAGGACAATTCTTTTTGTGTTTTTTCATTTAAGACAAATTAAATGAAGATAATAATACCAAAGAATTTGTGTTTGCAATCATTTTCAGGAAGAAACTGAGTATTATCTGACAGAATTGCAGGGGTGTGAATACAGCCACATAATATATTATACACCTACATAGTATATAGCACAGCCCACGTAGTATATAGCACAGAGACGTAGTATATAACAGCCCACACAGTATATAACACAGCCCACGTAGTATATACAGTCATGGCCAAAAGTATTCACACCCCTGCAATTCTGTCAGATAATACTCAGTTTCTTATTGAAAATGATTGCAAACACAAATTCTTTGTTATTCTTATCTTCATTAAATTTGTCTTAAATGAAAAAACACAAAAAGAATTGTCCTAAAGCCAAATTGGATATAATTCCACACCAAACATAAAAAAGGGGGTGGACAAAAGTATTAGCACTGTTCGAAAAATCATGTGATGCTTCTCGAATTTGTGTAATTAACAGCACCTGTAACTTACTTGTGGCACCTAACAGGTGTTGACAATAACTAAATCACACTTGCAGCCAGTTGACATGGATTAAAGTTGACTCAGCCTCAGTCCTGTGTCCTTGTGTGTACCACATTGAGCATGGAGAAAAGAAAGAAGACCAAAGAACTGTCTGAGGACTTGAGAAAACAAAATGAGCAATCTCAAGGCTACAAGTCCATCTCCAAAGACCTGAATGTTCCTGTGTCTACCGTGCGCAGTGTCATCAAGAAGTTTAAAGCCCATGGCACTGTGGCTAACCTCACTAGATGTGGACGGAAAAGAAAAATTGACTAGAGATTTCAACGCAAGATTGTGCGGATGTTGGATAAAGAACCTCGACTAACATCCAAACAAGTTCAAGCTGCCCTGCAGTCCGAGGGCACAACAGTGTCAACCCGTACTATCCATCGGCGTCTGAATGAAAAGGGACTGTATGGTAGGAGACCCAAGAAGACCCCACTTCTTACCCCGAGACATAAAAAAGCCAGGCTGGAGTTTGCCACAACTTACCTGAAAAAGCCTAAAACGTTTTGGAAGAATGTTCTCTGGTCAGAAGAGACAAAAGTAGAGCTTTTTGGGCAAAGGCATCAACATAGAGTTTACAGGAGAAAAAAAGAGGCATTCAAAGAAAAGAACACGGTCCCTACAGTCAAACATGGCGGAGGTTCCCTGATGTTTTGGGGTTGCTTTGCTGCCTCTGGCTCTGGACTGCTTGACCGTGTGCATGGCATTATGAAGTCTGAAGACTACCAACAAATTTTGCAGCATAATGTAGGGCCCAGTGTGAGAAAGCTGCATCTCCTTCAGAGGTAATGGGCCTTCCAGCAGGACAATGACCCAAAACACACTTCAAAAAGCACTAGAAAATGGTTTGAGAGAAAGCACTGGAGACTTCTAAGGTGGCCAGCAATGAGTCCAGACCCGAATCCCATAGAACACCTATGGAGAGATCTAAAAATGGCAGTTTGGAGAAGGCACCCTTCAAATATCAGGGACCTGGAGCAGATTGCCAAAGAAGAATGGTCTAAAATTCCAGCAGAGCATTGTAAGAAACTCATTGATGGTTACCGGAAGCGGTTGGTCGCAGTTATTTTGGCTAAAGGTTGTGCAACCAAGTCTTAGGCTGAGGGTGCCAATACTTTTGTCTGTCCCATTTTTGGAGTTTTGTGTGAAATGATCAATGTTTTGCTTTTTACTTCATTCTCTTTTGTGTTTTTTCATTTAAGACAAATTAAATGAAGATAATAATACCAAAGAATTTGTGTTTGCAATCATTTTCAGGAAGAAACTGAGTATTATCTGACAGAATCGCAGGGGTGTGAATACTTTTGGCCATGACTGTAGCAATGTGGGCACCATATCCCTGTAAAAAAAATAATTAAAATACAAAATAGTTATATACTCACCTTCCGGCGGCCCCCGATTCCAGGTCAGGCGTTTAGAGATGTTCCTCGCGACGCTCCGGTCCCAAGAATGCATTGCGGTCTCGTGAGATGATGACCGCTACGTCCTCCATATAGTATAATACACTCCCTATAGCCCTTCATATAGTATAATACTCAGTCCTCCATATAATAAAATAGACTCCTCACAGTCTTCCATATATTAAAATACACTCCTCAGTCCTCCATATAGTATAACACACTCCTCCGTCCTCCATATAGTAGAACACACTCCTCCGTCCTCCATATAGTATAATACACTCCTCAGTCCTCCATATAGTATAATACACTCCTCATAGCCCTCCATATATTACAATACACTCAGTCCTCCATATAGTATAATACACTCCTCGTAGTGCTCCATATAGTATATGACCCCTTTAGACTTATCTTTGGGGTCATCTGAAGGCGATTGTCTATGCTGTGAAGATACAAGATGTGCAGCATCTGAAACAACGGATACTGGAAGAATGTGCTAGCATTTCTTCTGCGGTGTTGCTATCAGTGTGTCAAGAGTGGGAGAAGAGGGTTGCATTGACAATCCAACACAATGGGCAGCACTTTGAACACATTCTATAAGTGGTCATAAACTTGTATATAACTCATGAAAGAATAAAGTTACGTTAAAGCCAAGCACACCATTGTTTTTCTTGTGGAATTCTCAATAATTTTGATGTGTCACATGACCCTCGTTCCATTGGAAAAAATAAAGTTGAATCCAAAATGGCCGACTCCAAAATGGCCTCCATGGTCACCACCCAACTTGAAAAGTTTGCCTCCTCCCATATACTAATGTGCCACATAAAGGAAGTTGATATCACAAACCATTCCCATTTTATTTAGGTGTATCCATATAAATGGCCCACCCGGTACATTCTTTGTTTCCATATTCCTCATTGTTGTGAGAGTGGAGCAACAGAACATGGCGACTGCTGGATCCATCTCATCACAGATGTCTGATGGACCAAATTAACTTCAATGGGGTTGATTTTGTTTGCTTTGTGTCTGCCATTTTATGGGACACAATAGCAAAGCATGTCATATTATTATTTGCAGTATATGCGACTATGACACCTCCAACACCGACGTCCCCATAGCCTTGTGTGCGGGTTCCCTGCCCTATAGCTGGACAGCACTATATACACTTCTTGCCGCAGTCACACATAGTAATGTCCTTACCAGGCTTCTTTACATATTCACCGGGCTGACATTCTGTGTAGTCTATACATATGTTGCATTCTTGGCTCACACAAAAGTGACCGTCTGAGCATTCGCAAACCGTGTGAGAAGATTCTGTACAGTTCTGCTTTACTACGAGATCGGCCCCTGAAAAAGAAAACAGGACAATCAGGACGAAGATGTATATAACTCACAATTACAGCTCATATTAGCAGGGTAGGTAATAACTAGCTGATCGTATGGGGGGTCCCACCGCTCAGACCCCCACTGATCCCGAGTATGGAGCTCTGAAGTGACCCATTTTAAAAGGGGCAATGGCGGCACCGCTCCAAGTTTTTACGTCTGGCCACACTTAGGCTGGACTTCGGAGCACCATCACAGTGGTAACAAACTTTTCTACAATTCCAGCTACTTTTATTGCACTCACCACTGTCACATTGTTCACATTTGAAACACTCCACGAGGCCATTCGGATGATCCGTATGCGGGGGAACCATACAGATTTCGCAAATTGTGCGGCTCAACTCTTCAGTACATGAAGCTTTCACAAAGAATCCTGAGAGAAGAAAAAAAAAAAAAAAACACAAAGTAACAACCTGCAAACACCAGAGGGCAATTTATATACAAAGCAGTCTGGAGAAAGCCATGAGTAACTGTGAACATTAGGCTACTTTCACACATGCGTTTTGTGCTGTCCGTCGTGGTGCAGCAAAATGACACGAAAACGTCACGAAAATAGGGAAAACCGTGTGCGACGGATTCAGTGTAATGACGGATGAGAGAGAGAGACTTTTTTCCGGATCTGAAAATCCTTCCGGGCATGCCCAGAGGGGAAAAACGGGATCCGTCGCTGGACTCCAGTGTGTGACAGTCAGTGATGGACCCTGCGTCCATAGACTTCCATTATATCCATCGACAGACAGCACAGGATGCGTCGCTGAACGATTTTCTGACGTGCAGAAAAAATGTTCCTATGAATGCTTTCTTCGCACGACGGACCGCTATTTTCCGACGGATCCAGTGCACGACGGATGAAACGGATGGCCATTCGTCACAATCTGTCGCTAATACAAGTCTATGGGAAAATGCAGGATCCTGCATTCTCAAAAAACGACGGATTGTGACGGATTAAAAAAAACGCAAGTGTGAAAGTAGCCTAATAAGGAGTTACAATGTTGCACAAGTGCAGTTTGTTTGAAGTCCAGAGCTGCATTCACACTGCGGCTGCTACTGGAAACAGTCAACAGGTTTGTTTCTAGATATGGCACACACTCCCTTTTTGAAACGTCAGGAAGCTTCTTTTCCACAAGCGAAAGTTCAACCCCACGAGGCAGAGTCAAAACGCAAACACCCAAATTCAGGCCATAAAGTGACGGAACATAAATATTTTGTAACGAATATTGGGTGAACGTTCCATATCACACAGAACGATGTCCGGTCGAGAATCTATTTATTAAGCCAACAAGCAGCTGTAGCATCCAATAAACCTCACTTTGTAACAATTTTTTTATACTGGCTGTCATTTCGAATTATATAAATTTCCTCCAATACCTGACAAAGTTCATTTACAATAAATCACCACTCCAGCAGTTTTTTTCAGTGCTGAAGTGGTGCTTCTGATCTAAGGTCCTTGACTGTTGTCTTCTACTTACCTGGGCATACCAGCTATCGTTTGCCATCCCTGCTTTTTGGCTTAACAAATGACTAAAGACTACTATGTCCAATAAACGTTGTGAAAGGTAAGTAGTCACATACCTTTAAGAGCCTACGGAGCATTGGCCTTTTCACCTAGAAAGGATTTTCTTTTCTTACATCATTTACCACAAAGTGTTCAATGTTAAAATTAAGCGCTAAAGCTTGCAGTATTATTAATGCAGCTCTGGAAAATTATTTTATTATTACACTGTGTGCAGAATTATTAGGCAAGTTGAATTTTAGAGGATTATTTTTATTATTGATCAACAACTATGTTCTTAATCAACCCAAAAGACTCATAAATATCAAAGCTTAATATTTTTTGAAGTTGGAGTGTTTTTTTTTTTTTAGATCTTAGAAGGATATCTGTTTGTGCAGGTAACTATTACTGTGCAGAATTATTAGGCAACTTAATAAAAACCAAACATATTCCCATCTCACTTGTTTATTTTCACCAGGTAAACCAATATAGCTGCACAAAATTTAGAAATAAACACTTCTGACATGCAAAAACAAAACCCCCAAAAATGAGTGACCAATATAGCCACCTTTTTTTATGATGACACTCAGCAGCCTTCCATCCATAGATTCTGTCAGTTGCTTGATCTGTTTACGATTAACATCACGTGCAGCAGCCACCACAGCCTCCCAGACACTGTTCCGAGAGGTGTACTGTTTTCCCTCCCTGTAGATCTCACATTTTATGAGGGACCACAGGTTCTCTATGGGGTTCAGATCAGGTGAACAAGGGGGCCATGTCATTATTTTTTCTTCTTTGAGACCTTTACTGGCCAGCCACGCAGTGGAGTAGTTGGAGGCATGTGATAGAGCATGGTCCTGCATGAAAATCATGTTTTTCTTGAACAATACCGACTTCTTCCCGTACCACTGCTTGAAGAAGTCTTCCAGAAACTGGCAGTAGGTCTGGGAGTTGAGCTTCATTCCATCCTCAACCTGAAAAGGTCCCACAAACTCATCTTTGATGATACCAGCCCATACCAGTACCCCCACCTCCACCTTGCTGGCATCTGAGTTGGAGTGGAGCTCTCTGCCCTTTACTGATCCAGCCTCTGGCCCATCCATCTGTCCCATCAAGAGTCACTCTCATTTCATCAGTCCATAAAACCTTTGAAAAGTCAGTCTTAAGATATTTCTTAGCCCAGTCTTGACGTTTTATCTTATGTTTCTTGTTCAAAGGTGGTCGTTTTTCAGCCTTCCTTACCTTGGCCATGTCCCTGAGAATCGCACACCTTGTGCTTTTTTGTTACTCCAGTAACGTTGCAGCTCTGAAATATGGCAAAACTGGTGGCAAATGGCATCTTGGCAGCTTCATGCTCGATTTTCAATTCATGGGCAGTTATTTTGCGCCTTTTTTGACCAACACGCTTCTGGCGATCCCTGTTGGCTATTTGCCATGAAACACTTGATTGTTCGGTGATCATGCTTCAAAAGTTTGGTAATTTCAAGACTGCTGCATCCTTCTGCAAGTTATCTCACAATTTTGGACTTTCCAGAGCCCGTCAAATCTCTCTTCTGACCCATTTTGCCAAAGTAAAGGAAGTTGCCTAATAATTAAGCACACCTTATATAGGGTTTTGATGTCATTAGTCAACACCCCTCCTCATTACAGAGATGCACATCACCTGATTTATTTAATTGGTAGTTGGCTCTCAAGCCTCAACAGCTTGGAGTAGGACAACATGTATAAAAGTATCATGTGATCAAAATATAACTTGTCTAATAATTCTGCACACAGTGTATTATATATTTTTATAGCACCATTTATTCCATGGCACTTTACATGTGAAAAGGGGGCAAATATAGACAAATACATTAAACATGAGCAAAAAACAAGGCACACAGGTACATAAGGAGGGAGAACCCTGCCTGCGAGAGCTCACGGTCTGCAGGGGATGGGTGAGGATACACTAGGAGAGTGTAGAGCTGGTTGTGAGGCGGTTCGGTAGGTTGAGGATCACTGCAGGTTGTAGGCTTGTCAGAAGAGGTGAGAGTCTTCAGGTTCTTTTTGAAGGTTTCTATGACAGGTGAGAGTCTGATGTGTTGTGGTAGAGAGTTCCAGAGTATGGGGGAAGCACGGGAGAAGTCTTGGATGCGGTTGTGGGAAGAAGAGATAATAGGGGAGTAGAGAAGAAGATCTTGAGAGGATCGGAGGTTGCGTGTAGGTAAGTACCGGGATACAATGTCACAGATGTATTGAGGAGACAGGTTGTGGATGGCTTTGTATGTCGTTGTAAGGGTTTTGAACTGGAGTCTCTGGGCGATAGGAAGCCAGTGAAGGGCTTGGCATAGGGGAGAGGCTGGGGAATAGCGGGGAGACAGGTAGATTCGTCGGGCTGCAGAGTGTAGGATGGATTGGAGTGGAGTGGTGCCAGAGGGGAGGCCAGAGAGTAGGAGGTTGCAGTAGTCAAGACGGTAGATGATAAGGGCATCCACTAGTGTTTTTGTGGTGTCACGGTCAAGGAATGCGCGGATCCGGGAAATATTTTTGAGTTTGAGACAGCAGGAGAAGGCAAGGGCTTGGATATGTGGCTGGAAAGAGAGGGCAGAGTCGAGGATCACCCCGAGGCACCGGGCGTGTGGGACTGGGGATAGTGAGCAGTCATTGACATTGATGGATAGGTCTCGTGGAGGGGCAGAGTGAGAGGGGGGAAAGATGATGAATTCTGTTTTGTCCATGTTCAGTTTTAGAAAGTGAGCAGAAAAGAAGGCCGAGATAGACAGACAGTATGGGACTTTGGTAAGTAAGGAGGTGAGGTCAGATCCGGATAAGTAGATCTGCGTGTCATCGACGTAGAGATGGTACTGCAAACCGTGGGATTCTATGAACTGTCCCAGGCCGAAGGTGTAGATGGAGAAGAGTAGGGGTCCTAGAACAGAGCCTTTAGGAACACCGACAGACAAGGGGCGAAGTGAGGAGGGAGGGAGACACTGAGTGTTCAGTCTGTCAGATATGATGATATCCAGGATAGGGCCAAGTCGGTACTGCCAAGAGATGAGAAAATCTGTAGCAGGAGGGAGTGGTCCATAGTGTCAAAGGCAGAAGACAGGTCCAGGAGAAGGAGGACAGAGTAGTGTTGCTTGCTCTTGGCGGTTAGTAGGTCATTGGTGACTTTAGTTAGGGCAGTTTCAGTTGAGTGATGGGGTTGGAAGCCAGATTGTAACCGGTCAAAGAAGCAGCAGGAGGAGAGGTAGGAGGACTGTTCAAGATGGATGTGTTGTTCCAGTAAATTGGAGGCATAAGGGAGAAGAGATATCAGGCGATAGCTAGACACAGAGGATGGGTCGAGGGAGGGCTTTTTGAGGATGGATGTGATCTTGGCATTTTGAAGGATGAGGGGAAGACACCTGTTGTAAGTGAGAGGTTGAAGAGGTGCGTTGGGTTGGGATGAAGATCGTGGAAAGGTTAGGAATTAGGTGGGACGGTAGCAGGTCAAGCGTGCAAGTGGTGAGGTGTGATCTTGACAGGAGCGTGGAGAGCTGATCTTCTGTCATGGTGGAGAAGCTGGTTTTAGAGGAACAGGATTGAGCAGTTAAGAGGGGCATGCGGGCCAAAGTTTTCTCTGATCGTATCGATCTTCTGTTTAAAGAACTGTTTAAATAACTCATAATAAATAAATGCAATGCATTTAGAAGACTAAATACCTTTACATGAAGATTAAACATTGAATAAACATTCAATAATTATACATATTCAATCTGCACAAAAAGGGTCAGATCTACTGAACTTGCCAGCATAAATGTCCCATATTCTTAAAATTTACTCTGCATACACAATTTGTACATGAGATTATATGAATATAGAACCTAGATTACTGTTGTGTCCTCCTCACCTTCCAGCAGCCTGTAATCTCTCTTCCCCTGCCTAAAAGCAGAGGGAAAAGTATTTCCCAAATATTCATCTGCAGTAATGCAGTAAATAAAGAGCAGGAGGGAGATGAAGCTGCAGTTTCTCTGTGTGTGACATTGTATACTGCACAGAAAAACAGACGTGACCTGCAATTAATTCGTTTTCAGAAAAAGTTGGGCGAAACGCGTGTCAGGGTAGAGGGAGACAACTCAAAGATACAGGTGCATCTCACAAAATTAGAATATTATCAAAAAGTTAATTTATTTCAGTCTTTCAATACAAAAAGTGAAACTCGTATATTATATAGAGTCATTACAAACCGTGATTTATTTCACGTGTTTATTTATATTAATGTTGATGATTATGGCCAACAGAGAATGAAAACCCAAAAGTCATTATCTCAGTAGAATACTTTATAACACCAGATTGAATAATGATTTTAAAATCCGAAATATTGGCCTACTGAAATGTATGTTCAGTAAATGCACTCAATACTTGGTCAGGGCTCTTTTTGTATCAATTACTGCATCAATGTGGCGTGGCATGGAGGCGATCAGCCTGTGGCACTGCTGAGGGGTTATGGAAGCCCAGGTTGCTTTGATAGCAGCCTTCAGCTTGTCTGCATTGTTGGGTCTGGTGTCTCATCTGCCTCTTGACAATACTCCATAGATTCTCTAAGTGGTTAAGGTCAAGTGAGTTTGCTGCCAATCAAGCACAGTGATACTGTTGTTTTTACACCAGGTATTGGTACTTTTGGCATTGTGGACAGGTGCCAAGTCCTGCTGGAGAATGAAATTTCCATCTCCAAAAAGCTTGTCGGCAGAGGGAAGCATGAAGTGCTCTAAAATCTCCTGGTAGATGGCTGCGCTGACTTTGGTCTTGATAAAACACAGTGGACCTACACCAGCAGATGACATGGCTCCCCAAACCACCACTGATTGTGGAAACTTCACACTATATATGATATTCTAATTTTGTGAGCTGCACCTGTACTTCTCTTTACTGCAGACCATATTGTCAGGTAAAAGCCTTTCCATAATGGCACGATTGTATGTACTAAATTAGATGTTATGTTACAGATGACACCAATGTGTAGCAGTGTGTAAGAGTCAGCAACAGTATATAAGAGAATGAGTCGTACCAAGCACTTTGTTACATACAGGTAACTGTTTATATCCCGCTATGTAGCCATCTTAGTACATGTAAAACGCTGGGACATTATCAGAATCTGTAACCTTGTAATAAGGATTATGATTTTTTACTTTTTGAGTAAGCTACATATTTGATGCTAATTATTTGTCTTCCACACACTGCATTTGTGCGTATGATTTTTGGGTAGAATTTGCATATGATGTGCAAGAGACAAGCATTTTTTCTATTAATAGCACTGAATGAGGCATCATTAAAAGGATTCCTTACAAACATGATAGCTCCACTGTGCGCTTTCGCTTGGAGGTTGTATTGTTCTTTCTTTTTTTTTTTTTTTTTTTTTTACAAATATAAATAATGCGTCCTACGACAAAAAAAGTGAGATGGAGGTCATAATGCCATTCTTTTTGATGCTCTGATAAGTTTGCGCCCCTATAATCAATTTTTTCCTCTGCTTAGATAATACTATAGTTCAAGTTCCTAAAAATTCAGCACCTTTTTTCTTATTTTAATATTGTTTTTTACAGTGGTGAAAATAGGTATGATATTTGATACACTGCCAATTTTGTAAGTTTTCCCACCTATAAAGAATGGGGAGTTCTGTAATTGTTATAATTGGAACACTTCAACTGTAAGAGGCAGAGTCTAAAAACAAAAAAAATTCCAGAAAATCACATTGTATGATTTTTACATAATTAATTTACATTTTATTGCATGAAATAAGTATTTGATACAATAGAAAAACAGAACTTAATATTTGGTACAGAAACCTTTGTTTGTAATTACAGAGGTCAGATGTTTCTTGTAGTTCTTGACCAAGTTTGCACACACTACAGCAGGGATTTTGGCTCACTCCCCCATACAGATCTTCTCTGGATCTTTCCGATTTCAGGGCTGTCATTGGGCAGCATTGAGTTTCAGCTCCCTCCAAAGATTTTCTATTGGGTTCAGGTCAGGAGACTGGCTAGGTCACTCCTAACCCTTGAAATGTTCCTTACAGAGTCACTCCTTAGTTGCCCTGGCTTTGTGTTTCAGGTCATTGTCATGCAGGAAGACTCAGCCACGACCAATCTTCAATGTACTTACTGAAAAGGAGGTTGTTGGCCAAAATCTCGTAATACATGACCCCATTCATTCTCCCTTCAAAATGATGCAGTCGTCCTGTCCTCTATTCAGAAAAGCACCCCCAAAGGATGATGTTTCCCCCACCATGCTTCACAGTTGAGATGGTGTTCTTGGGGTTGTACTCATCCTTCTTCTTCCTCCAAACACGATGAGTGGAGTTGATACCAAAAAGTTCAATTTTGGTCTCATCTGACCACATGACCTTCTCCCATGCCTCCTCTAGATTATCCAGATGGTCATTGGCAAACTTCAAATGGGCCTGGACAAGTGCTGGCGTAAGAAGAGACCTTGCGTGCCCTGCAGGGTTTATATCCATGACGGTGTAGTATGTTACTAACGGTAATGTTTGAGACTGTGGTTCTGGTCATTGACCAGGTCCTCCTGTGTAGTTCTGGACTGATTACTGACGCTTCACAGAATCATCCTTACCCACGAGGTGAGATCCTGCATGGAGCCCCAGACAAAGGAAGATTGACAGTCATCTCGTGTTTCTTCCATTTTCAAATAACTGTGCTAACAGTTGTTGCCTTATCATCAAGTTGCTTGCCTATTGTCCCATCCCAGCCTTGTGCAGGTCTACAATTTTGTCCCTAGTGTCGTAAGACAGATCTTTGGTCTTGGCCATGGTGGACAGTTTGAAGCGTGACTGAGTGTGTGAATAGGTGTCTTTTATACATGTAACAAGTTTAAACCGGTGTAATTAACCACTCAACCCCCGAGCCTGGTTTCATCTTCATGACCATGCCAATTTTTCCAATTCTGACCAGTGTCACTTATGTGGTAATAACTCTGGAAAGTAAGTTTCAACGAATCCCACTGATTCTGAGATTATTTATTGTACGTCATGATAGTTGTAAAAAGTATTCGATTATTTGTGTTTGTGGAAAAAAAAAAATGGAAATTTGGCAAAAATGTTGAAAATTTCAAACTTCAAATTTTATGCCCTTAAATCAGAGAGTTATGTCACATAAAATAGTTAATAGATAGAAATAGATAAATAACATTTCCCACATGTCTACTTTACAAATTGTGCTAATTTTGGAGACGATTTTTTTTTGTTAGGAAGTTATAAGAGTTAAAAGTTGACCAGCGATTTCTCATTTTTCCAACAGAATTTACAAAACCATTTTTTAGGGACCACCTCACATTTGACGTGACCTTGAGAGGCCAATATGATAGAAAATACAGAAACATGACACCATTCTAAAATCTGCACCGCTCAAGGTGCTCAAAACCACATTCAAGAAGTTAATTAACGCAAACCTGTCAGCAGGATTGTGCACAGTAACCTACAGACACTGTCAGGTTGGAGCCATTAAACTGTTTAAAATGATTCCTTGGTTGATCAAATCAGTCTTGTGGTTCTTGTGTAATCGGTGTTAGAAGTTTCTAGTTAATAAGATGTCCGTGCTCTCGGGTGGGACTGTAGGCAGAGTCTTATCTTCCTGCTCTAAGAGAAACCAATGCCCCAAACCACAAACATGTTCCTAATCATAGAGACAGACTGGTCGTGCTTCGGGGCCTGTGGGCAGGCCTTTCCTTGGTTTATCTGGCTTCACACAATAAAAACTATTTTATAGCAAAAATAATTAGTGTCTGGGAGTGAGTGGTGAAGGTGCACGCACTCAGAGAAGTCTGCGAAGAAACTCTCAATTGGTCTGTAAGCAGAAATTTAACATACTGCTCTCCAAACCAACAAGTGGGAAAATTTCAACAATGATTTTGCATTGCAAAAGGAAAAAAAAAAAGGCAGAATCAGTTCAGGGATTTTACAAGGTATTTTTCTCAGTTTTTGGAGTAGGTGACAAGTTCTCTTGAAGTGTAATGTCAGATGAAACCCTAAAACGCCTCTTTCCTCATTCCAGGATGCATGCTGATGCCCATAAGCCCCTGGGTACTGAATGTGACAGAAGCTACATCCATAGATGCCTAAATCTAAATCACGTCCTATTCTTTGCTTCATGCCGCGGCTCCGGCGCAGGCGTACTTTGTGTGCCCTGTTGAGGGCTGAGCAAAGTAAACAGTACGCAGGTGCCGGGCCTCTCTGACCTTTCCCAGCGCCTGCGCACTGCAGTACTTTGCTCTGCCCTCAACAGGGCAGACAAAGTACGCCTGCGCAGGAACCGCGGCATGAAGCAAAGAATAGGACGCGATCGTATGAAGATGGGAGGAGCTGGACCGCGACGCCCATCGGACCGGACCGCACCGGGATCGCCCCCGGGTGAGTATAATCTAACTTGTTTTTCTTACCTTCCAGGTTACATCGGGGGCTTATCTAGAGCATTACAGAATGCTGTAGATAAGCCCCTGATGCCGGAGGCTGCAGCTTATAGGCGAATTTTGGATTGACAGATTCCCTTTAAGACAAAAAAGGATATCAGTGTGTCCGAATGTGTCTGCAGTTTGAGAAGCTCACAGGATTTCTTCGTCCTGGCTAGTAGACCTTGTAATTAACCTCTCCCACTTTTTCCACCACCTCGTATGGGCCTTGGCACTTGGCCAGGAACTTGCACTCAACTGTGGGGATAATCAGCAGTACATGGTACCCAGGCTAGAACTGCCTGAGCCTCGCTGATTGGTTATACACCCTTGACTGTGCCTTCATGATAAGCATCACTTTTGCCATTCTCTCCTGCATCTGGGTGACGTGCTCTATGATACTCTAGTGGGGCGGGACATCGGCTTCCCAGGTTTCTTTGGCGATATCCAGGAGCCCTCGCGGATGTCAAGTATAAAGGAGCTCGAACGGAGAGAAACCAGTGGAGGCTTGAGGAACTTCCCTGACAGAGAAAAGCAGTAACTGAAACAGATCTCCCAGTCTTGACCTTCCTTCTCAATTACTTTCTTGAGCATAGCCTTTAAGGTATTATTGAAGCGCTCCACTAGGCCGTCTGTCTGTGGATGGTAGACGAAGGTTCATAGCTGGGCAATCTGGAGAACCCTACACAGCTCCTTCATCACTTTGCAAATAAAGGGTGTCACTTAGTCAGTCAAGATCTCCTTTGGATGACCGATCCTAGAGAAAAATATGCACAAGCTCTCAGGCTATACACTTGGCGGATGAGAGCCTTAGTGGAACTGCTTCTGGGTACCGGTTCGCTTAGCTCATGACCACTGGGATGTATTTATGCCCCCATGCAGACTTATCTAAGAGACGTAATAGGTCCATGGAAATTCTCTCAAAGGGGAACTATCACAGATAATGGGACTAGGGGACTTTGGAAGTGAGAAGATGGAGTGGTTATCTGGCAGGTGGTATAAGACCTACAATAATTTAGGATTTCACGGTAACATCCGAGCCAATACCGCGGAATCTTGTGCTCTATGAGCAATTACCTGCTCCCGTGTCTATCCTCCCGCTGGCTACAGTGGCTGTCTTCCTCCTAGTCCTCTTCTGTGGCGCCCTGCTGTAACGTTTGCAGCATGGTGAGATTACTTCGTTGTGCTGCTGTAAGGAGGTAAAACACAAGAAGAGTCTGGGGGCGGTTACCTTCTCGACTCTGTGCTTGGAACCATTGACTGGCAGAGCTGGCGCTGGAACCCGAGGAGGACTATCCACGGACGGGGGTGTACTCCTGGGTTCAAGAACATCGTCATCGGCTGCGGACAATTCAACGTCTAATGCAGAACCGGCTGCAAGAATTGGAGCATCCCCAGGTAGCTCCTCAAAAGGGGACAGCCTACGGCCTGGAGACCGAGACTTAGTGAGGGAAAAGCGCCCACACAACAAACTAGAGTACCGGTGGGAGAAAAGGGCGTACAGAGTGAAGCGGCGGCTCGGCAACGGGGGTCCCGTTTACGAGGTCTAGCCCGAAACGGAAGAGGGGACTCCCAGCCGCACACTGCACAGGAATATGTTGCGTCCATGTTTGTCTCGAGATCCTGAATCAGTCCAATTAGTTCCAGCGCCCCCACCGGCTGCGCCAGTGATAAATGTAGATGTGGAAGACGAGGAAAACTCCCAATCTCTCCCAGGGAACCCAGGAACAGGGCTGGTGCCTGAAACTACCAACGTATTGGAGGAAGCCTCGACTCCTCCCACAGCAGTTGACACCACCGCCCCTGCTGGTTTGAGACGCTCTGAACGTTCAACGGCTGGTGTACCCCCTGTTCGCTACAATCAGGACGAATTCATCTGGCAGCAGATTGTGCAAGGACTGGAAGATTGCCAACAGGAACTCCTGAAGATCTCGCCCGTGGAATGGCAAGCAGAAAGAGGGGGGGAATGTAAGGAGGTAAAACACAAGAAGAGTCTGGGGGCGGTTACCTCTGTGCCTGGAACCATTGAGCTGTGCTGCAGGTTCCCCAAGGGGCAGACTTAGAGACTGGGACAGGAAGGAAGCAGACAGGGAGCGGGAAAGGCACGCGCGCAGGGGACAGAGCAACGTGAGCAGCGGTCAGAGCAGGGTGCAGCTGCGCTCCGGGAGAGAGAGAGCTCCCTGTCTGAGGACAAATACAGGGAGACTGCCCAGAAAGACTGCATCTTGTGAGTACATGAAAGCAGACTCTGCTGTGACTGGAGAGGGGCGCTTTGAGACCCGTGTAGAGACATTGGCCCGTGCAGAGACTTCGACCCCCTGGTCCCCGCAGTATCAGTACAGAGACTGATTCCTGGTACAGTGACTTAACAGTGCAGAGCCCCTGATTCCTGGCTGTGCTGTCAAAGCTAAAGACTCAGAGCCTGTGCATACCACATTAACTCCCGAAACCCCAGGCAGCAGGCTCCTAGAGACTACTCAGCCCACGGACAACAGAGGGACGACAAGTGCCACTGTTTCTCAGCGCCTACGTTGGAGAAGACGACCCTTCAAGCAAGTCCTCATCAGACTGATAAGTGTTCTTTTCTCAAGAAATCTTGCTTACTTGGGTTACTGTCATGATCTCCATGGCCAGAGAACTAGCATAAGCCTCAATAGGAACAAGCTCTTGGAAGATGTAACTATACTGACCATGAACTAAACCTACCGCATCATCTAGAAGTAGCCAGGTAGCATGTCCTACTTTTTATCCCTATATGCCCAGCGCCGGCCGGAGAACTAAATAATGCTAGCAGAGGGAAATATAAGACCTGACTCACCTCTAGAGAAATGCCCAAAAAAGGAGACAGAGGCCCCCCACATATATTGGCGGTGATATGAGATGAAACAACAAACGCAGCAGGAAAATAGTTTTAGCAAATTTGAGGTCCGCTTTCTAGATAGCAGAAGACAGAAAGCATACTTTCATGGTCAGTAGAAAACCCTAACAAAACACATCCAGAAATTACTTTAGGACTCTGGCATTAACTCATAATACCAGAGTGGCAATTCCTGATCAACAAGAGCTTTCCAGACACAGTAACGAAACTGCAGCTGTGAACTGGAACCAAAATACAAAAACAAAACATGGACGAATGTCCAACTTATCTAGTAGATGTCTGGGAGCAGGAACAAGCACAGAGAGGCTTCTGATAACATTGTTGACCGGCAAGCATCTAACAGAGAAGCCAGGTTATATAGCGACACCCAGATCTAATCAGAACAGGTGAACAGGGAAGATGATGTCACAAGTTCAATTCCACCAGTAGCCACCGGGGGAGCCCAGAATCCAAATTCACAACAGTACCCCCCCCTCAAGGAGGGGGCACCGAACCCTCACCAGAACCACCAGGGCGATCAGGATGGGCCCTATGAAAGGCACGAACCAGATCAGAGGCATGAACATCAGATGCAGTGACCCAAGAATTATCCTCCTGGCCGTATCCCTTCCACTTGACCAGATACTGGAGTCTCCGTCTGGAAACACGGGAGTCTAGGATTTTTTCCACAACGTACTCCAACTCACCCTCAACCAACACCGGAGCAGGAGGCTCAACGGAAGGCACAACCGGTGCCTCATACCTGCGCAATAACGACCGATGAAAAACGTTATGAATAGAAAAGGATGCAGGGAGGTCCAAACGGAAGGAAACAGGGTTAAGAATCTCCAATATTTTATACGGACCGATGAACCGAGGCTTAAGCTTAGGAGATGAGACCCTCATAGGGACAAAACGAGAAGACAACCACACCAAATCTCCAACACAAAGCCGAGGACCAACACGACGGTGACGGTTGGCAAAAAGCTGAGTCTTCTCTTGGGACAACTTTAAATTGTCCATCACCTGCCCCCAGATATGATGCAATCTCTCCACCACCGCATCCACTCCAGGACAATCCGAGGATTCCATCTGACCGGAGGAAAATCGAGGGTGGAACCCCGAATTACAGAAAAACGGGGACACCAAAGTGGCAGAGCTGGCCCGATTATTGAGGGCGAACTCCGCCAATGGCAAAAAAGCAACCCAATCATCCTGGTCAGCAGACACAAAACACCTCAGATATGTCTCCAGGGTCTGATTAGTCCGCTCGGTCTGGCCATTAGTCTGAGGGTGAAAAGCAGACGAAAAAGACAAATCTATGCCCATCCTAGCACAGAATGCCCGCCAAAATCTAGACACAAATTGGGTTCCTCTGTCAGAAACGATATTCTCAGGAATACCATGCAAACGAACAACATTTTGAAAAAACAGGGGCACCAACTCGGAAGAAGAAGGCAATTTGGGCAGGGGAACCAAATGGACCATCTTAGAAAAACGGTCACACACCACCCAGATGACAGACATCTTCTGAGAAACAGGCAGATCTGAAATAAAATCCATCGAGATGTGTGTCCAAGGCCTCTTAGGAATAGGCAAGGGCAACAATAATCCACTAGCCCGAGAACAACAAGGCTTGGCCCGAGCACAAACGTCACAAGACTGCACAAAGCCTCGCACATCTCGTGACAGGGAAGGCCACCAGAAGGATCTTGCCACCAAATCCCTGGTACCAAAAATTCCAGGATGACCTGCCAATGCAGAAGAATGTACCTCAGAGATGACTCTACTAGTCCAATCATCAGGAACAAACAACCTATCAGGCGGACAACGATCCGGTCTATCCGCCTGAAACTCCTGCAAGGCCCGCCGCAGGTCTGGAGAAACGGCTGACAAGATAACTCCCTCCTTAAGAATACCTGTGGGGTCAGAGTTGCCGGGTGAATCAGGCTCAAAACTCCTAGAAAGGGCATCCGCCTTAACATTCTTAGAACCCGGTAGGTACGATACCACAAAATTAAACCGAGAGAAAAATAATGACCAGCGCGCCTGTCTAGGATTCAGGCGCCTGGCGGTCTCAAGATAGATCAAATTTTTGTGGTCAGTCAATACCACCACCTGATGTCTGGCCCCCTCGAGCCAATGGCGCCACTCCTCAAACGCCCACTTCATGGCCAAAAGCTCCCGATTCCCAACATCATAATTCCGCTCAGCGGGCGAAAATTTACGGGAAAAGAAGGCACAAGGCCTCATCACGGCGCAGTCAGAACTTTTCTGCGACAACACTGCCCCAGCCCCGATCTCAGAAGCGTCGACCTCAACCTGAAAAGGAAGAGTCACATCAGGCTGACGCAACACAGGGGCAGAAGAAAAACGGCGCTTAAGCTCCTGAAAGGCCTCCACAGCATCAGGGGACCAATTAGCAACATCAGCACCCTGTCTAGTCAAATCGGTCAATGGCTTAACGACATCCGAAAAACCAGAAATAAATCGACGATAAAAGTTGGCAAAGCCCAAAAATTTCTGAAGACTTTTAAGAGAAGAGGGCTGCGTCCAATCACAAATAGCCTGAACCTTGACAGGATCCATCTCAATGGAAGAGGGAGAAAAAATATATCCCAAAAAGGAAATTCTCTGAACCCCAAAAACGCACTTAGAACCCTTGACACACAGAGAATTAGACCGCAAAACCTGAAAAACCCTCTTAACTTGCCGGACATGAGAGTCCCAATCATCCGAAAAAATCAGAATATCATCCAGATACACTATCATAAATTTATCCAAAAAATCGCGGAAAATATCATGCATAAAGGACTGGAAGACTGAAGGGGCATTAGAAAGACCAAAAGGCATCACCAAATACTCAAAGTGGCCCTCGGGCGTATTAAATGCGGTTTTCCACTCATCCCCCTGCCTGATCCGCACCAAATTATACGCCCCACGGAGATCAATCTTAGAGAACCACTTGGCCCCCTTTATGCGAGCAAACAAATCAGTCAGCAACGGCAATGGGTATTGATATTTAACCGTGATTTTATTCAAAAGCCGATAATCAATACATGGTCTCAAAGAGCCGTCTTTTTTTGACACAAAGAAAAAACCGGCTCCTAAGGGAGATGACGATGGACGAATATGTCCCTTTTCCAAGGACTCCTTTATATATTCTCGCATAGCAGTATGTTCAGGCACAGACAGATTAAATAAACGACCCTTTGGGTATTTACTACCCGGAATTAAATCTATAGCACAATCGCACTCACGGTGCGGAGGTAGTGAACCCAGCTTGGGTTCTTCAAAGACGTCACGATAATCAGACAGGAACTCAGGGATTTCAGAGGGAATAGATGATGAAATGGACACCAAAGGTACGTCCCCATGAGTCCCCTTACATCCCCAGCTCAACACAGACATAGCTCTCCAGTCAAGGACTGGGTTGTGAGACTGCAGCCATGGCAATCCCAGCACCAAATCATCATGTAGATTATACAGCACCAGAAAACGAATAGTCTCCTGGTGATCCGGATTAATACACATAGTCACTTGTGTCCAGTATTGTGGTTTATTATTAGCCAATGGGGTGGAGTCAATCCCCTTCAGAGGAATAAGAGTCTCCAAAGGCTCTAAATCATACCCACAACGATTGGCAAAGGACCAATCCATAAGACTCAAAGCGGCGCCAGAGTCGATATAGGCGTCCGTAGTAATAGATGACAAAGAGCAAATCAGGGTCACAGACAAAATAAATTTAGACTGTAAAGTGCCAATGGGAACGGATTTATCAAGCTTTTTAGTACGCTTAAAGCATGCTGATATAACATGAGTAGAATCCCCACAATAGAAACACAACCCATTTTTCCGTCTAAAATTCTGCCGCTCGCTTCTGGACAGAATTCTATCACACTGCATGTTTTCTGGCGTCTTCTCAGTGGACACCGCCAGATGGTGCACTGGTTTGCGCTCCCGCAGACGCCTATCGATCTGAATGGCCATTGTCATGGACTCATTCAGACTTGCAGGCACAGGGAACCCCACCATAACATCCTTAATGGCATCAGAAAGACCCTCTCTGAAAGTAGCCGCCAAGGCACACTCATTCCACTGAGTAAGCACAGACCATTTACGGAATTTTTGGCAGTAAATTTCAGCTTCATCTTGCCCCTGCGATAGGGACATCAAAGTTTTTTCTGCCTGAAGTTCCAAATGAGGTTCCTCATACAGCAAGCCCAAGGCCAGAAAAAACGCATCCACATTGCGCAACGCAGGATCCCCTGGTGCCAATGCAAAAGCCCAATCTTGAGGGTCGCCGCGGAGCAAGGAAATCACAATCCCAACCTGCTGTGCAGGGTCTCCAGCAGAACGAGATTTCAGGGACAAAAATAACTTACAATTATTTCTAAAATTCTGAAAGCTAGATCTATTCCCTGAGAAGAATTCCGGCAAAGGAATTCTCGGCTCTGATACCGGAGCATGAACAACAAAATCCTGCAAACTTTGCACTTTCGTGGCGAGATTATTCAAACCTGCAGTTACACTCTGTAGATCCATTATAGACAGGTGAACATAGAGCCATTCAAAGATTAGAAGGAGAGAGAAAAAAAAGAAAGACTGCAGCATAGACAGACTGGCAAGTGATCCAATTAAGAGCACACTAACTACTAGAGAAAAAAAAAAAAAAAAAAAAATTTTCAGCAGACTTCTTATTTCTCTCCTTTCTCAGCCAAGGATTTTAACCCTTTAGTGGGCCGGTCAAACTGTCATGATCTCCATGGCCAGAGAACTAGCATAAGCCTCAATAGGAACAAGCTCTTGGAAGATGTAACTATACTGACCATGAACTAAACCTACCGCATCATCTAGAAGTAGCCAGGTAGCATGTCCTACTTTTTATCCCTATATGCCCAGCGCCGGCCGGAGAACTAAATAATGCTAGCAGAGGGAAATATAAGACCTGACTCACCTCTAGAGAAATGCCCAAAAAAGGAGACAGAGGCCCCCCACATATATTGGCGGTGATATGAGATGAAACAACAAACGCAGCAGGAAAATAGTTTTAGCAAATTTGAGGTCCGCTTTCTAGATAGCAGAAGACAGAAAGCATACTTTCATGGTCAGTAGAAAACCCTAACAAAACACATCCAGAAATTACTTTAGGACTCTGGCATTAACTCATAATACCAGAGTGGCAATTCCTGATCAACAAGAGCTTTCCAGACACAGTAACGAAACTGCAGCTGTGAACTGGAACCAAAATACAAAAACAAAACATGGACGAATGTCCAACTTATCTAGTAGATGTCTGGGAGCAGGAACAAGCACAGAGAGGCTTCTGATAACATTGTTGACCGGCAAGCATCTAACAGAGAAGCCAGGTTATATAGCGACACCCAGATCTAATCAGAACAGGTGAACAGGGAAGATGATGTCACAAGTTCAATTCCACCAGTAGCCACCGGGGGAGCCCAGAATCCAAATTCACAACAGGTTACATTGTTTCACTCCCATATTTTTGCACGGTTTTATTGCTAGTTATTTTCCATTGCTTCCTCCATGCGAGGAGAACCTGATTCCTGTTATTAAACCCCTCAACGGTTGGTCTGTCTATTCCGTGGTGACATACTCAGTACCTGCATACTATTACACTGCAGGTACGTCAGCAGCATTTGGATGCATCTAAGAGCAAGAAGCTGATTGTTGCTCTACTAACATGGAAGTGTCAACACTAGTACTTCCCGTGTCAATCAGATCCCTGAGTTCATGGTTTATTTGTATTCGTGTCTTAAAGACGCAACTACAAATGAATGGCGTTGCATGCTCCCTCCTCCGAAAAGACAGTGGATTTATCACATTGTCTAATGAAGGCGGAGGTTTACAAAAAAAGAAAAAAAAAAAAAAGAAAAAAGAAATAAAAAACACACACCTCCCTCTTTTGTGCCACCCCCTGCAACCCGCCGTTCTAGGCACCGGAGCCCTGGAGCCTAATGGCAAATATGGGCCTGGCCATTACACATCGGTCTATGGTGTTTCCGAAATGTTTGCAGATAGGCTACTTTCACACATCAGCTTTTTTGCATCAGGTACAATCCGGAGAATTTTTTCAAAAAACGGATCCTTTTTTCCTGCCGGATCCGTTTTTTTCTCATTGAGTTGTATTAGCACTGGATAGCGCCTGATGTCCTAACGTTTCATCTGTTTTTTCTGTCCGGCGGAAAACCGCAGAACGACTGATCTGGCCAAAAACGTATGAAACGTAAGGTGATATGAATCTGATGACCGGATCCGTTTTTTCACAAAAATCATTTTTCCATTCTGGAATATCTCTTCTCTCTCTCTCCCCGAGTTAAAAATAAAAACAGATCCAGCAGAAAAACGGATATGTCGCATCAAAAAACTAATGTGTGAAAGTAGCCTTAGTTGCCAAAACAGTTAACCCCTTAGTGACAGAGCCAATTTGGTACTTAATGACCGAGCCAATTTTTACAATTCTGACCACTGTCACTTTGAGGTTATAACTCTGGAACGCTTTAACAGATCCTGCTGATTCTGAGATTGCTTTTTCGTGACATATTGTACTTCGTGTTAGTGGTAACATTTCTTCGATATTACTTGCGATTATTTATGAAAAAACGGAAATATGTTGAACATTTTTAACATTTTGCAATTTTCAAACTTTGTATTTTTATGCCCTTAAATCAGAGAGATATGTCACAAAAAATAGTTAATAAATAACATTTCCCACATGTCTACTTTACATCAGCACAATTTTGGAAACAATTTTTTTTTTTGTTAGGGAGTTAAGGGTTAAAAGTTGACCAGCAATTTCTCATTTTTACAACACCATTTTTTTTTTTTTTAGGGACCACATCACATTTGAAGTCATTTTGAGGGGTCTAAATGATAGAAAATAGCCAAGTGTGACACCATTCTAAAAACTGCACCCCTCCAGGGGCTCAAAACCACATTCAAGAACTTTATTAACCCTTTAAGTGCTTCACAGGAACTGAAACAATATGGAAGGAAAAAAAATGAACATTTAACTTTTTTTTGCAAACGTTTTACTTCAGAACCATTTTTTTTTTATTTTCACAAGTGTAAAAACAGAAATTTAACCATAAATTTTGTTGTGCAATTTCTCCTGAATACGCCGATACCCCATATGTGGGGTAAACCACTGTTTGGGCGCACCACAGAGCTTGGAAGAGAAGGAGCGCCGTTTGACTTTTTCAATGCAGAACTGGCTGGAATTGAGATCGGATGCCATGTCACGTTTAGAGAGCCCCTGATGTGCCTAAACAGTGGAAACCCCCCACAAGTGACCCCATTTTGGAAACTAGACCCCTTAAGGAACTTATCTAGATGTGTGGTGAGCACTTTGAGCCCCCAAGTGCTTCACAAAAGTTTATAACGTAGAACCGTGAAAATAAAAAAAATAAAAAAATCGCATTTGTTTACACACAAATGACCTTTTCGACCACAAGTTTTTATTTTCACAAAGCTAAAAGGAGAAATTGGACCCAAAAGTTGTTGTGCAATTTATTCCGAGTACGCTGATGCCCCACATGTGGGGGTAAACCACTGTTTGGGCGCACGGCATAGCTCAGAAGGGAGGGAGCACTGTTGTGAATTCCGTTCTCGGGCTCCCTCCTGTGGTCATGAGTGGTACTGTGTGAGTTTGTTCTTGGGCTCCCTCTGGTGGCCTTTAGCGATATGGCTGGTCTTGGCTGGGCTCAGCTGTTTCATCTCCTGCTAGGCTGGGCCTATTTAACTCACCTGGACCTTTACTTGTCGCCTGCTGTCGGTGTATTCAGTCATGATCCTGTGCTCTCCTGAATATTCCTTGTGACCAGTCTCCTGCTATGAGAAGCTAAGTTTGCTTTTCCAGTTTCTCATTATTTCCTTGAAAACGTTTCTCATTATATTATGAGTTCAGCCCAGCTTGCTTTTATGTGATTTTTTGCTTGCTGGTTAGTTCTGGGGTGCAGAGTGCGCCCCTCACATCGTGAGTCGATGTGGGGGTTCTTGTATTCTCTGCGTGGTTTACTTTTGATAGGTGTCTGTGCAGTCAGTACAAAAACTATCTATTTTCTGCCTATCTAGTATTAGCGGGCCTCATTTGCTAAATCTGTTTCATCTCTACGTTTGTGTTTTCCCCTTGACTCATCGTTATTATTTGTGGGGTGCTATCTAAAACTTTGGGGTACATTTCTCTGAGGCAAGTGAGGTCTTTGCTTTCTCTCTAGGGGTAGTCAGTTTCTCAGGCTGTGACGAGACGTCTAGGATTTCAGGTAACGTTCCACAGCTGCCATTAGTGTGTTTGGATAGGATCAGGATTGCGGTCACTATAGCTTCCACATCCCCAGAACTTGTCCTATATACTCAGGGTATATTTGTCTGGTCAGTTTGAGATCCTACCACCAGGATCATAACAGTACAGCAGGCCCAAAAGTGTTAATGCAGCTAAAGAGGGAGAAGAGAAATTTTAAGGTCTTTTTTTTTTTTTTTTTCCCTCTGCACTGTGTTTTGCCTCTCTCCTCCCCTTAATCTCTGGGTGGTTCTGTATGCAGCTACTAATATGGACATTCAGAGTCTGTCTTCTAGTGTGGATCATCTCACTGCAAGGGTACAGGGCATTCAGGATTATGTAGTCCGCAGTCCTATGTCTGAGCCTAAAATACCTATTCCTGAGCTGTTCTCCGGAGATAGATCTAGGTTTTTGAACTTTAAGAATAATTGTAAGTTATTCCTTTCTCTGAGACCTCGCTCATCTGGCGACTCTGTTCAGCAAGTCAAAATTGTTATTTCTTTGTTGCGGGGTGACCCTCAAGATTGGGCATTCTCTTTGGCGCCAGGAGATCCGGCACTGCTAAATGTTGATGCGTTTTTTCTGGCGCTTGGAGTGCTTTATGAGGAACCAAATCTGGTAGACCAAGCAGAGAAGGTTTTGCTGGCTCTCTCTCTCAGGGTCGGGATGAAGCAGAGGTTTATTGTCAGAAATTTAGGAAGTGGTCAGTGCTCACTCAGTGGAATGAGTGCGCCCTGGCGGCGATTTTCAGAAAGGGTCTTTCTGAAGCCCTTAAAGATGTTATGGTGGGGTTCCCCACGCCGGCGGGTCTGAATGAGTCAATGTCTTTGGCCATTCAGATTGATCGGCGTTTGCGGGAGCGCAAACCTGTGCACCCTTATCTTGGAGCCTTTACAATTCCCTATTCCGCTAAAGGGAATGGATGCTACACCATTGGCCAAGAATAAACCTCAGTCCTGGACTCAATTGACCATGTGCATGGCTCCTGTACATCAGGAGGTAATTCGCTTTCTGGTGCTACATAATTTGCATGATGTTGTCGTGTTCGGTCTGCCATGGCTGCAGGCTCATAATCCAGTCCTGGATTGGAAAGCAATGTCTGTGTCAAGTTGGGGTTGCCAGGGGATTCATGGCGATGCTCCTTTGGTGTCAATTGCTTCTTCTACTCCTTCTGAAGTCCCTGAATTTTTGTCGGACTACCAGGATGTATTTGATGAGCCCAAATCCAGTGCCCTACCTCCTCATAGGGATTGTGATTGTGCCATAAATCTGATTCCTGGTAGTAAGTTCCCTAAGGGACGACTTTTTAATTTGTCTGTAGCAGAACATACCGCTATGCGGAGTTATATAAAGGAGTCCTTGGAGAAGGGACATATTCGCCCGTCCTCGTCCCCTTTGGGTGCGGGGTTCTTTTTTGTGGCCAAGAAGGATGGTTCTCTGAGACCCTGTATAGATTATCGCCTTCTAAATAACATCACGGTCAAATTTCAGTATCCCTTGCCACTGTTGTCCGATCTGTTTGCCCGGATTAGGGGGGCCAGTTGGTTCACCAAGATAGATCTTCGTGGAGCGTATAATCTTGTGCGTATAAAGCAGGGCGATGAATGGAAAACAGCATTTAATACACCCGAAGGCCATTTTGAGTACTTGGTGATGCCTTTTGGGCTTTCTAATGCCCCCTCTGTGTTTCAGTCCTTCATGCACGATATCTTCTGAGAGTACCTGGATAGATTTATGATTGTGTACCTGGATGATATTTTGGTCTTTTCGGATGATTGGGAGTCTCATGTGAAGCAGGTCAGGATGGTATTTCAGGTCCTGCGTGCCAATGCCTTGTTTGTGAAGGGCTCTAAATGTCTCTTCGGAGTCCAGAAGGTTTCCTTTTTGGGCTTTATTTTTTCTCCTTCTACTATCGAGATGGATCCAGTCAAGGTCCAGGCTATTCATGACTGGACTCAACCTACATCTGTGAAGAGTCTTCAGAAGTTCTTGGGTTTTGCTAATTTTTACCGTCGCTTCATCACCAATTTTTCTAGTGTGGTGAAGCCTTTGACGGATTTGACCAAGAAGGGTTCTGATTTGACGAATTGGTCTCCTGCGGCCGTGGAGGCCTTTCAGGAGTTGAAACGTCAGTTTTCTTCGGCTCCTGTCTTGCGCCGGCCCGATGTCTCTCTTCCCTTTCAGGTCGAGGTTTATGCTTCAGAGATTGGAGCAGGGGCTGTTTTGTCGCAGAGAAGCTCTGATGGCTCCGTGATGAGACCATGTGCTTTCTTTTCAAGAAAGTTTTCGCCTGCCGAGCGGAATTATGATGTTGGTAATCGAGAGTTGTTGGCAATGAAGTGGGCATTTGAGGAGTGGCGACATTGGCTTGAGGGAGCCAAGCATCGTGTGGTGGTCTTGACGGATCACAAGAATTTGACTTATCTCGAGTCTGCCAAACGGTTGAATCCGAGACAGGCTCGATGGTCGCTGTTTTTCTCTCGTTTCAATTTCGTGGTTTCATATCTTCCGGGTTCGAAAAACGTGAAGGCTGATGCCCTTTCTAGGAGTTTTGTACCTGACTCCCCGGAAGTTTCTGAACCGACTGGTATTCTCAAAGAGGGGGTGATTTTGTCTGCTATCTCTCCTGATCTGCGACGGGTGTTGCAGGAGTTTCAGGCCAATAGACCTGACCGTTGTCCACCGGAGAGACTGTTTGTCCCAGACAGATGGACCAGTAGAGTTATTTCCGAGGTTCATTCTTCAGTGTTGGCGGGTCATTCTGGGATTTTTGGTACCAGAGATTTGGTGGCTAAGTCCTTTTGGTGGCCTTCCTTGTCGCGGGATGTGCGTTCCTTTGTGCAGTCCTGTGGGATTTGTGCTCGGGCCAAGCCTTCGTGTTCTCGTGCCAGTGGATTGCTTTTGCCTTTGCCTGTCCCGAAGAGGCCTTGGACGCATATTTCCATGGATTTTATTTCGGATCTTCCTGTCTCTCAGAAGATGTCTGTCATCTGGGTGGTTTGTAATCGTTTTTCCAAAATGGTCCATTTGGTACCGTTGCCTAAGTTGCCTTCCTCCTCCGATTTGGTGCCATTGTTTTTTCAGAATGTGGTTCGTTTACATGGTATTCCGGAGAACATTGTGTCCGACAGAGGATCCCAGTTTGTGTCCAGATTTTGGCGATCCTTTTGTGCTAAGATGGGCATTGAATTGTCTTTTTCGTCAGCCTTCCATCCTCAGACGAATGGTCAAACCGAACGAACTAATCAGACCTTGGAA
Organism: Ranitomeya variabilis; assembly: GCF_051348905.1. Taxonomy (NCBI): domain Eukaryota; kingdom Metazoa; phylum Chordata; class Amphibia; order Anura; family Dendrobatidae; genus Ranitomeya; species Ranitomeya variabilis. The sequence continues at coordinate 283,363,065 of NC_135235.1, forward strand.
ACTTATTTGAGATGTTTTGTTTCTGCTGACCAGGATGATTGGGTGACCTTTTTGCCATTGGCTGAGTTCGCCCTCAATAATCGGGCTAGTTCTGCTACTTTGGTTTCACCTTTCTTTTGCAATTCTGGTTTTCATCCTCGTTTCTCCTTGGGTCAGGTTGAGTCTTCTGACTGTCCTGGGGTGGATTCTGTGGTGGATAGGTTGCGGCAGATTTGGAACCATGTGGTGGACAATTTAACTTTGTCCCAAGAGAAGGCTCAGCGCTTTGCTAACCGCCGTCGCTGTGTGGGTCCCCGACTTCGTGTGGGGGATTTGGTATGGTTGTCTTCTCGTTATGTCCCGATGAAGGTTTCCTCTCCTAAGTTCAAGCCTCGTTTCATCGGTCCTTATAAGATTTTGGAAATCCTCAACCCTGTGTCTTTTCGTTTGGACCTCCAAACATCGTTTGCCATTCATAATGTGTTCCATAGGTCATTGTTGCGGAGATATGTGGTGCCTGTGGTCCCTTCTGTTGATCCTCCTGCTCCGGTCTTGGTCGAGGGGGAGTTGGAATATGTGGCGGAGAAGATCTTGGATTCTCGTATTTCGAGACGGAGGCTTCAGTACTTAGTGAAATGGAAGGGTTATGGTCAGGAGGATAATTCCTGGGTTGTCGCCTCCGATGTCCATGCGGCCGATTTGGTTCGTGCCTTTCATTTGGCTCATCCTGATCGGCCTGGGAGCTCTGTTGAGGGTTCGGTGACCCCTCCTCAAGGGGGGGGTACTGTTGTGAATTCCGTTCTCGGGCTCCCTCCTGTGGTCATGAGTGGTACTGTGTGAGTTTGTTCTTGGGCTCCCTCTGGTGGCCTTTAGCGATATGGCTGGTCTTGGCTGGGCTCAGCTGTTTCATCTCCTGCTAGGCTGGGCCTATTTAACTCACCTGGACCTTTACTTGTCGCCTGCTGTCGGTGTATTCAGTCCTGATCCTGTGCTCTCCTGAATATTCCTTGTGACCAGTCTCCTGCTATGAGAAGCTAAGTTTGCTTTTCCAGTTTCTCATTATTTCCTTGAAAACGTTTCTCATTATATTATGAGTTCAGCCCAGCTTGCTTTTATGTGATTTTTTGCTTGCTGGTTAGTTCTGGGGTGCAGAGTGCGCCCCTCACATCGTGAGTCGGTGTGGGGGTTCTTGTATTCTCTGCGTGGTTTACTTTTGATAGGTGTCTGTGCAGTCAGTACAAAAACCTATCTATTTTCTGCCTATCTAGTATTAGCGGGCCTCATTTGCTAAATCTGTTTCATCTCTACGTTTGTGTTTTCCCCTTGACTCACCGTTATTATTTGTGGGGGGCTATCTAAAACTTTGGGGTACATTTCTCTGAGGCAAGTGAGGTCTTTGCTTTCTCTCTAGGGGTAGTCAGTTTCTCAGGCTGTGACGAGACGTCTAGGTTTTCAGGTAACGTTCCACAGCTGCCTTTAGTGTGTTTGGATAGGATCAGGATTGCGGTCAGTATAGCTTCCACATCCCCAGAACTTGTCCTATATACTCAGGGTATATTTGTCTGGTCAGTTTGAGATCCTACCACCAGGATCATAACAGAGCACCATTTGACTTTTTGAGCGCAAAATTGGCTGTCGTGTTTGGAGACCCCCTGATGTAACTAAACAGTGGAAACCCCCCAATTCTAACTCCAACCCTAACCCCAACACACCTCTAACCTCAACCCGATCCCTAATCCTAATCACAACCCTAACGATAATCACAACCCTAACCCCAAAACAACCCTAATCAAAACCCTAAATCCAACACACCCCTAATCCTAATCTCAACCCTAACCTCAAACCTAACCCTAATCCCAATACACCCCTAACCCTAATCCCAACCCTAACCTTAACCCTAATCCCAAACCTAACCCTAATCCCAAACCTAACCCTAATGCCAACCCTAATCTAAACCCTAACCCTAACTTTAGCCGCAACCCTAGCCCTAACTTTAGCCCCAACCCTAATCCTAACTTTAGCCCCAACCCTAATCCTAACTTTAGCCCCAACCCTAACCCTAAATTTAGCCCCAACCCTAACCCTAAATTTAGCCCAACCCTAACCCTAAATTTAGCCCCAACTCCTCTAGCTGACGGCCGGCAGATCATGGCGGGCGCACTGAGCATGCGCCCACCATTTTCTTACCGGATGAAGAAGCCGGCGGGCAGGAGGGGACGCAGGAGGACCTAGGGACACCGGTAAGTATAACAGGGTCCCCCGAATCCCCCTATTTCTCTGTCCTCTGATGTGCGATCACATCAGAGGACAGAGAATTACACAGTTTTTTGTTTTTTTTTTGCGGTCACCGGTAAACAGTTAATTACCGACGATCGCAAAACAGGGGTTGGTAAAAACCGACCCCGATCATGTTCTTTGGGGTCTCGGCTACCCCCGGCAGCCGAGACCCCAAAGATCTTCCGGGTGCCGGCCGGTGGGCGCATTGCACCCGCCATTTTTTGGCCGGAACAAGATGGCGGCGCCCATCGGGAGCCACGAGGAGCACCGGGGAGACAGGTGAGTATCGGGGGGCGATCGGGGACCCCATTTCTCTGTCCTCTGATGTGCGATCACATCAGAGGACAGAGAAATTAAATGGGAAATCGCGTTTTGTTTTTTTTGCCACCGCCGGTAAACAGTTAATTACCAGCGATCTCAACCCGGGGGTCGGTAAAAACCCCCCGAATCATGTTCTCTGGTGTCTCGGCTACCCCCAGTAACTGAGACCCCAGAGAAAATCCGACTCTGGGGGGCGCTATTCACTTTTTCCACAGCGCCGTTAATTAACGGAGCTGTGGTTTAAGTACCCTTAACTACCGCCTTTAAAAGGCGTATCAGCGGTCGTTAAGGGGTTAAAGCTACAAAACATAGAATATTTACAGTCACATTTTGTAAACTGAACATCATGTAAAAATACAGAATAGAAGAAAATCATTGGAAATCTCAGAACCACCCACCTTTATCACACATCGGGCAGCAGGTGTTATTGATCTTATATTCCTTCGGAAGGCAAGCAGTAATAATATTCACCATGAATATCTGCCAAGATATAAAAAAAAAAGAAAAAAGGTAAATTATGTAATTAGGAGACAGTAAACTATTATATTACCAGGAATGGGCTGCATCTCGTACAGGAGACATCACAGCTGAGCTCCACCATGTGGTCCGATCCACTGGTATATTACGCTGCCCCCTTTCCATCCTAAGGCTATGTTCACAAGTTGCGTTATTTCAGTGTTTTTTTTTTAATTCAAATTTTCCGCTGCATTTTGCAATACCAGCAAATTCTATGAGATTTCAGAAATCTCACGCATACAGCTTGTTTTTTTTTGTCCAATATCTTGGTTTTTGAAACATGCAGCATGTCACTTCTTTCAGCGCTTTTTCACCCCTTCCTTGCGGTGCAAAAACACAGATTTTTTTTTCTGCACTAAATTTTATAACCATGCAAGAGGCAAATATACCCTGACAAAAAACGCATCAAAAACTAAGGAAAACCTGCTTTTTTGAAGCAAGTTTCTTAGTGCCAAGAGAGCAAGTTTTGCCTTAGGGAAAAAATAAAAAGGCAGCAAAAACTCAACGTGCGAACATGGCCTAAAAGGTGCACTGTCAACACACAGGGAAGCTTCTGACAGCTGCTAACCTCTTCCTAAAAGTGGACTCCAGACACCGTTTCTTCCTAGTGTAGGATACATTTTATGGGATAATCTTGTCACAATCGCTTATGATCAGCCTTGGTCAAGGGAGCTCCACTCCAGCCCTGCGAATGAGGGGTCTGGCTGACAGCTGTTGATATGAGTAAGCCCAGCCCTTTTACAGGGAGATGGCAGCCCTACCTATAGTTTTTGGAGCAGAAATTCTCCAAATCCTCCTTCAAATCTCAAAGGGCCTCAAAAGCTTTGTGTTTCCATTCAGTTTCTGCTTCAAATACTCAACAAAAAGATTCCATGTACATACAGCCTTAAAGGGGTTGTCCGGTGTTGTGGTGAATGAACGCAGTCACTATGAATCTGTCAGGATTCTCCCATGTTGCCGAGAGCAGGCAGCCACGTAACTGCAAGTATATGATTTGCGTACTTCCAGCCACAGTCCGACTAGACGTGCTTGACCTCACTCTATTCATTTGTATTGAGCAAGGCAATGCAAGTCTAGTCGGCACATGACTGTACATATGCAAATTACATAGTTGCGATCATGTAACCACCGGCTCACACCGTTAACACTGCAGAATCCTGAGTGTGCACGCTGTAAAGATGCAGAAGTCTGCAATAACAGAATGACTGCAGACTTTCATCACAAAACCTGACGACCCCTTTGAACCCCATTACCCCCCAAGACTGTTTGCACCTTCCTGACCAGTAACAAAGCAAGGTAATGTCTGTATATAGAGTGTAACTCCTACAGATGTTCCCACTACTAATTAGATATAACAAAGCAAAAAAAGTGGAAAATTAAAACATAACTTTTAATGCAAAAAAGTAAATAAAAACTAGTCACCCAAGTGAACACATAATACGGGGCCGAGTCACCACCATATATAATGGACTTGAAAAAGATGACAGGCCCTAAACAGGATTAAAAGTTTCCGACAATAAATGCGGAATCAATCTGGAATAAGGTTAACAAGGAAGCTGTACACCGTATATATAGCACAGCAACCGACCCTATACAAACAGACGCATATAGAAACAATAAGCAGTATTGAGCATATTCAAAAAGACATGCATATTGTAACTGTTAAACAAAAGGAACGGTCTCACCAATTCCATAAGGCAGGCATCGGAGCACCGGGTGTTCTTTCGTCAAGTAAACATCCGGTTAATGAAGTGATGACAGTCCCTATGTCAATCCCTATGGGGCTGCAATAAGCTATCCCCCAAGCTCCTGCCCTTACAAGGGCAGTCCACATCTACCCCTGTAAACATATGCCCTGCACTCTCCCTGTGTTGTCCCGTCGCGTTTCTTCCAAGCTCAAGTCATCAGGGGAATTGCTTGTGTAAGGAGGTTTAAGTGCTAGTAACAAAGGGACAAAAAGTCCTGCCACCCTCTATGCTGTCCTATTGACTTTTTTGCATTAAAAGTTATGTTTTAATTTTCCACTTTTTTTGCTTTGTTATACCTTCCTGACCAGGCCAAATTTTACAATTCTGACCACGGTTACTTTATGGGGTAATAACTCTGACATTTTTCAATGGATCCCACCGATACTGATATTCTTTTCTCATGACATATTGCACTTTGTGCTAGTGGTAAAATTTCTTTGATAGGACTTGCGTTTATTTGTCATAAACACACTGGCTCGCTGGGATTAGAGCAGCTGCAACTTTGGGGCTTCCAGGGACGACTACCCCCAGCAATGGCAATTACCGAGAGAAAGTAACGACAAGCTTAGGAAGCTGACAGCCCATTGATGTACGAGGTAAGGTGACTTTATTGTCCCAACCTGGCTTCTCTAAATGTCTTTGAGGGTTCAGTGATGGTCAGTGAAGCAGTTCCATATTTCTTCAGTTGGAGCCATGATGCAATGGCTACTGTAAAGTAAAGTCTCTCTAAACACACAGAGTCTCTCTAAACACAGGCAAATCCTCCTTTTTATAGTTCACAACCCTCATTCAGGCATTCCTATACAGGCTTGGGGAAAGGAGGTACTCACTGCTGGAGTATTCAAACAACATGCACAGATTGTCCTTTACATTTACAGAGCACCAATGGGTCATCAACATATTAAACATTGTTCAACTATCCTGTGCCTTTGTTTCCCAAGGATAGTGGAACAATACTATGACTGCAATACAAGGACAGATACAATAGCTAATCAGCAGCCATTCAACAAATGGCAGCCATTGAACATTAATTCAATTGACAATAAGAGTCAACATTCATTCTCACATGAACTGTAGCTCATGTCCCTGGGTCTCCTGAAATAATACATCAGGATAATTAAGAATAAATGCTGTGTCATGACATGAACATTTAACTTTTTGTCACAAAAAGGTTACTTTAGACCCAATTTTTTGTTATTTTCACAAGGGTAGGATAAAAAAAATGGCCCCCAAAGTTTGTTGTGCAATTTCTCCTGAGAATGCCGATATCCCATATGTGGGTGAAAACCACTGTTTGGGCGCACAACATGGCTCGGAAGAGAAGGAGCGCCATTTGACTTTTTGAATGTAAAATTTGCTAGAATAAGCGGACGCAATGTTGCATTTGGAGAGCCCCTGATGTGCTTAAACAGTGGAAACCCCCAGCAATTGACCCCATAAATCAATAAATGGTGTAATGAGAAAAAAAAATTAAAAAAAAAATAAAAAAAAAATCGAAAAGCCAGAATTGCGTTTTTTTGAGCCACTGGAATATTGTAGGCTTGCGAGCAGGGCCCTCGCTCCTCTTGGTATCTGTTTTGAACTGTGATTATTGTTATGCTGTAATGTCTATTGTCTGTACAAATCCCCTCTATAATTGTAAAGTGCTGCGGAATATGTTGGCGCTATATAAATAAAATTATTATTATTATTATTATTATTAATATTGCAATAACAGGCGATCAAAACATCCTATCTACCCCAAAATAATAAAAAAAATGCCAGCTTGGCGTGCAAGAAATAAGCCCTCACCAGCCCCAGATCACGAAAAACAGACATGCTACAGGTCTTGGAAAACCTACTATATAATTGTCTAAGGGTCACTTCCGTTTGTCTTTCTGTCTGTTACGGATATTCATTGGTCGCGGCCTCTGTCTGTCATGGAATCCAAGTCGCCGATTGGTCGTGGGCGTTTTGCCACGACCAATCAGCAAAGCGCACAATCCAGAAGAAAATGGCCACTCCTTATTCCCCGCACTCAGTGCCCGGCGCCTGCATACACCCCTCCAGTCACCGCTCACACAGGGTTAATGCCGGCGGTAACGGACCGCGTTATGCCTGGGGTAACGCACTCCGTTACCGTCGCTATTAACCCTGTGTGACCAAGTTTTTACTATTGACGCAGCCTATGCAGCGTCAATAGTAAAAACATCTAATGTTAAAAATAATAAAAAAAATAAAAAATCATTAGATACTCACCTTCCGCCGTCTTTCCCGCTCCTCGCGATGCTTCGGCCGGTCCATGGAAGCGGCACGTTCCGGTGGCAAGGATGGTCTGGGAGAAGGACCTGCCATGACGTCACGGTCATGTGACCGCAACACGGTCATGTGACCGCGATGTCATCACAAGGCCTGCGCGAAAAGGACCTGCCATTACGTCACGGTCACGTGACCGCGACGTCATCACACCCTGGGCCTGGAAGCTGCCGTCTGCACCCCACACAGGCGACAGAACTACAACGCGCCTGTGGAAGGTGAGTATATGTTTATTTTTTATTTTTTTAACCTGTGACATACGTGGCTGGGCAATATACTACGTGGCTGGGCAATATACTACGTGGACATACATATTCTAGAATACCCGATGAGTTAGAATCGGGCCACCATCTACTGGTGATATAAGCAACCTTTTTTTCTTCTTACAAACTTCTGAATTTTTTTTCATCACTTAAATAAAAAACAACCTATACATGTTTGGCATCTGTGCACTGATACTGACCTGGAGAATCATAATGACAGGTCAGTTTTAGTATTTAGTGAACATGGTAAATAAATACATTAAAAAAAAAAAATTGTGCAATAGCACTTTTTTTAAAGGAAAAATTAAAAAGTTATGGCTCAGGGAAGAAGGGGAGCAAAAAACGAAAGGGAAAAGCAGAAAGATCTAAAGGTGGTAAGGGGTTGTTCACTAAATGGACAACCCCTTTAAGGGAACCTGCTACATCCACAAATGCTATTTACCGTACCTGCAGATATAGGGGTAATTTGCAGGGAAAAAGCATTTAACCCCTTCACCCCCAAGGGTGGTTTGCACGTTAATGACCGGGCCAATTTTTACAATTCTGACCACTGTCCTTTTATGAGGTTATAACTCTGGAACGCTTCAACGGATCTTGGCGATTCTGACACTGTTTTCTCGTGACATATTGTACTTCATGATAGTGGTAACATTTCTTCTATATAATTTGCGTTTATTTGTGAAAAAAACAAATATTTGGCGAAAATTTTGAAAATTTTGCAATTTTCCAACTTTGAATTTTTATGCCCTTAAATCACAGACATATGTCACGCAAAATACTTAATAAGTAACATTTCCCACATGTCTACTTTACATCAGCACAATTTTGGAACCAAAATTTTTTTTTGTGACAGAGTTATAAGGGTTAAAAGTTGACCAGCAATTTCTCATTTTTACAACACCATTTTTTTTTAGGGACCACATCTCATTTGAAGTCATTTTGAGGGGTCTATATGATAGAAAATACCCAAGTGTGACACCATTCTAAAAACTGCACCCCTCAAGGTACTCAAAACCACTTTCAAGAAGTTTTTTAACCCTTCAGGTGTTTCACAGGAATTTTTGGAATGTTTAAATAAAAATGAACATTTAACTTTTTTTCACAAAAAAATTATTTCAGCTCCAATTTGTTTTATTTTACCAAGGGTAACAGGAGAAAATAGACCCCAAAATTTGTTGTACAATTTGTCCTGAGTACGCTGATACCCCATATGTGGGGGTAAACCATTGTTTGGGCGCAGGGCAGAGCTCGGAAGGGAAGGAGCGCTGTTTGACTTTTCAATGCAAAATTGACTGGAATTGAGATGGGACGCCATGTTGCATTTGGAGAGCCCCTGATGTGCCTAAACATTGAAACCCCCCACAAGTGACACCATTTTGGAAAGTAGACCCCTTAAGGAACTTATCTAGATGTGTGTTGAGCACTTTGACCCAACAAGTGCTTCACAGAAGTTTATAATGCAGAGCCGTAAAAATTAAAAATCATATTTTTTCACAAAAATGATCTTTTCAACCCCAATTTTTTATTTTCCCAAGGGTAAGAGAAGAAATTGGACCCCAAAAATTGTTGTGCAATTTGTCCTGAGTACGACAATACCCCATATGTGGGGGTAAACCACTGTTTGGGCGCATAGCAGAGCTCGGAAGGGAAGGAGTGCTATTTTACTTTTCAATGCAAAATTGACTGGAATTAAGATGGGATGCCATGTTGCGTTTGGAGAGCCCCTGATGTGCCTAAACATTAAAACCCCCACAAGTGACACCATTTTGGAAAGTAGACCCCCTAAGGAACTTATCTAGATGTGTTTTGAGAGCTTTGAACCCCCAAGTGTTTCACTACAGTTTATAACGCAGAGCCATGAAAATAAAAATTCCTTTTTTTTTTTTTTTTCACAAAAATGATTTTTTAGCCCCCAGTTTTGTATTTTCACAAGGGTATCAGGATAAATTGGACCCCAAAAGTTGTTGTCCAATTTGTCCTGAGTACGCTGATACCCCATATGTGGGGGGGAACCACTGTTTGGGCGCATGACAGAACTCGGAAGGGAAGGAGCGCCATTTGGAATGCAGACTTAAATGGATTGGTCTGCAGGTGTCACGTTGCATTTGCAGAGCCCCTGATGTACCCAAACAGTACAAACCCCCCACAAGTGACCCCATATTGGAAACTAGACCCCCCAAGGAACTTATCTAGATGTGTTGTGAGAACTTTGAACCCCCAAGTGTTTCACTACAGTTTACAACGCAGAGCCGTGAAAATAAAAAATCTTTTTTTTCCCACAAAACTTATTTTTTAGCCCCCAGTTTTGTATTTTCCCAAGGGTAGCAGGAGAAATTGGACCCCAAAAGATGATGTCCAATTTGTCCTGAGTACGCTGATACCCCATATGTTGGGGTAAACCCCTGTTTGGGCACACGGGAGAGCTCTGAAGGGAAGGAGCACTGTTTTCCTTTTTCAACGCAAAATTGGCTGGAATTCAGATCGGATGCCATGTCCCGTTTGGAGAGCCCCTGATGTGCCTAAACAGTGGAAACCCCCCAATTATAACTGAAAACCTAATCCAAACACACCCCTTACCCTAATCCCAACAGTAACCCTAACCACTCCTCTAACCCAGACACACCCAACCCTATTCCCAACCATAAATGTAATCCAAACCCTAACCCTATCTTTAGCCCCAACCCTAACTGTAGCTCCAACCCTAGCCCCAACCCTAGCCCTAATCCTAGCCCTAACAATAACCCTAGCCCTATCACTAGCCCTAACCCTAGCCGTAACACTAGCCCTAACCCTAGCCCTAACCCTAGCCCTAACCCTAGCCCCAATCCTAACCCTAGCCCCAACCCTAGCCCTAACCCTAACCCTTGCCCTAACCCTAACTCTAGTCCTAACTCTAGCCCTAACCCTAACCCTAATGGGAAAATGGAAATAAATACATTTTTTTTATTTTTTTATTTTCCCTAACTAAGGGGGTGATGAAGGGGGGTTTGATTTACTTTTATAGCGGGTTATTTAGCGGATTTTTATGATTGGCAGCCGTCACACACTGAAAGACGCTTTTCATTGCAAAAAATATTTTTTGCGTTACCACATTTTGAGAGCTGTAATTTTTCCATATTTGAGTCCACAGAGTCATGTGAGATCTTGTTTTTTGCGGGACGAGTTGATGTTTTTATTGCTAACATTTTCGGACACGTGACAATTTTTGATCGCTTTTTATTCCGATTTTTGTGAGGCAGAGTGATCAAAAACCAGCTATTCATGAAATTTCTTTTGGGGGAGGCGTTTATACCGTTCCGCATTTGGTAAAATTGATAAAGCCGTTTTAGTCGTCGGGTCAGTACGATTACAGCGATATCTCATTTATATCATTTTTTTTATGTTTTGGCGCTTTTATACGATAAAAACTATTTTATAGAAAAAATAATTATTTTGGTATCGCTTTATTCTCAGGACTATAACTTTTTTATTTTTTTGCTGATGATGCTGTATGTCGGCTCGTTTTTTGCGGGACAAGATGACGTTTTCAGCGGTACCATGGTTATTTATATCAGTCTTTTTGATCGCATGTTATTCCACTTTTTGTTCGGCGGTATGATAATAAAGCGTTGTTTTTTGCCTCGTTTTTTTTTTTTTTTTCTTACGGTGTTTACTGAAGGGGTTAACTAGTGGGGCAGTTTTATAGGTTGGGTCGTTACGGACGCGGCAATACTAAATATGTGTCCTTTTATTTTTTTTTTATTTTATTTAGCTAAAGAAATGTATTTATGGGAATAATTTTTTATTTTTTTTTCTTTATTTAGGATATTTTTTTTATTTATTTTTTTACACACATGTGGGGAATTTTTTTTTTAGTTTTTTACTTTGTCCCAGGGGGGGACATTACAGATCATTGATCTGACAGTGTGCACAGCACTCTGTCAGATCGACGATCTGCTGTGCAGGGCTGCAGGCTTACCAAGTGTCTGCTCTGAGCAGACACTCTGTAAGCCACCTCCCTCCCTGCAGGACCCGGATGCCGCGGCCATCTTGGATCCGGGACCTGCGGCGAGGAGGGAGGTAGGAGACCCTCGGAGCAACGCGATCACATCGCGTTGCTCCGGGGGTCTCAGGGAAGCCCGCAGGGAGCCCCCTCCCTGCGCGATGCTTCCCTATACCGCCGGTACACCGCAATCATGTTTGATCGCGGTGTGCCGGGGGTTAATGTGCCGGGGGCGGTCCGTGACCGCTCCTGGCACATAGTGCCGGATGTCAGCTGCGATATGCAGCTGACACCCGGCCGCGATCGGCCGCGCTCCCCCCGTGAGCGCGGCCGATCGCGTATGACGTACTATCCCGTCGGTGGTCATACGGGCCCACCCCACCTCAACGGGATAGTACGTCTAATGTCAGAAAGGGGTTAAAGTCCTGAATCCTGTGTTCGGCTTACTGGAGCAGCGACTACAGGGAGAAAATGAAATTACGGTATATCTTCCCTGCAGCCGCTTGCATTATGTCATAGAGGACGGTGCAGGGAGCGATTACAGTCACCACTCACTAAGAGCGCGTCTGTAATCATTCCCCAGGACATTGATTTTCTCCATGTCATTCAAGTCTACTGGGAAAGTTCAAATATAAAACGTTTATTTTCCGCAGGAAGGATTTACATGTGGCAGATATGAATTAGGCTACTTTCACACATCAGGTTTTCGCCGTCAGGCTGAATCCGGCTACTTTTGGAAAAAACGGATCCGTTGCAAATTGTGAAAAACTGATGAGAGAGGAGAGGGGAGAGAGAGGGAGAGAGAGGGGGAGAGAGGGATAGGGAGAGCGCTCCAGAATGGGAAATGATGCTATGGAGCATGCTCAATTGATAAAAATGGAATCTGTTGCCGGACGTCGCCGAAGTCGATGTCTGTTTTTTCGACGGACAAAAAAAGTTTCTATGTCCGTTTTCTCTGGCCACCGGAAAACAAATTTTCGACGGATCCGGCGAAAAACCAATGAACCGTTAAGCCATCCGTCACAATCCGGCGCTAATACAAGTCTATCAGTAAAAAATGGATCCGGCGGCGACTTTTGTCAGATCTGTTTTTTTCAAAATTCGCCAGATTAAGTCTGACGGCAAAAACCTGATGTGTGAAAGTAGCCTTACGCACCGCAGCTCAGTGTCTGCAGTGTCAAATAAACACACGTGGATAGGAGATTTCTATAAATCCCATCCACTTTGCTGTAAAACTTAATACGATGCTTTTTGTATGCAGCCTTAAAAAGGCACCAAATACTCATCGTGGGAAATTCACCTCACATGCCGCTGTCAATCATGACTGCAACATCTAAGGCCGGTTTCACACGTCAGTGGCTCCGGTACGTGAGGTGACAGTTTCCTCACGTACCGGAGACACTGACACACGTAGACCCATAAAAATCAATGCATCTGTTCAGATGTCATTGATTTTTTGCGGACCGTGTCTCCGTGTGCCAAACACGGAGACATGTCAGTGTTCGTGGGAGCGCACGTATTACACGGACCCAATAGAGTCAATGGGTCCGTGTAAAACACGGACCTCACACGGACGTTCTCCGTCTGGGGTCCGTGTGCGTGCAGGAGACAGCGCTACAGTAAGCGCTGTCCCCCCCACATGGTGCTGAAGCCGCGATTCATATGTTCCCTGCAGCAGCGTTTGCTGCAGAGAAAATATGAATAGTGTTTAAAATAAAGATCTATGTGTCCGCCGCCCTCCCACCCCCTGTGCGCCCCCCCCGCTGTCCTGAAAATACTCACCCGCTCCCTCGTTGGCTGTCACTCCTTCCTCTCTGCCCCGCGCCTCCTACTGTATGCAGTCACGTGGGGCCGCTCATTTACAATCATGAATAGTCGGCTCCGCCCCATGGGAGGTGGAGCCACATATTCATGACTGTAAATGATCGGCCCCACGTGACCGCATACACTAGAAGCCGCGGCCAGACCAGGAAGCAGCGAGGGAGGAGGGTAAGTATTTTCAGAACAGCGGGGGGGCGCACAGGGGGTGGGAGGGCGGCGGACACATAGATCTTTATTTTAAACACTGTTATTCATATTTTCTCTGCAGCAAACGCTGCTGCAGGGAACATATGAATCGCGGCTTCAGCACGATGCAGGGTACCACACACGTGGATACAACACACTCCGTGTGGTACCCACTTGCCATACGGGCGGCACACGTGTGCCGCACGTATGGCCTACGTGAGTTCCCAGGCACACGGACACGGATAACTCCGGTACCGATTTATTCCGGTACCGGAATTATCTCGACGTGTGGGACAGCCCTAAGATGTTAGTAACAGGATAACTGGGGGAGGGCGCTTCCCCGGCAATTGCTAAACTTCATAAGAAATTGGTAATTATATAACAGACTTAAATAATATTGAATCCCCTAGAGGAACTAATTAAAACATAAAAAAAAAACTCGTTACTTGCCACATCACTGCGATCCCCAGGAGTGGCAATGTGCGCTGACCACTGCCGAGGCAACTGCACATCTGCAGGGGAGCGGCCCGGACACCCAACAGCGTCCATGCTGCGAGGAAAGCCCTTAGGGTCCCTTTCCACTTGCGAGATAAAAAACGGTCCGTAATCTGGACCGAAAAAACGGATGGAACGTATGCGATTTTCATGCGAGTGTCATGCGAGTACAATGCGATTTTTAATCGCATCATCCGTTTTTTATAATCGCATCATCCGTATGACATCCGTATTACTGTCCGATTTGTACGTACCGGTGTCCTTTGAAAAGCCGGCAATTCAGCGCGGTGTACAGTAAAATCACACTGACAGGTTAGAATAGAGTTGATATATACACATAGAATAGGTATATATACATATATATATGTCAGTGAGACACCTATATATCTAGATTTATATTTAATGCAGCGCTAGATAGCTTAAAAGCCGCTAATTCAATTGCCGGCTTTTAATTTCTCCTTCACAAACCCGACATGATATGAGACATGGTTTACATACAGTAAACCATCTCATATCCCCTTTTTTTTTTGCATATTCCACACTACTAATGTTAGTAGTGTGTACGTGCAAAATTTGGGTGCTGTAGCTATTAAATTTAAGGGTTAACTCGCGGAAAAAATTGGCGTGGGCTCCCGCGCAATTTTCTCCGCCAGAGCGGTAAAGCCAGTGACTGAGGGCAGATATTAATAGCCAGGAGAGGGTCCATGGTTATTGGCCCCCCCGTGGCTACAAACATCTGCCCCCAGCCACCCCAGAAAAGGCACATCTGGAAGATGCGCCTATTCTGGCACTTGGCCACTCTCTTCCCACTCCCTGTAGCGGTGGGATATGGGGTAATGAAGGGTTAATGCCACCTTGCTATTGGAAGGTGACATTAAGCCAGATTAATAATGGAGAGGCGTCAATTATGTCACCTTTCCATTATTAATCCAATTGTAGGAAAGGGTTAAAAAACACACACACACACACATGATTTAAAAGTATTTTAATGAAAAAAACACAGCGGTTGTTGTAATAATTTATTGTACTCTCAGTCCATCAGGAACACCCTCGCTTGGAAAAATAATAAACGCACAAGATACATACCTTCTGGTGAACCGTCTCGTCCCACGAGGTAATCCATCTGAAGGGGTTAACTAATATTACAGGCAGGAGCCCTGCAAATGCAGCGGTGCTCCGTGCCTGTAATCCCCGGCGAATGAATGAAATGTAGGTCAATGACCTACATTTCCTTCAGTCGCGGTGATGCGCCCCCTGGTGGATGTCCTCATATGACCTGTAGCGTGGGAAAAAGTTCCCAGGCTGCAGTTCATGAGAACATCCAGCAGGGGCGCATCACCGCAACTGAATGTAAGTACAGATCCTGCTTTCCTTTCAGCACCCGGGGATTACAGGCAGAGCGAGTGGATTATCGCAGCTCTGCCTGTAATATTAGTTAACCCCTTCAGATGGATTACTTCGTGGGACCTGATCTGACAGCAGAAGGTATGTATCTTGTGCGTTTATTATTTTTCCAAGCGAGGGTGTTCCTGATGGACTGAGAGTACAATAAATTATTACAACAACCGCTGTGTTTTTTTCATTAAAATACTTTTAAATCATGTGTGTGTGTGTGTGTGTTTTTTAACCCTTTCCTACAATTGGATTAATAATGGATAGGTGACATAATTGACGCCTCTCCATTATTAATCTGGCTTAATGTCACCTTCCAATAGCAAGGTGGCATTAACCCTTCATTACCCCATATCCCACCGCTACAGGGAGTGGGAAGAGAGTGGCCAAGTGCCAGAATAGGCGCATCTTCCAGATGTGCCTTTTCTGGGGTGGCTGGGGGCAGATGTTTTTAGCCACGGGGGGGCCAATAACCATGGACCCTCTCCTGGCTATTAATATCTGCCCTCAGTCACTGGCTTTACCATTCTGGCGGAGAAAATTGCGCGGGAGCCCACGCCAATTTTTTCCGCCATTTAACCCTTTATTTCAGCAGCTACAGCGCTGAAATTTTGCACATACACACTACTAACATTAGTAGTGTGGAATATGCAAAAAAAAAGGGGATATGAGATGGTTTACTGTATGTAATCATGTCTCATATCCTGTCGGGTTTGTGCAGGAGAAATGAGAAGCCGGCAATTGAATTAGCGGCTTTAATGCTATCTAGTGCTGCATTAAATATAAATATACATATATAGGTGTCTCACTGACATATATATATGTATATAGACACATTCTATGTGTATATATCTAGTCTATTCTAACCTGTCAGTGTGATTTTACTGTACACCGCGCTGAATTACCGGCTTTTCAAAGGACACCGGTGCGTAAAAATCGGACAGAACTCGCATGGTGCGAGTGCTGTGCGATTTTTTTCTCGCACCCATTGACTTGCATTGGCGAGTCTCGTCCGAGAATCGCAGCAATACGCAGCATGCTGCGATTTTTTTCTCAGCCGATCCAGATTTTTCTCAGTCCGATTTCGGCTGAGAAAAAAATCGCAAATCAAAAGACACCTATTAACTAACATTGGTCCGAGTGCAATCCGATTTTTTATCGGATTGCACGCGTCCGTTTTCCTCGCAAGTGGAAAGGGACCCTTAGGCTGCAGGTCACATCACCCATGGACATCGCACAGCACCAACACCAAGTAACAAGATTTAAAAAAAATTTAAACTCCTCATCTTCCACACTGACATGATGTGACAGTGGGCTTCACGTGCAAGTCAAGTCAGTAAATTTTGCCTAAAAGCAACGGATCAATGTCTATTAAATTTCAGATGTACAGGCCATGCTAAAAAAAAGTTATGGCTTTCACAATATGTCAATTTATTTTTCACAATTTTGTTTTAGCAGTTAAAAAAATTAGATATTTGGCATCGTTCCCCTGTACTGACTCATAGAACATTACCGAGTCATTTGTCAGTTGTAAACAACCCCCTAAAAAACGCAATTACTTTTTTCCCCTCTCTTAATTCTACACACATGGCATTTCGGTAATTATATGGTTAAGTGCATAAGGAAAAAAAATGTAAAAAAAAGTATTAAAAAAAAAAAGGAAAAAACATTTGTAAAAAAAATAAATAAAATAAGACAGGGACAGCAGCTATTATGCCGTTCAATTCTTTTTTTTTTTTTTTTAAAGAAAAAAAAAATAGCAGTTAAAAAAAAAGATACATTTGGTCTACTTCCTCTGTGCTGTAGAATAGTATCAAAGTCATTTGTCAGTTGTAAAAAAAAAAGATGAAAAAAACAATCATCAAATCAGGCAATAATGGAAATAGTTATTAAAAGATGCAACGAAACAAAATACATCTCCAGAAAATAATAATTTAAAAAAAACAAAACTGCGTATGGAAAACATTGAAAGTGAAAGTGAAAGCAGCTGCGACGTCCGCAACGGGCATTAATGTGGGGCAACAGAGGCAAATGACACATTGCATGTATAGAGGCTTTGTGCCCGCACACCCTCCGGCTAGGGAATGCGCGGTATTCAGGGGCGGCTGCACCCAGCTCACCAGGTGTAGTGCCACCAGGAAGTCGCCGCCCATGTCGTCCGTGCTGTGACCGTATTCGGGATGTCACGATATCCGTCATTGCGGTTTTGGAATCTTCCACCGTCCCCGACAATCCATGACAGGAGACACAGAAAGTGCCAAAGTTCCGATCACACTCCCGACTGCCAGACTTCACTAGGGAGGAGTCACATGACTGTCACCGGAGGGGAGGGGCACGTTACAGGGTGGAGGTGGGGCAGGGGCACGTTACAGGGTGGGGCAGGGGCACGTTACAGGGTGGGGCAGGGGCACGTTACAGGGTGGGGCAGGGGCAGGGGCACGTTACAGGGTGGGGCAGGGGCACGTTACAGGGTGGGGGTGGGGCAGGGGCACGTTACAGGGTGGGGGTGGGGCAGGGGCACGTTACAGGGTGGGGGTGGGGCAGGGGCACGTTACAGGGTGGGGATGGGGCAGGGGCACGTTACAGGGTGGGGGTGGGGCAGGGGCACGTTACAGGGTGGGGGTGGGGCAGGGGCACGTTACAGGGTGGGGGTGGGGCAGGGGCACGTTACAGGGTGGGGATGGGGCAGGGGCACGTTACAGGGTGGGGCAGGGGCAGGGGCACGTTACAGGGTGGGGCAGGGGCAGGGGCACGTTACAGGGTGGGGCAGGAGCATGTTCCCACCCTCACCCGTGATTGATACCCACCCGGTGCATGTTCCCACCCCTGCCCGTCACCTCTGCACATATATATATATAATGTACACTCAGCTCTGCTACATCTATTCTTCCCTCACACAGATCTTCATACTTTTCACCTACACAAATCTGCTCCTTATACCAAATATTTAAGGTATGCCTCATCCGCCGGCTCAAAGAGAGAACCTTGTAGAGCTTTTAAGAAATAACTAACATTAACCCCTTAAGCCCCAAGGATGGTTTGTACGTTAATGACCGGGCCAATTTTTACAATTCTGACCACTGTCCCTTTATGAGGTTATAACTCTGGAACGCTTCAACGGATCCCGGTGATTCTGACATTTTTCGTGACATATTGTACTTCATGATAGTGGTAAAATTTCTTCAATATAACTTGCGTTTACTTGTGGAAAAAAATGGAAATTTGGCGAAAATTTAGCAATTTTCCAACTTTGAATTTTTATGCCCTTAAATCACAGAGATATGTGACACAAAATACTTAATAAGTAACATTTCCCACATGTCTACTTTACATCAGCACAATTTTGTAACCAAAATTTTTTTTGTTAGGGAGTTATAAGGGTTAAAAGTTGACCAGCAATTTCTCATTTTTAAGCCGGCGTCACACTCAGCGTAAGACAATACAGTCCGTTTTTTACGGCCGTAATACGGAGAAATGTTCCCAAAATAGTGGTCCGTATGTCATCCGTAGGCAGGGTGTGTCAGCGTATTTTGCGCATGGCATCCTCCGTATGTAATCCGTATGGCATCCGTACTGCGAGATTTTCTCGCAGGCTTGCAAAACCGACATCTAATGGATTTATGTGCTCAAATGTTTGGGAAAACATATATACAGTATATATATATATATATATATGTCATGGAGACACATATATATTCTGTATTTATATTTACTTCAGCGCGAGATATCTGAAAAGCCGGTAATTCAATTGCCGGCTTTTCATTTCTCCTGCACAAACCCGACAGGATATGAGACATGGTTTACATACAGTAAACCATCTCATATCCCCTTTTTTTTTTGCATATTCCACACTACTAATGTTAGTAATGTGTATGTGCAAAATTTGGGCGCTGTAAAATAAAGGGTTAAATCGCGGAAAAAATTGGCGTGGGCTCCCGCGCAATTTTCTCCGCCAGAGCGCCAGTGACTGAGGGCAGATATTAATAGCCTAGAGAGGGTCCATGGTTATTGGCCCCCCCTGGCTACAAACATCTGCCCCCAGCCACCCCAGAAAAGGCACATCTAGAAGATGCGCCTATTCTGGCACTTGGCCACTCTCTTCCCACTCCCGTGTAGCAGTGGGATATGGGGTAATGAAGGGTTAATGCCACCTTGCTATTGTAAGGTGACATTAAGCCAGATTAATAATGGAGAGGCGTCATTTATGTCACCTATCCATTATTAATCCAATTGTCTGAAAGGGTTAAAAAACACACACACATTATTAAAAATTATTTTAATGAAAAACACACAGGTTGTTTTAATATTTTATTGCTCTCTCAATCCAGCTGCAGACCCTCGCTTGGCAAAATAATAAACCCACAATATACATACCCTCTGATGACCTGTCACGTCTCATGAGGTAATCCATCTGAAGGGGTTAAAATATTTTACAAGCAGGAGCCCTGCTAATGCAGCTGTGCTCCTGCTTGTAAGCCCCGGCGAATGAAGGAAATTTAGGTCAATGACCTATAGTTACCTTCAGTCGCGGTGAGGCGCCCCCTGGTGGATGTTCTCATATGACCTGGAGCCTGGGAAAAAGTTCCCAGGCTGCAGTTCATGAGGACATCCAGCAGAGGGCGCCTCACCGCGACTGAAGGTAACTATAGCGCCGGGGCTTACAAGCACGAGCACAGCTGCATTAGCAGGGCTCCTGCTTGTAAAATATTTTAACCCCTTCAGATGGATTACCTCATGGGACGTGACGGTTCATCAGAGGGTATGTATATTGTGGGTTTATTATTTTGCCAAGCGAGGGTCTGCAAATGGATTGAGAGAGCAATAAAATATTAAAACAACCTGTGTGTTTATTTCATTAAAATAATTTTTAATAATGTGTGTGTGTGTTTTTTAACCCTTTCAGACAATTGGATTAATAATGGATAGGTGACATAATTGACGCCTCTCCATTATTAATCTGGCTTAATGTCACCTTACAATAGCAAGGTGGCATTAACCCTTCATTACCCCATATCCCACCGCTACAGGGAGTGGGAAGAGAGAGGCCAAGTGTCATAATTGGCGCATCTTCCAGATGTGCCTTTTCTGGGGTGGCTGGGGGCAGATGTTTGTAGCCAAGGGGGAGCCAATAACCATGGACCCTCTCCTGGCTATTAATATCTGCCCTCAGTCACTGGCTTTACCGCTCTGGCGGAGAAAATTATTTTAGCAGCTACAGCGCTGAAATTTTGCACATACACACTACCAACATTAGTAGTGTGGAATATGCAAAAAAAAAGGGGATATGAGATGGTTTACTGTATGTAAACCATGTCTCATATCATGTCGGGTTTGGGAAGGAGAAATGAAAAGCTGGCAATTGAATTACCGGCTTTTCACTAACACCACTGCGTATTTCTCGCAAGTCACACTGCTGGTCCGTGTGGAATCCGTATTTTTCTCGCCCCCATAGACTTTCATTGGCGTTTTTTTGCGCAATACGCTGACAAACGCAGCATGCTGCGATTTTGTACGGCCGTAGAAAGCCGTATAATACTGAAACGTAATATACGGCTGATAGGAGCAGCCCCATTGAGAATAATTGTGCCGTTTGGCGAGTTTTACGGACGTATTTTCTGCGCTCTTACGTCCGTAAAACTCGCTAGTGTGACGCAGGCCTTACAACACCAATATTTTTTAGGGACCACATCACATTTGAAGTCATTTTGAGGGGTCTATATGATAGAAAATAACCAAGTGTGACACCATTCTAAAAACTGCACCCCTCAAGGTGCTCAAAACCACATTCAAGAAGTTTATTAACCCTTCAGATGTTTTACAGGAATTTTTGGAATGTTTAAAAAAAAATGAACATTTAACTTTCTTTCACAAAAAATTTACTTCAGCTCCAATTTGTTTTATTTAACCAAAGGTAACAGGGGAAAATGGACCCCAAAAGTTGTTGTACAATTTGTCCTGAGTACCCCAATACCCCATATGTGGGGGTAAACCACTGTTTGAGTGCATGGCAGAGCTCGGAAGGGAAGGAGCGCCATTTGACTTTTCAATGCAAAATTGACTGGAATTGAGATGGGACGTCATGTTGCGTTTGGAGAGCCCCTGATGTGCGTAAACATTGAAACCCCCCACAAGTGACACCATTTTGGAAAGTAGACCCCCTAAGGAACTTATCTAGATGTGTGGTGAGCACTTTAACCCACCAAGTGCTTCACAGAAGTTTATAATACAGAGCTGTCAAAATAAAAAATCATTTTTTTTTCACAAATATGATCTTTTCGCCCCCAATGTTTTATTTTCCCAAGGGTAAGAGAAGAAATTGGACCCCAAAAGTTGTTGTGCCATTTGTTCTGAGTACGCCGATACCCCATATGTGGGGGTAAACCACTGTTTGGGCGCATGGCAGAGCTTGGAAGGGAAGGAGCGCTGTTTGACTTTTCAATGCAAAATTGACTGGAATTGAGATGGGATGCCATGTTGCGTTTGGAGAGCCCCTGATGTGCCTAAACATTGAAACCCCCCACAAGTGACACCATTTTGGAAAATAGACCCCCTAAGGAACTTTTCTAGATGGGTGGTGAGCACTTTGACCCACCAAGTGCTTCACAGAAGTTTATAATGGAGAGCGGTCAAAATAAAAAATGATATATTTTCACAAATATGATCCTTTCGCCCCCAATTTTTTTTCCCAAGGGTAAGAGAAGAAACTGGACCCCACATGTTGTTGTGCCATTTGTCCTGAGTACGCTGATACCCCATATGTGGGGGTAAACCACTGTTTGGGTGCATGGCAGAGCTCGGAAGGGAAGGAGCACCATTTGACTTTTCAATGCAAAATTGACTGGAATTGAGATGGGACACCATGTCACGTTTGGAGAGCCCCTGATGTGCCTAAACATTGAAACCCCCCACAAGTGACACCATTTTGGAAAGTAGACACCCTAAGGAACTTATCTAGATGTGTTTTGACAGCTTTGAACCCCCGAGTGTTTCAATTATTTTTTAGCCCCGTTTTGTATTTTTCCAAGGGTAACAGGAGAAATTGGACCCCAAAAGTTGTTATCCAATTTGTACTGAGTACGTTGATACCCCATATGTGGGGGGAACCACCGTTTGGGCGCATGGAAGAGCTCGGAAGGGAAGGAGCGCCATTTGGAATGCAGACTTAGATGGATTGGTCTGCAGGCGTCACATTGCATTTGCAGAGCCCCTGATGCACCTAAACAGTAGAAACCCCTCACAAGTGACACCATTTTGGAAACTAGACCCCCCAAGGAACTTATCTAGATGTGTTTTGAGAACTTTGAACCCCCAAGTGTTTCACTAAAGTTTATAACGCAGAGCCGTGAAAATAAAAAATAATTTTTTCCACAAAAATTATTTTTTAGCCCCGTTTTGTATTTTTCCAAGGGTAACAGGAGAAATTGGACCCCAAAAGTTTTTATCCAATTTGTCCTGAGTACGCTGATACCCCATATGTGGGGGGAACCACCGTTTGGGTGCATGGCAGAGCTCGGAAGGTAAGGAGCACTATTTGGAATGCAGACTTAGATGGATTGGTCTGCAGGCGTCACGTTGCATTTGCAGAGCCCCTGATGCACCTAAACAGTAGAAATCCCCCACAAGTGACCCCATATTGGAAACTAGACCCCCCAAGGAACTTATCTAGATGTGTTGTGAGAACTTTGAGCCCCCAAGTGTTTCACTACAGTTTATAACGCAGTCGTGAAAATAAAAAAAAAAATTTCCCACAAAAATTTTTTTTAGACCCCCCAAATTTTTATTTTCTCAAGGGTAATAAGAGAAATTGGACCCCAATAGTTGTTGTCAAATTTGTCCTGAGTATGCTGTTACCCCATATGTTGGGGTAAACCCCTGTTTTGGCGCATGGGAGAGCTCGGAAGGGAAGGAGCACTGTTTTACTTTTTCAACGCAGCATTGGCTGGAATTGAGATCGGACGCCATGTCGCGTTTGGAGAGCTCTGATGTGCCTAAACAGTGGAAACCCCCCAATTCTAACTGAAACCCTATCCCAAACACACCCCTAACCCTAATCCCAACCATAACCCTAACCACACCCCTAACCCTGACACACCCCTAACCCTAATCCCAACCGTAAATGTAATCCAAACCCTAACCCTAACTTTAGCCCCAACCCTAACTTTAGCCCCAACCCTAACCCTAACTTTGTAACAACTCTGCTGGCATCACGGCATGGCCTCGCATCTCTCACACTATCTTACCCACTGCTCCAGGTCATGATGTGGTTTCTGTTTCTTGCCAGCTCCATGTTCTGTGTCTCTGCTCTCTGCCTGCTTTATGGTTCTGTGTATAGAGGGGCGGCGCCTGAACTCTCTGGTTCTTATAGGAATCAGGTGCATCTGTCCAATCTGTTCCTGACCAATTGTCAAGAGGCCTCCAGTATATAGTGCAGCTCCACCCAGTGTTCTGGGCCTGTGCAATGTGTTAGCTCAGTTAGTGTCTTGCTTCTGAGTTTGCCTGGCCTTGCTCTGAGTTACTCCCTTTCTGGAGGATTTTCTGTGTTATTTCCTTGGTCTTGTTGTCCGCCCACCAGGAGGCAGTATATCCTGGTCCCAGTGTCTTTGTCCTTGTGTCTTGTTCCATTGCCTTGTCTGTACTTAGTCTTACCTCGGTCTCCTAGTCTTTGGCTTCCTTCCCTGTTGTCTTTCTTTGTATTCTCAGTCTGCTTACACTCCGCACTCTTGCAGCTCTGCCTGCTCTGAACCTTTGTGACTTTACCTCTGCTCCTCACTTCTGCGTTTCTGCTCCTTTCTACTCAGCTTATCTTCTGCTGTTGCAGTTATCCCTTACTGCAGCTTCTCTCCACATTCTTTGTGGCTCTGCTCAGCTTTGCTGCAGAGACCCCTCCCGCAGCTTCTCTCCACATTCTTTGTGGCTCCGCTCTGCCTTGCTGCAGAGACCCCTCCCGCAGCTCCTCTCCGCTCCTTGCGGTTCTACCTGGCTCCGCTCCTTGCGGTTCTACCTGGCTCCGCTCCTTGCGGTTCTGCCTGGCTCCGCTCCTTGCGGTTCTACCTGGCTCTGCTCTTTGCGGTTCTACTTCTCCTGCCTGTCTGCACTTGGCTCCGCCTCCAGCTCTTGGCTCCGCCTCCTGCATTTCTGTTCTTGGCTCTAGCTCCTGTGCTTTCGCTCTGCATCCGCTCTTGCGGTCTTTATCTACTTATTCCTAGGTCCTCGTGTCTGAACAGGTTCTTACCCGTTCTACATACCTGCCTGCAGACCGGTCCCTACCGGTTCTTCCAGTGTACCAGTCTTGTCCACCAGTCCTGCCAGAGAGCCAGCCGTGCCCGCCTGCCTACCAGAGAGCCAGCCGTGCCCGCCTGCCTACCAGAGAGCCAGCCGTGCCCGCCTGCCTGACAGTGTTCCTGTTGTACCCGTCTGCCTGCCTATGTGCCAGCCGTGCCCGCTTGCTTGTCTATGTTCCGTTCCCCGGTGGGATCAGCAGCCACAACCAGACTCCACCCTGGAGTGGTACCTGGTAGCTCCCTATTGCACAAGTCTGACCTCACCATCAGAGGCTCCAGCGAACACCTAGGAAGCTACTTAGTTACGCCCCTTCCTGGGAAGTTTGGTCTGTGGTCCAGTGAGGCCACTCCCCTGCACGTCCGCGCCAACCAGTCTGGGCGCGAGCATGACAACTTTAGCCCCAACCCTAACCCTAACTTTAGCCCCAACCCTAACTTTAGCCCCAGCCCTAACTGTAGCCCTAACCCTAACTGTAGCCCTAACCCTAGCCCCAACCCTAACCCTAGCACCACCCCTAACCCTAACTTCAACCCTAGCCCCAACCCTAGCCCTAACGGGAAAATGAAAATAAATACATTTTTTTAATTTTTCCCTAACTAAGGGGGTGATGAAGGGGGGTTTGATTTACTTTTGTAGCGGGTTTTTTAGCGGATTTTTATGATTGACAGCTGACACACACTAAAAGACGCTTTTTATTGCAAAAAATATTTTTATTTATATTTAAACTTTTTATATTTTTGTATTTTTTAAATATTTTTAAAAACATTTTTTTTTACTGTTTGTATGCTTCAATAGTCTCCATGGGAGAATAGAAGCTAGAGTTGTCTGATTGCCTCTGCTACACAGAGGCGATGATCAGATTGCCTGTATGTTGCAGAAATGCTCACTTGCTATGAGCGCCGACCATCAGGCTGTGCTCATAGCAATCTGACTATGACATCCATAAAGGTCTGCTGGAGACCTCTGGTTGTCATGCTGACCCATCAGTGAGCCGCGATCATGTGAGGGGGTCACCGATGGGTGGGTTTAGTGACGTGATTCCGGTAAGTGCGAGTTAAATGCCGCTATCAGAGAATGACAAAGGCATTTAACTAGCTAACCGCCGTGGGTGGATCGGCGACTACACCTGCGGCTGTTGCGGGCACATGTCAGCTGTATATATCAGGTGTCACATGCCCGGAAAGGTGTGGGCTCAGCACCGGAGCCTGCACCAAATAGGGGGATTCTGACATCGGCATAGTATTACGCACGATGTCGGAAAGAGGTTAACTGAAATTCCTTAATGGGAACCTGTCACCCCCAAAATTGAAGGTGAGCTAAGCCCACCAGCATCAGGGGCTTATCTACAGCATTCTGTAATGCTGTAGATAAGCCCCAGATGTATCTGAATGATGAGAAAAAGAGGTTAGATTATACTCACCTGGGGGGCGGTCCGATTCGATGGGCGCTGCGGTCCGGGGGCCTCCCATCTTCTTACGATAACGTCCTCTTCTTGTCTTCCTGCCGCGGCTCCAGCGCAGGCGTACTTTGTGTGCCTAGTTGAGGGCAAAGCAAAGTACTGCAGTGTGCAGGCGCTGGGCCTCTCTGACCTTTCCGGAGAGGACAGACAAAGTACGCGTGCGCCGGAGGCGCAGCGTGAAGACAAGAAGAGGACGTCATCGTAAGAAGATGGGAGGCACCGGACCGTGACCGTGACCGCAGCGGGACCGCCCCTGGGTGAGTATAATCTAACCTCTTTTTCTCATCTTTCAGGATACATCGGGGGCTTATCTACAGCATTACAGAATGCTGTAGATAAGCCCCTGATTCCGATGGGCTTAGCTCATCTTCGATTTTGGGGGTGACAGGTTCCATTTAAAAACAAGCAAGGAAATGTTATATCTCTCAGACAGAACCAGCTGCGATCCCCTGCTGTCCTGTCTGTCCCCTGAAATAGTGCCCAATAAACAGTGCAGCTGATCCCACAAAAACAAAAGCCAACAGACAATATTGACAAAATGAAAAAAAAAAAAAAAAAAAAAAACAAAAAGACACGGTCCACAGCTTTCTTATTATGCCATTCAATTTTTTTGGGGGGGGAAGTTTTTTTTTTTTAGTAGTTAAAAAAAAATGATACATTTGGTCTAATTCCTCTGCACTGAGTCGTAGAATATTATCAAGTCATTTGTCAGTTGTAAAAAAAAATAAAATGATGATTCTTTTAGGGTTAAAAGAAAAAGAAATCATAAAATCAGGCAATGGTGGAAATAGTTATTAAAAATGCAACGAAAAAGAAAACATCTCCAGAAAAGAATTAATAATAGCAAAAAAAAAGTGCGTGTAGGAAACCTTGAAAGTGAAAGCAGCTGTGACGTCCGTAACGGACATCACTCAGGTGCTGCAGAGACAGGTGACACATTGCATGTATTACATGTATGTGCCCGCGCACCGCCCGGGTATAACACTAGGAGTGTGCGGTATTCAGGAGCGGCTGCACAGCAGCTCACCAGGTGTAGTGGCACCAGGAAGTCGCCGTCCATGTCGTCCGTGCTGTGACTGTATTCGGGATGTCACAATATTCGTCATTGCGGTTTTGGACTCTTCCACCGTCCCCGACAATCCATGACAGGAGACACAGAAAGGGCCAAAGTTCCGATCACACTCGCGACTGCCAGACATCACTAGGGAGTAGTCACATGACTGTCACGGGAGGGGAGGGGCACGTTACAGGGTGGGGCGAGTTCATGTTCCCACTCTCACCCGTGATTGATACCCACCCGGTGCATGTTCCCACTCGTGATTGAGTCACCTCCGCACATATAATGTACACTCAGCTCTGCTATATCTAGTTTTCCCTCACACAGAGATCTTTATACTTCACACCTGCACAAATCTACTCCTTATACCACTGAGGCCAGACAGAGCAAGTACGGAAACCACAGCCGCTATCAGAAGTTGCCCCATTTGGTTTTGAGGGTAGAAAAAAAAAAAACAGTTTTCATCTATGTCTGAAAAATAGTCCAGTTTCCCACAGTACAGATGACCAGGAGTGGGAGAGTGGGGCGACCGCGCAGACGGAGCCTGCCCCGCACCCTGTAGATAATGGCTGACAGGGTGTAGACAGGTGACAGTATGGTGCGCAATGCTCAGACTGGCCAGTAGGTGTCCCGTCCAGAAGGAGATTACGCTCCTCATAATTCCTTGTCAAATAATGGACATGCTGCGGCTCGTAAACCCACAATGTGGGTGAATTGACGCATCATGGGGCAGCACAGTGGCGCAGTGGTTAGCACTGCAGCCTTGCAGCACTGGAGTCCCACTAAGGACAACATCTGCAAAGAGTTTGTATGTCCTCTCCGTGTTTGCGTGGGTTTCCTCCAGGTTCTCTGGTTTCCTCCCACACTCCAAAGACATACTGATAGGGAATCTAGATTGTGAGCCCCATTGGGGACAGCGATGATAATGTGTGCAAAAACTGTAAAGCGCTGCGGAATATGTTAGCGCTATATAAAAATAAAGATTATTATTTATTTATTATTATCATCAAATAGAAGCACCGTGGGTATGGGATTTATAGGAATCCCATCCACTGTACTTGTAAGGCTAGGTTCACATTGCGTTTAGTACAATCCGTCTAACAGATCCGTTAAACAGATGTACTGAAAGGAGCCAAATTTGATGTAAATTTGGCTTCACGTTAACGCACGTGACTGCGTTATGTCATTTTGATGTCCGTTCGTGAAGCATCAGTTTGTCTGCCTTCAGGCACTGTCAATAAAGTTGTTCTCTCTTTTTTTTTTTGCTCTTTTGTCAGTATTGGGGGTGTATGGAAAACATTCTCCATTTTGCAAGCATTGAGTGAACTTCTGCTAGCAAGATGTTTGTGTCTGAGCTTGTTAGATTTCGCTTGATGCAGTTGCGACTTCGGCAGAGAAGGCGTATTTCCAAAAGGAGATATTGGATCCATGAAGTGAATTTTTTACGGAATACTTATGGTGCCTTTCACACCCTGTATGTTCAGCTTCGGGATCATCCCTTTAAATTTCAACGTTATCTTCGGATGTCCATCGAAACCTTTGATGTTCTGCTCTCACATGTGAAGGATGAGATACATCATCAGCGCAGCACTTTCCGTGATAGTATTTGTGCGGAGCAACGTTTAGTGGTGATTTTGAAGTAATTATCCTTTTTTTTAACATTGTTCTATTGACAAAGACAGGATGTAATTTATCGTGGTGCATGTCTTTTAATTACAGTTAGGTCCATATATATTTGGACAGAGACAACATTTTTCTCATTTTGGTTATGGACATTACCACAATAAATTGTAAACAAAACAATTCAGATGCAGTTGAAGTTCAGACTTTCAGCTTTCATTTGAGGGTATCCATATTAAAATTGGATGAAGAGTTTAGGAGTTTCAGCTCCTTAACCTGTGCCACCCTGTTTTTTAAAGGGACCAAAAGTAATTGGACAATTGACTCCAAGGCTATTTCATGGACAGGTGTGGGCAATCCCTTCATTATGTCATTCTCAACTAAGCAGATAAAAGGCCTGGAGTTGATTTGAGGTGTGGTGCTTGCATTTGGAATGTTTTCCTATGAAGTAAACATGCGGTCAAAAGTGCTCTCCATGAAGGTGAAACAAGCCATTCTTAAGCTGTGAAAACAGAGAAAAAACCCATCCGAGAAATTGCTACAATATTAGGAGTGGCAAAATCTACAGTTTGGTACATCCTGAGAAAGAAAGAAAGAAAGCACTGGTGATCTCATCAATGCAAAAAGACCTGGGCGCCCACGGAAGACAACAGTAGTGGATGATCACAGAATAATCTCCATGGTGAAGAGAAACCCCTTCACAACAGCCAACCAAGTGACCAACACTCTCCCGGAGGTCGGCGTATCAATATCCAAATCTATCATAAAGAGAAGACTGCATGAAAGTAAATACAGAGGGTTCACTGCACGGTGCACGCCACTCATAAGTGTCAAGAATAAAAAGGCTAGACTGGACTTTGCTAAAAAACATCTAAAAAAGCCAGCACAGTTCAGGAAGAACATTCTTTGGACAGATGAAACCATGATCAACCTCTACCAGAATGATGGAAAGAGAAAAGTATGGCGAAGGCGTGGTACAGCTCATGATCCAAAGCATACCACATCATCTGTAAAACACGGCGGAGGCAGTGTGATGGCTTGGGCATGCATGGCTGCCAGTGGCACTGGGTCACTAGTGTTTATTGATGATGTGACACAGGACAGAAGCAACCGAATGAATTCTGAGGTATTCAGAGACATACTGTGTGCTCAGATCCAGCCAAATGCAGCCAAACTGATTGGTCGTCGTTTCATACTACAGATGGACAATGACCCAAAACATAAAGCCAAAGCAACCCAGGAGTTTATTAAAGCAAAGAAGTGGAATATTCTTGAATGGCCAAGTCAGTCACCTGATCTCACCCCAATTGAGCAGCATTTCACTTGTTAAAGACTAAACTTCAGACAGAAAGGCCCACAAACAAACAGCAACTGAAAACCACCGCAGTGAAGGCCTGGCTGAGCATCAAAAAGGAGGAAACACAGCGTCTGGTGATGTCCATGAGTTCAAGACTTCAGGCAGTCATTGCCAACAAAGGGTTTTCAACCAAGTACTAGAAATGAACATTTTATTTAAAATTATTGAATCTGTCCAATTACTTTTGGTCCCTTTAAAAACAGGGTGGCACATGTTAAGGAGCTGAAACTCCTAAACCCTTCATCCAATTTTAATGTGGATACCCTCAAATTAAAGCTGAAAGTCTGAACTTCAACTGCATCTGAATTGTTTTGTTTAAAATTCATTGTGGTAATGTCTATAACCAAAATGAGAAAAATGTTGTCTCTGTCCAAATATATATGGACCTAACTGTATATACACTTTGCCAATTGTCCTATTCCATTTTAACTTGCCTTTATTTTAGTTGTCCTTAAAAATCTTAACAATATGTCCATAGGGCTATTTTTTTTTTTTTTTTGGATTGTCGACAGATATCTGGCTACTGGAGAAACTTTTGCATCACGGCATTTTCAATTTCGACTAGGGAAATCAACCATTTGCCAACTAGTTTGTGAAACTTGTGATGACATTTGGAACAATTTACAACCACTTGTGCTACCAACCCCGACAACAGAAATGTGGCTATCAATTTCCCAAAATTTTGAGGATGTAGCTAATACATCTACATAACTTTGAATGACGGCATGTCCATGATTCTTGGTCTCGAGGATGTGTGTTCCTGAGGGGCCAAAAATTCCTCGAATATGTCATTAAATCTTTGCCTAAACATTAAATTTCTGTGCGGCGGGATCTTTTGGGCTACAGGCACATACGACAACAACAGGAGCTTCCACTCATAGGCTGCATATACTGATTCACGGGATTGCAATTCCGTAATTTCCTGCTTTAGATCTCTGTGTTCACTGCGACACAGATCCTCTAACCGTTGGAGTCCATCGACAATTATGGCATCGACTTCATCTTTGGCAGATGATCCTTTGCATCCGCGGTGTGCTTGCAAACGGGCACTGACAACAGGAGCCACAGTACTACTGTCCATTGATCGTGGCTCGCTCAGGCCAGACATATCTTCAGCGCCTGTCTGCTGGCTTGTTTCCTGTCGAAATTGCTCCAGTTCCTCTGCCTCTCGAGGTGCAGCGGTACTGCATATCGTTCTATACAAAAAATATATATTATTTCGGAGATTTTAATTAAATACTTGGTCCTCTCTTACACTGTAAACTTTTTACTTACAAGAGCTGGGACAACTTTTTCTGTAGAAACAAAAATTGCTCATAATGAACATACGGGGTGACACGTTTGCCACCAGATCCACTGGGGGTGTTTTGGCTGCTGCGGAAGTCCCGTACAAATCTATCTCTAATGGATCTCCACCGGGTATAGACAGCATCGGCTTCAAAGAAAAAAAAATTATTTGAGAGCTTACAATCCTTACATTTTAGCAATTTAAGTTCAGCAATAATTACCAATTTGTTTCTTAGAGGATGCGGACTTATCCAAATACCGGGGGGTCCAACGGGCATATTATTTTCTCCCACAACTTAACGCCCGCAGACAATTCTATCAAAGTCTGCATTCCAAAATGGCGCTCCTTCCCTTCCGAGCTCTGCCGTGCGCCCAAACAGTGGTTTACCCCCACATATGGGGTACCAGCATACTCAGGACAAATTGGACAACAACTTTTGGGGTCCAATTTCTCTTGTTACCCTTGTGAAAATAAAAATTTGGGGGCTAAAAAAATCTTTTTTGTGGGAAAAAAAATATTTTTTATTTTCACTACTCTGCATTATAAACTTCTGTGAAGCACTTGGGCATTCAAAGTTCTCACCACATATCTAGATAAGTTCCTTGGGGGGTCTATTTTCCAAAATGGGGTCACTTGTTGGGGGTTTCTACTGTTTAGGTACATTAGGGGTCTGCAAACGCAACATAACGCCCGCAGACAATTCTATCAAAGTCTGCATTCCAAAATGGCGCTCCTTCCCTTCCGAGCTCTGCCGTGCGCCCAAACAGTGGTTTACACCCACATATGGGGTACCAGCATACTCAGGACAAATTGGACAACAACTTTTGGGGTCCAATTTCTCTTGTTACCCTTGTGAAAATAAAAATTTGGGGGCTAAAAAAATCTTTTTTGTGGGAAAAAAAATATTTTTTATTTTCACTACTCTGCATTATAAACTTCTGTGAAGCACTTGGGCATTCAAAGTTCTCACCACATATCTAGATAAGTTCCTTGGGGGGTCTATTTTCCAAAATGGGGTCACTTGTTGGGGGTTTCTACTGTTTAGGTACATTAGGGGTCTGCAAAGGCAACATAACGCCCGCAGACAATTCTATCAAAGTCTGCATTCCAAAATGGCACTCCTTCCCTTCCGAGCTCTGCCGTGCGCCCAAACAGTGGTTTACCCCCACATATGGGGTACCAGCATACTCAGGACAAATTGGACAACAACTTTTGGGGTCCAATTTCTCTTGTTACCCTTGTGAAAATAAAAACTTGGGGGCTAAAAAATCTTTATTGTTAAAAAATATATATTTTTTATTTTCACGACTCTGCATTATAAACTTCTGTGATGCACTTGGGCATTCAAAGTTCTCACTACACATCTAGATAAGTTCCATGGGGGGTCTAGTTTCCAAAATGGGGTCACTTTTGGGGGGTTTCTGCTGTTTAGGCACATCAGGGGCCAGGGCCGGACTGGGACTAAAATTCAGCCCTGGCATTTGAAGTTACACAGGCCCACTTGTCACATGGTGACTGTATAATATCTTTGTACACTTGTAGGCAGGGCCGGTTTTAGGCAAAGTGGGGCCCTAGGCAAAGTTTAAAATGGGTCCCCAAATGCTAACATATTGCACATCACACAGAAGCCTTTCTGTTGTATTTACGTGCGCTGAGTTCAGGCCGCTAAACGAGTTTGATCGACAATACTGAAGTTGTTCAACGCTTGTTTCCCGGCCTCTTTCCACCAGCTGAGGAATAATGATGAGACAGAACGATCACTAATAGATCACCATACAGTATCATGTTTTCAGCAGCACATCTACAGTTTACACTGGCAATGTGCTGCTGACAACAAGGCTTTTTGTTCCAGCAAAAACAATCCGAATATGCAGCATTTTACTTGTTTAGTAAAATACACCCCATAGTCCTCCATATATTATAATGTGCTCCATAGTCCTCCATATAGTATAATACACTCCCTATAGTCCTCCATATATTAAAATACACTGCTCAGTCCTCCACATAGTATAATACACTCCTCATAGTCCTCCATATAGCATAATACAATCCTCATAGTCCTCCATATAGCATAATACAATCCTCATAGTGCTCCATATAGTATAATGCACCGCCACAGTCATCCATGTAGTACAATTCACTTCTCATAGTATAATGCACCCCATAGTTCTTCATATAGTATAACGTATTCCCCATAGTCCTCGATACAGTATAATGCAGCCCACATATAGTATAATGCAGCCCACATATAGTATAATGCAGCCACCCCAGAGTATAATGCAGCCACCCCAGAGTATAATGCAGCCACCCCAGAGTATAATGCAGCCACCCCAGAGTATAATGCAGCCACCCCACAGAGTATAATGCAGCCACCCCAGAGTATGTAACCCCCATAGAATATAATACAGCCCACCTCCCCATAATATATAATGTAGCCCCCCATAGAATATAATGCAGCCCCCCATAGTATATAACGCAGCCTCCCCCATAGAATATAATATACCCCCACAATAGTATATAACACAGCCACATAGTACATAACATGGCCTCCCCCATAGAATATAATATACTCCCCATAGTATATAGCAAAGCCCGCATATTATATAGCACAAACCGCATAGTATACAGCACAGCCTGCATACTATAGCACAGCTCGCGTAGTAGATAACACAGCCCACACAGCAGTATTCAGCACAGACCACACAGTAGTATACAGCACAGACCACACAGTAGTATACAGCACAGCCCACGTAGAAGTATACAGCACAGTCCACACAGTAGTATACAGCACAGCCCACAGAGTAATATATACAGCACAGCCCACAAAGTAATATATACAGCACAGCCCACAAAGTAATATATACAGCACAGCCCACAGAGAACTATATACAGCACAGCCCACAGAGAACTATATACAGCACAGCCCACAGAGAACTATATAAAGCACAGCCCAGAGTACTATATACAGCACAGCCCAGAGTACTATATAAAGCACAGCCCAGAGAGTACTATATACAGCACAGCCCAGAGAGTACTATATACAGCACAGCCCAGAGAGTACTATATACAGCACAGCCCACAGAGTACTATATACAGCACAGCCCACAGAGTACTATACACAGCACAGCCCACAGAGTACTATACACGGCACAGCCCACAGAGTACTATATACAGCACAGCCCACAGAGTACTATATACAGCACAGCCCACAGAGTACTATATACAGCACAGCCCACAGAGAACTATATACAGCACACAGTAGTATACAGCACAGAGCACAGCCCACAGAGAACTATATACAGCACAGAGCACAGCCCACAGAGAACTATATACAGCCCACAGTAGCATACAGCACAGAGCACAGCCCACAGATAACTATATACAGCCCACAGTAGTATACAGCACAGAGCACAGCCCACAGAGAACTATATACAGCCCACAGTAGTATACAGCACAGAGCACAGCCCACAGAGAACTATATACAGCACAGAGCACAGCCCACAGAGAACTATATACAGCCCACAGTAGCATACAGCACAGAGCACAGCCCACAGATAACTATATACAGCCCACAGTAGTATACAGCACAGCCCACAGAGAACTATATACAGCACAGAGCACAGCCCACAGAGAACTATATACAGCCCACAGTAGCATACAGCACAGAGCACAGCCCACAGATAACTATATACAGCCCACAGTAGTATACAGCACAGAGCACAGCCCACAGAGAGCTATATACAGCCCACAGTAGTATACAGCACAGAGCACAGCCCACAGAGAACTATATACAGCCCACAGCAGTATACAGCACAGAGCACAGCCCACAGAGAGCTATATACAGCCCACAGCAGTATACAGCACAGAGCACAGCCCACAGAGAACTATATACAGCCCACAGCAGTATACAGCACAGAGCACAGCCCACAGAGAACTATATATAGCACAGAGCACACAGTAGTATACAGCACAGAGCACAGCCCACAGAGAGCTATATATAGCCCACAGCAGTATACAGCACAGAGCACAGCCCACAGAGAACTATATACAGCCCACAGTAGTATACAGCACAGAGCACAGCCCACAGAGAACTATATACAGCCCACAGCAGTATACAGCACAGAGCACAGCCCACAGAGAACTATATACAGCCCACAGCAGTATACAGCACAGAGCACAGCCCACAGAGAACTATATACAGCCCACAGTAGTATACAGCACAGAGCACAGCCCACAGAGAGCTATATACAGCCCACAGTAGTATACAGCATGAGCACAGCCCACAGATAACTATATACAGCCCACAGTAGTATACAGCACAGAGCACAGCCCACAGAGAACTATATACAGCACAGAGCACAGCCCACAGAGAACTATATACAGCCCACAGTAGCATACAGCACAGAGCACAGCCCACAGATAACTATATACAGCCCACAGTAGTATACAGCACAGAGCACAGCCCACAGAGAGCTATATACAGCCCACAGTAGTATACAGCACAGAGCACAGCCCACAGAGAACTATATACAGCCCACAGCAGTATACAGCACAGAGCACAGCCCACAGAGAACTATATACAGCCCACAGCAGTATACAGCACAGAGCACAGCCCACAGAGAACTATATATAGCACAGAGCACACAGTAGTATACAGCACAGAGCACAGCCCACAGAGAGCTATATACAGCCCACAGCAGTATACAGCACAGAGCACAGCCCACAGAGAACTATATACAGCCCACAGCAGTATACAGCACAGAGCACAGCCCACAGAGAACTATATACAGCCCACAGCAGTATACAGCACAGAGCACAGCCCACAGAGAACTATATACAGCCCACAGCAGTATACAACACAGAGCACAGCCCACAGAGAACTATATACAGC
This sequence comes from Ranitomeya variabilis, assembly GCF_051348905.1. Taxonomy (NCBI): domain Eukaryota; kingdom Metazoa; phylum Chordata; class Amphibia; order Anura; family Dendrobatidae; genus Ranitomeya; species Ranitomeya variabilis. The sequence continues at coordinate 283,399,294 of NC_135235.1, forward strand.
CCACAGCAGTATACAGCACAGAGCACAGCCCACAGAGAACTATATACAGCCCACAGCAGTATACAGCACAGAGCACAGCCCACAGAGAACTATATACAGCCCACAGAGAACTATATACAGCCCACAGCAGTATACAGCACAGAGCACAGCCCACAGAGAACTATATACAGCCCACAGCAGTATACAGCACAGAGCACAGCCCACAGAGAACTATATACAGCCCACAGAGAACTATATACAGCCCACAGCAGTATACAGCACAGAGCACAGCCCACAGAGGACTATATACAGCTCACAGTAGTATACAGCACAGAGCACAGCCCACAGAGAACTATATACAGCCCACAGTAGTATACAGCACAGAGCACAGCCCACAGAGAACTATATACAGCCCACAGTAGTATACAGCACAGAGCACAGCCCACAGAGAACTATATACAGCCCACAGTAGTATACAGCACAGAGCACAGCCCACAGAGAACTATATACAGCCCACAGTAGTATACAGCACAGAGCACAGCCCACAGAGAGCTATATACAGCCCACAGCAGTATACAGCACAGAGCACAGCCCACAGAGAACTATATACAGCCCACAGCAGTATACAGCACAGAGCACAGCCCACAGAGAACTATATACAGCCCACAGTAGTATACAGCACAGAGCACAGCCCACAGAGAGCTATATACAGCCCACAGCAGTATACAGCACAGAGTACAGCCCACAGAGAACTATATACAGCCCACAGCAGTATACAGCACAGAGCACAGCCCACAGAGAACTATATACAGCCCACAGCAGTATACAGCACAGAGCACAGCCCACAGAGAACTATATACAGCCCACAGCAGTATACAACACAGAGCACAGCCCACAGAGAACTATATACAGCCCACAGCAGTATACAGCACAGAGCACAGCCCACAGAGAAATATATACAGCCCACAGCAGTATACAGCACAGAGCATAGCCCACAGAGAACTATATACAGCCCACAGAGAACTATATACAGCCCACAGCAGTATACAGCACAGAGCACAGCCCACAGAGAACTATATACAGCCCACAGCAGTATACAGCACAGAGCACAGCCCACAGAGAACTATATACAGCCCACAGAGAACTATATACAGCCCACAGCAGTATACAGCACAGAGCACAGCCCACAGAGGACTATATACAGCCCACAGTAGTATACAGCACAGAGCACAGCCCACAGAGAACTATATACAGCCCACAGTAGTATACAGCACAGAGCACAGCCCACAGAGAACTATATACAGCCCACAGTAGTATACAGCACAGAGCACAGCCCACAGAGAGCTATATACAGCCCACAGCAGTATACAGCACAGAGCACAGCCCACAGAGAACTATATACAGCCCACAGCAGTATACAGCACAGAGCACAGCCCACAGAGAACTATATACAGCCCACAGCAGTATACAGCACAGAGCACAGCCCACAGAGAACTATATACAGCCCACAGCAGTATACAGCACAGAGCACAGCCCACAGAGAACTATATACAGCCCACAGAGAACTATATACAGCCCACAGCAGTATACAGCACAGAGCACAGCCCACAGAGAACTATATACAGCCCACAGAGAACTATATACAGCCCACAGCAGTATACAGCACAGAGCACAGCCCACAGAGAACTATATACAGCCCACAGCAGTATACAGCACAGAGCACAGCCCACAGAGAACTATATACAGCCCACAGCAGTATACAGCACAGAGCACAGCCCACAGAGAACTATATACAGCCCACAGCAGTATACAGCACAGAGCACAGCCCACAGAGAACTATATACAGCCCACATCTCTTCCCTTCCTCCCCTCACCTCCTCCGAGAATGGCCCCACAGTCCAGAAAAAAAAAAAAACTCTCCTCACCTCTCCTCGTGCCCAGTGTTGCTTCCTGGTTCCTGCTCCTGTCTCAGCAGCTGCAGTCTGCCCGGGACACAGCAGGTGCGCGATCATATGACATCATCGCGCACCCGCAGTGTCAGAGGCAGAGCGGGGAATGATGGGAGAGGAGCGTCTGTAGACGCTCTCTCCTCCATCATTGCATTCAACTGTACCGGCGTCTATACGCCGGTATAGTTGAATGCGACGGCGGGGGCGGCGGATTGAGCGGCCCACCACTGGCACCGGCCCTTCTGGCATTTGCCAGAAGTGCCCTATGGCCAGTCCGGCCCTGTCAGGGGCTCTCCAAACGCGACATGGCGTCCGATCTCAATTCCAGTCAATTTTGCATTGAAAAGTCAAATGGCGCTCCTTTGCTTCCGAGCTCAGCCATGCGCCCAAACAGTGGTTTACCCCCACATATGGGGTGTCGGCGTACTCAAGACAAATTGTACAAGAGCTTCTGGGGTCCATTTTCTCCTGTTACCCTTGGTAAAATAAAAATTTGGAGGCAAAAAGATCATTTTTGTTGAAAAAATGCGATTTTTTTATTTTCACGGCTCTACGTTATAAACTTCTGTGAAGCACCTGGGGGTTTAAAGTGCTCACCACACATCTAGATAAGTTCCTTAAGGGGTCTGGTTTCCAAAATGGTGTCATATGTGGGGGGTCTCTACTGTTTAGGCACATCAGCGGCTCTCCAAACGTGACATGGCGTCCGATCTCAATTCCAGCCAATTCTACATTGAAAAAGTAAAACGACACTCCTTCTCTTCCAAGCTCTGCGGTGCGCCCAAACAGTGGTTTACCCCCATATATGGGGTATCGACGTACTCAGGAGAAATTGCACAACAACTTTTGTGGTCTAATTTCTCCTGTTACCCTTGTGAAAATAAAAATTTGGGGGCAAAAAGATCATTTTTGTAGAAAAAATGAGATTTTTTATTTTCACGGCTCTACGTTATAAACTTCTGTGAAGCACTTGGGGGTTCAAAGTGCTCACCACACATCTAGATAAGTTCCTTAAGGGGTCTAGTTTCCAAAATGGTATTACTTGTGGGGGGTTTCCACTGTTTAGGCACATCAGGGACTCTCCAAACGCGACATGGCATCCGATCTCAATTCCAGCCAATTCTGCATTGAAAAAGTCAAACGGTGCTCCTTCACTTCCAAGCTCTGCGGTGCGCCCAAACAGTAGTTTACCTCCACATATGGGGTATCGACGTACTTAGGAGAAATTGAACAACAACTTTTGTGGTCTAATTTCTCCTGTTACCCTTGTGAAAATAAGAATTTGTGGGCGAAAAAATCATTTTTGTCAAAACAAATGCGATTTTTTATTTTCACGGCTCTACGTTATAAACTTCTGTGAAACACTTGGGGGTTCAAAGTGCTCACCACACATCTAGATAAGTTCCTTGGGGGGTCTAGTTTCCAAAATGGTGTCACTTGTGGGGGGTTTCCACTGTTTAGGCACATTAGGGGCTCTCCAAACGCGACATGGCGTCCGATCTCAATTCCAGCCAATTCTGCATTGAAACAGTCAAACGGTGCTCCTTCACTTCCAAGCTCTGCGGTGCGCCCAAACAGTGGTTTACCTCCACATATGGGGTATCGGCGTACTCAGGAAAAATTGCACAACAAAATTTGTGGTTAAATTTCTGTTTTTACACTTGTGAAAATTAAAAAAAATGGTTCTGAAGTAAAATGTTTGCAAAAAAAAGTAAAATGTTCATTTTTTTCTTCCACATTGTTTTAGTTCCTGTGAAGTACGTAAAGGGTTAATAAACTTCTTGAATGTGGTTTTGAGCAGCTTGAGGGGTGCAGTTTTTAGAATGGTGTCACACTTGGTTATTTTCTATCATATAGACCCCTCAAAATCACTTCAAAGGTGATGTGGTCCCTAAAAAAAACATGGTGTTGTAAAAATGAGAAATTGCTGGTAAACTTTTAACCCTTATAACTCCCTAACAAAAAAAAAAAATTGTTTCCAAAATTGTGCTGATGTAAAGTAGACATGTGAGAAATGTTATTTATTAACTATTTTTTGTGACATATCTCTCTGATTTAAGGGCATAAAAATACAAAGTTTGAAAATTGCAAAATTTTAAAAATTTTCACCATATTTCCATTTTTTTCATAAATAATCGCAAGTAATATCGAATAAATGTTACCACTAACTTGAAGTACAACATGTCACGAAAAAACAATCTCAGAATCAGCGGGATCCGATAAAGCGTTCCAGAGTTATAACCTCATAAAGTGACACTGGTCAGAATTGTAAAAATTGGCTCGGTCATTAAGTACCAAATTGGCTCTGTCACTAAGGGGTTAAACCAGGGTTTTAAATGTTGTTATATATGTTTCTTGTGTTATGTTTGTTTTTTATGTTTAATGATTTATTATTAAAAAAAATAACAAACTAGTTTTTTTTTGTTCAAAAGGTATATTTTGTGTGATACCACTTCTAGGTGAGGTGAATACAGAAGGCGAGGCTGATTTTTTTTTTTTTGCCTTTTTCAACAACCTACAGTGTAGTAAAAAAAAAAAATTACAATTCTTGTATCATAGTAACATAGTAACATAGTTAGTAAGGCCGAAAAAAGACATTTGTCCATCCAGTTCAGCCTATATTCCCATATTCCATCATAATAAATCCCCAGATCTACATCCTTCTACAGAACCTAATAATTGTATGATACAATATTGTTCTGCTCCAGGAAGACATCCAGGCCTCTCTTGAACCCCTCGACTGAGTTCGCCATCACCACCTCCTCAGGCAAGCAATTCCAGATTCTCACTGCCCTAACAGTAAAGAATCCTCTTCTATGTTGGTGGAAAAACCTTCTCTCCTCCAGACGCAAAGAATGCCCCCTTGTGCCCGTCACCTTCCTTGGTATAAACAGATCCTCAGCGAGATATTTGTATTGTCCCCTTATATACTTATACATGGTTATTAGATCGCCCCTCAGTCGTCTTTTTTCTAGACTAAATAATCCTAATTTCGCTAATCTATCTGGGTATTGTAGTTCTCCCATCCCCTTTATTAACTTTGTTGCCCTCCTTTGTACTCTCTCTAGTTCCATTATATCCTTCCTGAGCACCGGTGCCCAAAACTGGACACAGTACTCCATGTGCGGTCTAACTAGGGATTTGTACAGAGGCAGTATAATGCTCTCATCATGTGTATCCAGACCTCTTTTAATGCACCCCATGTTCCTGTTTGCCTTGGCAGCTGCTGCCTGGCACTGGCTGCTCCAGGTAAGTTTATCATTAACTAGGATCCCCAAGTCCTTCTCCCTGTCAGATTTACCCAGTGGTTTCCCGTTCAGTGTGTAATGGTGATATTGATTCCTTCTTCCCATGTGTATAACCTTACATTTATCATTGTTAAACCTCATCTGCCACCTTTCAGCCCAAGTTTCCAACTTATCCAGATCCATCTGTAGCAGAATACTATCTTCTCTTGTATTAACTGCTTTACATAGTTTTGTATCATCTGCAAATATCAATATTTTACTGTGTAAACCTTCTACCAGATCATTAATGAATATGTTGAAGAGAACAGGTCCCAATACCGACCCCTGCGGTACCCCACTGGGCACAGCAACCCAGTTAGAGACTATATCATTTATAACCACCCTCTGCTTTCTATCACTAAGCCAGTTACTAACCCATTTACACACATTTTCCCCCAGACCAAGCATTCTCATTTTGTGTACCAACCTCTTGTGCGGCACGGTATCAAACACTTTGGAAAAATCGAGATATACCACGTCCAATGACTCACCGTGGTCTAGCCTATAGCTTACCTCTTCATAAAAACTGATTAGATTGGTTTGACAGGAGCGATTTCTCATAAACCCATGCTGATATGGAGTTAAACAGTTATTCTCATTGAGATAATCCAGAATAACATCCTTCAGAAACCCTTCAAATATTTTACCAACAGTAGAGGTTAGACTTACTGGCCTATAATTTCCAGGTTCACTTTTAGAGCCCTTTTTGAATATTGGCACCACATTTGCTATGCGCCAGTCCTGCGGAACAGACCCCGTCGCTATAGAGTCCCTAAAAATAGGAAATAATGGTTTATCTATTACATTACTTAGTTCTCTTAGTACTCGTGGGTGTATGCCATCTGGACCCGGAGATTTATCTATTTTAATCTTATTTAGCCGGTTTCGCACCTCTTCTTGGGTTAGATTGGTGACCCTTAATATAGGGTTTTCATTGTTTCTTGGGATTTCACCTAGCATTTCATTTTCCACCGTGAATACCGTGGAGAAGAAGGTGTTTAATATGTTAGCCTTTTCCTCGTCATCTACAACCATTCTTTCCTCACTATTTTTTAAGGTGCCTACATTTTCAGTTTTTATTCTTTTACTATTGATATAGTTGAAGAACAGTTTGGGATTAGTTTTACTCTCCTTAGCAATGTGCTTCTCTGTTTCCTTTTTGGCAGCTTTAATTAGTTTTTTAGATAAAGTATTTTTCTCCCTATAGTTTTTTAGAGCTTCAATGGTGCCATCCTGCTTTAGTAGTGCAAATGCTTTCTTTTTACTGTTAATTGCCTGTCTTACTTCTTTGTTTAGCCACATTGGGTTTTTCCTATTTCTAGTCCTTTTATTCCCACAAGGTATAAACCGCTTACAGTGCCTATTTAGGATGTTCTTAAACATTTTCCATTTATTATCTGTATTCTTATTTCTGAGGATATTGTCCAAGTCTACCAGATTAAGGGCATCTCTAAGCTGGTCAAACTTTGCCTTCCTAAAGTTCAGTGTTTTTGTGACTCCCTGACAAGTCCCCCTAGTGAAAGACAGGTGAAACTGTACAATATTGTGGTCGCTATTTCCTAGATGCCCGACCACCTGCAGATTTGTTATTCTGTCAGGTCTATTAGATAGTATTAGGTCTAAAAGTGCTGCTCCTCTGGTTGGATTCTGCACCAATTGTGAAAGATAATTTTTCTTGGTTATTAGCAGAAACCTGTTGCCTTTATGGGTTTCACAGGTTTCTGTTTCCCAGTTAATATCCGGGTAGTTAAAGTCCCCCATAACCAGGACCTCATTATGGGTTGCAGCTTCATCTATCTGCTTTAGAAGTAGACTTTCCATGATTTCTGTTATATTTGGGGGTTTGTAACAGACCCCGATGAGAATTTTGTTACCATTTTTCCCTCCATGAATTTTGACCCATATGGACTCGACATCCTCATTCCCTTCGCTAATATCCTCCCTTAAAGTGGACTTTAGACAAGACTTTACATAGAGACAAACCCCTCCTCCTCTCCGATTTTTACGATCCTTTCTAAACAGACTGTAACCCTGTAAGTTAACTGCCCAGTCATAAATATCAATAAATTTATGTGTAAAAAACCCCCATAATTTGTGACATGTACCTTCTTGGACACTTTGGACACTTTTTTGGGGGTGGCCTGGCAGGTTCGGGATCAGAAGATTCCTATTTGCAATAAAAACATAATTACACATGATTACCTCAATACACTTGAGTGACACACATTTATTGTGGTTTTTTAAATCGAAAGCCTACCGATTGTGACGAGAAGACTGCAGACACACTGCTGCTGCTCAATCCCTCACTATCCAACACCTGTGTACAAACAAAACAATGCATTTAGTACACATACATCCGATGGCCACTACACACTCAAATGATGTACTGTATACAGAAAAATAGAATACATAGAGTTGTACTTACATTGCCTCTGATCGCTCACAAGATACACACACTGTGTTGCTGGCGTTTTCAGATTGTGTTTGCAGAGTCTATGCTCCAAAATGGCTGAAATCATATTTCCTGTCACATGACCACATGGACTAGCCTCATTAACGCAATCCAACGCATGGTTTCATTTGGACATTTTGCTTGATTTGCATCTGGCTCCGTTAGCAATAGACCTCAATGGCAGAATTAACGCTTCCGTTACCCTTGCGTTAGCTTGACCGGACCTACAAACGCGTAGGGAAGTTTACATGGCAGTGGGTAGAACTTATTAGTCTGACATGGGGACTGCCCTTGTCAGGGCGGGAGCACTACAGGGGCACGTCCGGGGTAGGATAGAAACTCTCCCCCCCCCTTTAATCTATACAGATGCTCCCGTGAAGGAAACTACAGATTCGGTGAGATAAAACCAATTTTTTTTTACTGAGCACTGGTTTACTTGAGCACTTTTTGCACTTTATCACTGTTGTGTCTTGTTGAGAATTATCCATCAGTTTTTTAGATATTTATTATTAAAAGTTATGTTTTATTATAGTGAAGGTGTTTCTCTTGGCTATTCTGGACATTTATATTCAGAGGACATATAGGGGTGTTGAGAAATAATACGTCCTTTTTGTTTGCTTATTTCTACTAGTTCTTCTTGACTGTTATGGCTGGTTTCTTGTCAGCGGGACCTGACACAGGTTTATGGCTCACAGAAGCCAAGGATATATTTTCTGATAAAACTTTTGCTCAAAAGAAATATACTCCAACATATACAACAGCATTTAAAGACCTTAATAAACTGTATAAGGAACATACTAGCTCTTGGTGGGAGATCCAGAGCTTAGGAACATGCATTAAGAATAGCATAGTCCCCAGGGGACTGCATATTACTCTGTTACCGGCTCCATGGTGTCGAAACCCTCAACTTCTAAGCAGTTGGGAAAAAGAGGCAACTAATTCAGGTTTATGAATTTATTGGTAAATGAGGAAAAAAATAACTTGAAAAATTGAATATTAAATTGAAGGAACAGATTGAGGTAGTTAATAAATTCAAGGGGGAAAGTGACTTTAGTGTAAAAGAAACTCAACTGCAAAATTCTATTGAGAAATTTCAATACAAATTAAAAGAAAGAAAGCATAAGCAATACCTTAGGGATCTCAAGGATTTTAAAGATAATAAGATTTACCAGGTCCTAGGAGACCGCCTAGAGAGAGGAGAAAGGGAGACAGACCTTTCTTCAGCAGAAACTGATCTCTCAGATGCAGAAACTAGGCAGAGGGCTACAAGTGGACGACAAAGGCGTAGGAGCAGAGGTTACACAGGTCTGCAAAAAATTTTTTTTCAAAAGTTGTTTTGGTTATTCCACGTAATCTTTATGTTTTTAAGTGCGTTGAATCTGAAAATGACCTCCGTTTTGTCATAGGACATCATGTTTTCTGACAATTTAAGTAACTATGTTAAATAAGACAATACCTCAAAATAAATGAAAATAGACTCTTAAAATTATTTTTTTTATTACAAATGTTTAATGAAAATCATTTTTTAACTGCAACGAGCTCACTAACACACACTAAAATCGATTCTTCTTCCCTGTGAGGCTTCTCTTGGTACATTTACGCTTGTGAGTAGCATCTGGAATGTCTCTCTGAAGCGTCCAACAGCAGTCTGCCATCATTGTAATGCTCCATCTTCCCTGGTATCTTCTTTCCATCTCTTTAATGTCCTGTTGGAATCGTTCACCTTGCTCTTCACTCACAGCTCCCAAATTTTCAGGAAAGTTGTCAAGGTGGGAATGGAGGAAATGCACTTTCAAACTCATCAGGCAACCTAAAGCTTGAAATGCTTTCAGCATTCGTCCGACGATTTTTTTGTAGTCAGGGTCTTTGTTATTGCCTAAAAATTTCTCTACGACCTCTTTAAATGCAAACCACCCTTCTTTTTGAGGATGTGTCATGGTATTGATAAACTCTTGATCAGCTATAAGCCTTCTAATGTCTGGTCCGACGAACACACCTTCCTTCAACTTGAATATGACGAGCAAACACGAACTGAGATGAAAAAGTGTGAACAGGCGAGAACCAAGATAAACAATTGAATCAAGCCCGGGCATGTCAGACCCGGCTCATTCAGCTTGCAACATGTTGATGCTGGTTTCATTAGCTCACTCTGAAAGTTCTTTTCTTTGAAAGTTATATTTTTTTGGCATTGTATATCTTCAATGCATTGATGAGAATTATTTAATAGGAATTTTGACTTTCAAAACCCTAAGATAAAAAAAATACCAAAAACTGAGAAAAATATAATAAATTTGAAGAGAATTTTGCATTTTGTGGCAAATCCTGACGTCCAGGATTTTTTTCAATATTTTTTCCGTTTTCAGCACACCAAAATACATGGAAATTAGATGAAAATAATCAAACAGCTTTTTAGTTGCAGACCTGTGTTATTCAAGGGGAGGTAGTTTTCACTCATCTACCCGATCTGGTTTTTTAGACAGCACCTACTCCCTAAGAAGCAGGAACCCCTTCAACAGGGACTAGAATTGCAAGTAGTAAATCTTTCAGACAGAGTCATTAGTGAACCAGAAATGGTGGTACTTAGTAAGGGGCTATCATTCATTCCTACAGTGGATTTTTCTACTTTTGATTGTATTAAGGACATCAATTTATTTGTTAGAAAACTGAGGTGGCACAAATTTTTTCAACAACAAAATAAAAAAACCTGTGCTGGTTTGGATATCTCACCAGATATACTCCAAGATGTACAACTACAGGCCAATTTGGACCAGTCACCATCTTTCTTAACAGGGCAGGATCCTTTTTCAGCCCCGAAGAAGGCCAGCACTAAGATGCCACCACAGGGTGGGGACATTTCTGCCATAGACATGTTCCTCAACTTGACAACTGATGAGATTAAACGGAAAGAGGGGACACATACTAGATACAATTTATCAAAGGTCCAGATTGAAGCACTCCGTAATTTGGAGATGGACACATCTACGCGTATAGTCGTGAAACCCTCTGATAAGGGGGGGAACATAGTTATGATGAATGTAGATGGATTTAGAGATATGTGCCTTTCTCTTTTAAATGTTTCAACAAATCCAATAGAGGAAACAAGAAATGAACTAAAAACCATCCTTGATGGAGCAAAAAGAGACAAATTGATTAGCCAGGAGGAATACACCTATCTTTTTTCTAAACATCCGGTAGTAGCAACTTTTTATGCACTTCCCAAGATACACAAGCGGTTTCACCCCCTTAAGGGTAGACCAATTGTATCAGGCATCGGAAGCACTGAGCACTGGTTTACATGAGCACTTTTTGCACTTTATCACTGTTGTGTCTTGTTGAGAATTATCCATCAGTTGTTTAGATATTTATTATTGAAAGTTATGTTTTATTATAGTGAAGGTGTTTCTCTTGGCTGCATTATACTATACAGGCCTATGGGGGGTGCATTACACTATACATTCAAGCAAATAAGGTAGCACACTGTAGCGCTGAAATATGCAAACATGAAACATGAAAATTTTTAACTGCATTACTGCACTAGAAATATGAAAAATGAGAGCGTTTAGCGCATAAAAAAGGCCAATTTTATGTGTACCTGGTAGCCACTTTACGGCATCTCTCTTATACCAGGTCCTACGATTTCCTTCCTCACTGAGAATAAACGTCTCCATCTGAATGGGTGCCTATGAAAACCTCTTGTGAGACTACCATTCTCTCTCTCTGTGGAGGGGTAATGGACCTGCTGTAATTAAAGCACCAGTGACTAGGAGGCGGAGTGCTCGGTCAGAAAGCTAAATAATACATTTGAAAAAACTGACCGTCACATCCATACATAGACTAAGTGTGAACAGGTGCTAAACCTAGAGTCGCCAACTACTATACATTCAAGCAAATAAGGTAGCACACTGTAGCGCTGAAACATGCAAACATGAAAATTTTTAACTGCATTACTGCACTAGAAATATGAAAAAATGCGCTAAACGCTCTCATTTTTCATATTTCTAGGGCAGTAATGCAGTTAAAAATTTTCATGTTTCATGTTTGCATGTTTCAGCGCTACAGTGTACTACCTTATTTGCTTGAATGTAGGAGTTGGCGACTCTAGGTTTAGCACCTGTTCACACAGTCTATGTATGGATGTGACGGTCAGTTTTTTCAAATGTATTATTTAGCTTTCTGACCGAGCACTCCGCCTCCTAGTCACTGGTGTTTTAATTACAGCAGGTCCATTACCCCTCCACAGAGAGAGAGAATGGTAGTCTCACAAGAGGTTTTCATAGGCACCCATTCAGATGGAGACGTTTATTCTCAGTGAGGAAGGAAATAGTAGGACCTGGTATAAGAGAGATGCCATAAAGTGGCTACCAGGTACACATAAAATTGGCCTTTTTTATGCGCTAAACGCTCTAATTTTTCATATTTCTAGTGCAGTAATGCAGTTAAAAATTTTCATGTTTCATGTTTGCATGTTTCAGCGCTATAGTGTGCTACCTTATTTGCTTGAATGTATAGGAGTTGGCGACTCTAGGTTTAGCACCTGTTCACACTTAGTCTATGTATGGATGTGACGGTCAGTTTTTTCAAATGTATTATTTAGCTTTCTGACCGAGCACTCCGCCTCCTAGTCACTGGTGTTTTAATTACAGCAGGTCCATTACCCCTCCACAGAGAGGGAGAATGGTAGTCTCACAAGAGGTTTTCATAGGCACCCATTCAGATGGAGACGTTTATTCTCAGTGAGGAAGGAAATCGTAGGACCTGGTATAAGAGAGATGCCGTAAAGTGGCTACCAGGTACACATAAAATTGGCCTTTTTTTATGCGCTAAACGCTCTCATTTTTCATATTTCTAGTGCAGTAATGCAGTTAAAAATTTTAATGTTTCATGTTTGCATGTTTCAGCGCTACAGTGTGCTACCTTATTTGCTTGAATGTATAGGAGTTGGCGACTCTAGGTTTAGCACCTGTTCACACTTAGTCTATGTATGGATGTGATGGTCAGTTTTTTCAAATGCATTACACTATACAGGCCTATGGGGAATGTATTATACTATACAGGTCTATGGGGGGTACATTATACAGGCTGGGCCATTTATATGGATACACCTAAATAAAATAGGAATGGTTGGTGATATTAACTTCCCGTTTGTGGCACATTAATATATGGGAGGGGGAAAACTTTTCAAGATGTGTGGTGACCATGGCGGCCATTTTGAAGTTGGCCATTTTGGATCCAACTTTATTTTTTCAATGGGAAGAGGGTCATGTGGCACATAATAATAATAATAATAATAATAATAATTTTATTTATATAGCGCCAACATATTCCGCAGCGCTTTACAACTTATAGAGGGGACTTATACAGACAACAGACATTACAGCATAACAGAAATCACAGTTCCAAACAGATACCAGGAGGAATGAGGGCCCTGCTGCTCGCAAGCTTACAATCTATGAGGAAAAGGGGAGACACAAGAGGTGGATGGTAACAATTGCTTTAGTTATTTGGACCAGCCATAGTGTAAGGCTCGGGTGTTCATGTAAAGCTGCATGAACCAGTTAACTGCCTAAGTATGTAACAGTACAGACACAGAGGCTATTAACTGCATAAAGTGTATGAGAACATGATGGAGGAACGTGATTATGTTGTTGTTTTTTATTAATAGGCCACACAGGGATAATTAGGTTAATGCGTTGAGGCGGTAGGCCAATCTGAACAAATGAGTTTTTAGTGCACGCTTAAAACTGTGGGGATTTGGGATTAATTGTATTAACCTAGGTAGTGCATTCCAAAGAATCGGCGCCGCACGTGTAAAGTCTTGGAGACGGGACATCAAACTTATTGAGAATTTCACAAGAAAAACAATGGTGTGCTTGGTTTTAACTTAGCTTTATTATTTCATGCTGCCCATTGTGTTGGATTGTCAATGCAACCATCTTCTCCCACTCTTGACACACTGATAGCAACACCGCAGAAGAAATGCTAGCACAGGCTTCCAGAATCCGTTGTTTCAGATGCAGCACATCTCGTATCGTAAGGCAATTGTCTATGCTGTGAAGATACAAGATGTGCAGCATCTGAAACAACAGATACTGGAAGCTTGTGCTAGCATTTCTTCTGTATTGTGGTATCAGGTGCAGTAATAGGGTCACATAGGGCAGCAGCAGCTCAGTATTGGGGTATCAGGTGCAGTAATAGGGACACATACGGCAGCAGCAGCTCAGTATTGGGGTATCAGGTGCAGTAATAAGGATACATACGGCAGCAGCGGCTCAGTATTGGGGTATCAGGGGCTGTAATAAGGACATATGGCAGCAGCAGCTCAGTATTGGGGTATCAGGAGCAGTAATAGGGACACATACAGCAGTAGAGGCTCAGTATTGGGGTATCAGGTGCAGTAATAGGGTCACATATGGCAGCAGCGGCTCAGTGTTGGGGTATCAGCAGGATGAGGAGTTTGTGCAGGTTGGATATAGATGGTGACGTGCTGAAAATATGAGAAGTGAAATATGTCTTTGTTGTATTCTCTGCAGACGAGTCCTGGGTGGAAGAAGTTGTCATGTCGGTCTGGGCCAGATGGGAAAAATGAACGATTCCTGTTATGATCCTAGTGGCAAGGATAGCAGGTAGGACTAGCTAAGTAACTGAACAGACTACTAGCTCTGGGGAAGTGGTAACTAGATTGACCGCAACCTGAACCTATCCGCAAACAACTATAGGCAGCCGTGGAACGTTACCTAAAAATCCTAGACGTCTCATCACGGCCTGAGAAACTGACTATTCCTGGAAGGAAAGTAAGTCCTCACTTGCCTCAGTGGAATGACCCCAAAGATATAGAATAGCCCCCCACAAATATTAACGGTGAGTTAAGGGGAAAGCACAAACGCAGAGATGAAATCAGATTTAGCAAATGAGGCCCGCTAATACTAGATAGCAGAAAATAGGAAGGAAACTGTGCGGTCAATAAAAAACCCTATTCAAAATATCCACGCAGAGATTGCTCGAGCCCCCGCACCAACTAACGGTGCGGGGGAAGCAACTCCGTACCCCAGAGCTTACCAGCAAAAAGAAATCACATGTTAGCAAGCTGGAATAGACTCATCATACACAGAAATCATATTGCAGGCAGAAGAGCAAAAAATATTCAAACAGAACTTAGCTTATCCTGAAGAGGCAGAAAACGAGATAATCAGGAGTAATCAGAATAGCACTGAATACATTGACAGCCGGCAACAAGTGGAAGTGAAGCAGAGCTAAATAGGAGCCTCCCTGGTGAATAACGAGGCAGCTAATCCAGCAGACCCGCAGGATAATAAACCAAACCACCAGGGGGAGCCAAAAAACCAAAGTTTCACAATACCATCTGTGACCACAAGAGGGAGCCTGAAAACGGAGTTCACAACAGTACCCCCCCCCCTTGAGGAGGGGTCACCGAACCCTCATCAAAACCCCCAGGGCGATCAGGGTGAGCCACATGGAAGGCACGAACCAAATCGGCCGCATGAACATCAGAGGCGACAACCCAGGAATTATCCTCCTGACCATAGCCTTTCCACTTAACCAAATACTGAAGCCTCCGTCTAGAAGCCTCCGTCTAGAAATACGAGAATCCAAGATCTTCTCCACCACGTATTCCAATTCTCCCTCAACCAGCACAGGGGCAGGAGGCTCAACCGAAGGAACCACAGGCACCACATACCTCCGCAACAACGACCGATGGAACACATTATGAATAGCAAACGATGCCGGGAGGTCCAAACGAAATGACACAGGGTTAAGGACTTCCAAAATCTTATAAGGACCGATAAACCGAGGCTTAAACTTAGGAGAGGAGACCTTCATAGGAACAAAGCGAGAAGACAACCACACCAAATCCCCAACGCGAAGTCGGGGACCCACACAGCGACGGCGGTTGGCAAAGCGCTGAGCCTTCTCTTGTGACAGCTTCAAATTGTCCACCACATGATTCCAAATCTGATGCAACCTATCCACCACAACATCCACTTCAGGACAGTCAGAAGACTCCACCTGACCTGAGGAAAAACGAGGATGAAACCCTGAATTACAAAAAAAAAGGCGAAACCAAAGTAGCAGAACTAGCCTGATTATTAAGGGCAAACTCGGCCAATGGCAAAAAAGTCACCCAGTCGTCCTGATCAGCAGAAACAAAACATCTTAAATAGGTTTCCAAAGTCTGATTAGTGCGCTCGGTTTGGCCATTCGTCTGAGGATGGAAGGCCGACGAAAAAGACAAATTAATGCCCATCTTAGCACAAAAGGTCCGCCAAAATCTAGACACAAACTGGGATCCTCTGTCAGACACAATATTTTCAGGGATCCCGTGCAAATGAAACACATTTTGAAAAAACAGAGGAACCAACTCGGAGGAGGAAGGCAACTTAGGCAAGGGCACCAAATGGACCATTTTAGAAAAACGATCACACACCACCCAAATGACCGACATTCTCTGAGAGACAGGGAGATCTGAAATAAAATCCATGGAAATGTGCGTCCAAGGCCTCTTCGGGACAGGCAAAGGCAACAACAAGCCACTGGCACGAGAACAGCAAGGCTTAGCCCGAGCACAAATTCCACAAGACTGCACAAAGGAACGCACATCCCGCGACAAGGAAGGCCACCAGAAGGACCTAGCCACCAAATCTCTGGTACCAAAAATCCCAGGATGGCCTGCCAACACCGAAGAATGAACCTCGGAAATAACTCTGCTGGTCCATCTATCCGGGACAAACAGTCTCTCCGGTGGACAACGGTCAGGTCTATCTGCCTGAAACTCCTGCAGCACTCGTCGCAAATCTGGGGAGATGGCAGACAAAATCACCCCTTCTCTGAGCATACCAGCTGGCTCTGAATCACCAGGAGAGTCAGGCACAAAACTCCTAGAAAGAGCATCAGCCTTCACATTCTTCGAACCAGGCAGGTATGAGACCACGAAATCAAAACGAGAGAAAAACAACGACCAACGAGCCTGTCTAGGATTCAGCCGCTTGGCCGACTCGAGATAAATCAAATTCTTGTGATCAGTCAAGACCACCACACGATGCTTAGCTCCCTCGAGCCAATGTCGCCACTCCTCAAATGCCCACTTCATAGCCAACAACTCCCGATTACCAACATCATAATTCCGCTCGGCAGGCGAAAACTTTCTTGAAAAGAAAGCACATGGCTTCATCACAGAGCCATCAGAGCTTCTCTGCGACAAAACAGCCCCCGCTCCAATCTCAGAAGCATCAACCTCGACCTGGAAAGGAAGGGAGACGTCTGGCTGACATAGGACCGGAGCCGAAGAAAACCGGCGCTTCAGCTCCCGAAAGGCCTCCACAGCCGCAGGAGACCAATTAGTAACATCAGAACCCTTCTTGGTCAAATCCGTCAATGGCTTAACAACACCAGAAAAATTAGCGATGAAGCGACGGTAAAAATTAGCAAAACCCAAGAACTTCTGAAGACTCTTAACAGATGTAGGCTGAGACCAGTCATGAATAGCCTGAACCTTGACTGGGTCCATCTCAATAGCAGAAGGAGAAAAAATGAAACCCAAAAAATAGACCTTCTGGACTCCAAAAAGACATTTTGAGCCCTTCACAAATAAAGCATTGGCACGCAGGACTTGAAACACCATCCTGACCTGCTTAACATGGGACTCCTAATCATCCGAAAAAAACAGAATATCATCCAGATACACAATCATAAATTTATCCAGATATTCGCGGAAGATGTCGTGCATAAAGGACTGAAAGACAGAAGGAGCGTTAGAAAGTCCAAAATGCATCACCAAGTACTCAAAATGGCCTTCGGGCGTATTAAATGCAGTTTTCCATTCATCACCCTGCTTAATACGCACAAGGTTATACGCACCACGAAGATCTATCTTGGTGAACCAACTAGACCCCCTAATGCGAGCAAACAGATCAGATAACAATGGCAAAGGATACTGAAATTTGACCGTGATTTTGTTTAGAAGGCGATAATCAATACAAGGTCTCAAGGAACCATCCTTCTTAGCCACAAAAAGAACCCCGCACCAAGAGGGGAGGAGGAGGGGCGAATAAGTCCTTTCTCCAAAGACTCCTTTATATAACTCCGCATAGCAGCATGCTCCGGCACTGACAAATTGAAAAGTCGTCCCTTAGGAAACTTACTACCAGGAATCAAATTTATAGCACAATCACAATCCCTATGAGGAGGTAGAGAACTGAGTTTGGGCTCATCAAATACATCCTGGTAATCTGACAAAAACGCAGGGACCTCAGAAGGAGTGGATGAAGCAATTGACACCACAGGAGCGTCGCCAGGAATTCCCTGACAACCCCAACTTGACACAGACATTGCTTTCCAATCCAGGACTGGATTATGAGTCTGCAGCCATGGCAGACCCAACTCTACAACATCATGCAAATTATGTAGCACAAGAAAGTGAATCACCTCCTGATGTACAGGAGTCATGCACATGGTCACTTGTGTCCAGTACTGAGGTTTATTCGTAGCCAATGGTGTAGCATCAATTCCCCTCAGTGGAATAGGGAATTTTAAAGGCTCCAAAACAAAACCACAGCGCCTGGCAAATGACAAATCCATCAGACTCAGGGCAGCACCTGAATCCACAAAAGCCATAACCGGGTAAGATGACAGGGAACAAATCAGGGTAACAGACAAAATAAACTTAGGCTGTAAAGTACCGATGGTGACAGATTTATCAATCTTTTTGGTGCGCTTAGAGCATGCTGAGATAACATGAGCTGAGTCACCACAGTAAAAGCACAACCCATTTTGCCGTCTATAATTTTGCCGTTCACTTCTGGTCAGAATTCTATCACATTGCATAGACTCAGGTGTCTGTTCAGAAGACACCGCCAAATGGTGCGCAGGTTTGCGCTCCCACAAACGCCGATCAATCTGAATGGCCAGAGTCATTGACTCATTCAGACCTGCAGGCGTAGGGACATTCTTAATGGCTTCAGAAAGACCTTTTCTGAAATTTGCAGCCAGGGCACACTCATTCCATTGAGTAAGCACCGACCATTTCCAAAATTTCTGGCAGTACACCTCTGCATCATCTTGCCCCTGAGAGAGGGCCAAAAACGCTTTTTCAGCCTGGTTCTCAAGATTAGGTTCCTCATAGAGCAATCCAAGGGCCAGAAAAAACGCATCCACACTGAGCAATGCAGGATCCCCTGGAGCCAATGCGAAAGCCCAATCTTGAGGATCGCCACGCAAGAAAGAAATAATAATCTTAACTTGCTGAACAGAATCCCCAGAGGAACGAGGTTTCAAAGAAAGAAACAACTTGCAATTGTTCTTAAAATTCAGGAACCTAGATCTATCTCCAGAAAACAACTCCGGAATAGGTATTCTAGGCTCTGACATAGGACTGTGCACAATAAAATCCTGAATACTTTGTACCCTTGCAGTAAGATGATCTACACTGGAGGCTAAACTCTGGATATCCATATCAGCAGCTGAACTCAGAGCCACACCAAGATTAAGAGGAGGAGAGAAGCCAGACACACAGCAGCTAGACACACGGCAGCAAAAAAAAACGTTCACCGGCTACCTTTAGTGTGTTTGGTTAGGATCAGGTTTTGGGGTCAGTCCAGTTACCACCTCCCTAGAGCTTGTTCCATGTTCAGTAACTTAGCTAGTCCTATCTGTGATCCTCAGCCACTAAGGATCATAACAGTACAGCAGGCCAAAAAAGTGTTTAATCCATCGCAGAAGTGGGATAAGAGAAGTTTTGAGTACAATTTTTTTTTTTTACTCTCCCTTTGCTGCAGTCTGTCCAGCTTCTCTCATCCCCTTAATCTCTGGGTGGCTTTGAGTTCAGCTGCAGACATGGATATTCAGAGTCTGACTTCTAGTGTGGATCATCTTGCTGCAAGGGTGCAAAGCATTCAGGATTTTGTTGTTCGCAGTCCTATGTCTGAGCCAAAAGTATCTATTCCTGAGTTGTTTTCTGGAGATAGATCTAGGTTTCGGAATTTTAAGAATAATTGTAAATTATTTCTTTCTTTGAGACCTCGTTCCTCTGGTGATTCCGCTCAGCAAGTTAGAATTGTTATCTCGCTGTTACGTGGCGACCCTCAAGATTGGGCTTTCTCCCTGGCGCCAGGAGATCCTGCATTGCTGAATGTGGATGCGTTTTTTTCTGGCGCTTGGTTTGCTTTATGAGGAGCATAATCTTGAGAACCAGGCAGAAAAGGCCCTGCTGGCTCTCTCTCAGGGCCAGGATGAAGCTGAGGTGTATTGTCAAAAATTTCGGAAATGGTCGGTGCTTACTCAATGGAATGAGTGTGCCCTGGCTGCAAATTTCAGAGAAGGTCTTTCTGAAGCCATTAAGAATGTTATGGTGGGGTTCCCCACGCCTGCAAGTCTGAATGACTCAATGGCTTTGGCCATTCAGATTGATCGGCGTTTGCGGGAGCGCAAATCTGCGCACCATCTGGTGGTGTTTTCTGAACAGAGACCTGAGTCTATGCAATGTGACCGAATTCTGACCAGATTTGAGCGGCAAAATCATAGACGTCAAAATGGGTTGTGCTTTTACTGTGGTGATTCAACTCATGTTATCTCAGCATGCTCTAAGCGCTTAAAAAAAAATCGCTAAAACTGTCACCGTTGGTACTATACAGCCTAAATTCATTTTGTCTGTTACTTTAATTTGTTCTCTGTCATCCTACTCGGTTATGGCTTTTGTGGATTCAGGTGCTGCCCTGAACCTGATGGATTTGTCTTTTGCCAGGCGCTGTGGTTTTGTCCTGGAGCCTTTAGAATTCCCTATTCCACTGAGGGGAATTGATGCTACACCATTGGCTGAGAATAAGCCTCAGTACTCAGTATTGGACTCAAGTGACCATGTGCATGACTCCTGTACATCAGGAGGTGATTCGCTTTCTTGTGCTGCATAATTTGCATGATGTTGTCATTTTGGGTCTGCCATGGTTGCAGGCCCATAATCCAGTACTGGATTGGAAAGCTATGTCTGTTTCAAGTTGGGGTTGCCAGGGGATTCATGGCGATGCTCCTTTGGTGTCAATTGCTTCTTCCACTCCTTCGGAGGTCCCTGAGTTTTTGTCGGACTACCAGGATGTATTTGATGAGCCCAGATCCGGTGCCCTACCTCCTCATAGGGATTGTGATTGTGCTATAAATTTGATTCCTGGTAGTAAGTTCCCCAAGGGACGACTTTTTAATTTGTCTGTACCAGAACATGCCGCGATGCGGAGCTATATAAAGGAGTCTTTAGAGAAGGGACATATTCGCCCGTCCTCCTCCCCTCTTGGTGCAGGATTCTTTTTTGTGGCCAAGAAGGATGGTTCTCTGAGACCTTGTATAGATTATCGTCTTCTAAATAAAATCACGGTCAAATTTCAGTATCCTTTGCCATTGTTGTCTGATCTGTTTGCTCGGATTAAGGGGTCCAGTTGGTTCACCAAGATAGATCTTCGTGGTGCGTATAACCTTGTGCGTATTAAGCAGGGGGATGAATGGAAAACAGCATTTAATACGCCCGAAGGCCATTTTGAGTACTTGGTGATGTCTTTTGGACTCTCTAATGCTCCTTCTGTGTTCCAGTCCTTCATGCATGACATCTTCCGAGAATATCTGGATAAATTTATGATTGTGTATCTGGATGACATTTTGGTCTTTTCTGAGGACTGGGAGTCCCATGTGAAGCAGGTCAGGATGGTATTTCAGGTCCTACGTGCTAATGCCTTATTTGTGAAGGGCTCAAAATGTCTCTTCGGAGTACAGAAGGTTTCCTTTTTGGGTTTTATTTTTTCTCCTTCTACTATTGAGATGGACCCAGTCAAGGTCCAGGCTATTCATGACTGGACTCAGCCTACATCTGTTAAGAGTCTTCAGAAGTTCTTGGGTTTTGCTAATTTTTACCGTCGCTTCATTGCTAATTTTTCTGGCGTGGTTAAACCCTTGACGGATTTGACCAAGAAGGGTTCTGATGTGACTAATTGGTCTCCTGCTGCCGTGGAGGCGTTTCGGGAGCTGAAGCGCCGGTTTTCTTCGGCTCCAGTTTTGTGTCAGCCTGATGTCTCTCTTCCTTTTCAGGTCGAGGTTGATGCTTCTGAGATTGGAGCAGGGGCTGTTTTGTCGCAGAGAAGCTCTGATTGCTCTGTGATGAAGCCTTGTGCTTTCTTTTCGAGAAAGTTTTCGCCTGCCGAGCGGAATTATGATGTTGGTAATCGGGAGTTGTTGGCTATGAAGTGGGCATTTGAGGAGTGGCGACATTGGCTCGAGGGAGCTAAGCATCGTGTGGTGGTCTTGACTGATCACAAAAGTCTGATTTATCTCGAGTCTGCCAAGCGGCTGAATCCTAGACAGGCTCGTTGGTCGTTGTTTTTCTCCCGTTTCGATTTCTTGGTCTCGTACCTGCCTGGTTCGAAGAACGTGAAGGCTGATGCGCTTTCTAGGAGTTTTGTGCCTGACTCTCCGGGAGTTTCAGAGCCAGCTGGTATCCTCAGAGAGGGAGTGATTTTGTCTGCCATTTCCCCAGATTTGCGACGAGTGCTGCAGAAATTTCAGGCGGATAGACCTGACCGTTGCCCACCAGAGAGACTGTTTGTTCCAGATAGATGGACCAGCAAAGTTATTTCCGAGGTTCATTCTTCGGTGTTGGCAGGCCATCCTGGGATTTTTGGTACCAGAGATTTGGTGGCTAAGTCCTTTTGGTGGCCTTCCTTGTCGCGGGATGTGCGTTCCTTTGTGCAGTCCTGTGGGATTTGTGCTCGGGCTAAGCCTTGCTGTTCTCGTGCCAGCAGTTTGCTTTTGCCTTTGCCTGTCCCGAAGAGGCCTTGGACGCACATTTCCATGGATTTTATTTCGGATCTTCCAGTCTCTCAGAGAATGTCTGTCATCTGGGTGGTGTGTGATCATTTTCCAAAATGGTCCATTTGGTGCCCTTGCCTAAGTTGCCTTCCTCCTCCGATTTGGTTCCTCTATTTTTTCAGAATGTGGTCCGCTTGCACGGCATCCCTGAAAATATTGTGTCTGACAGAGGATCCCAGTTCGTGTCCAGATTTTGGCGGATCGTTTGTGCTAAGATGGGCATTGATTTGTCTTTTTCGTCGGCCTTCCATCCTCAGACGAATGGCCAAACCGAGCGCACTAATCAGACCTTGGAAACTTATTTAAGATGTTTTGTTTCTGCTGATCAGGATGATTGGGTGACTTTTTTGCCATTGGCCGAGTTTGCTCTTAATAATCGGGCTAGTTCTGCTACTTTGGTTTCGCCTTTTTTCTGCAATTCTGGTTTTCATCCTCGTTTTTCCTCGGGTCAGGTTGAGCATTCTGACTGTCCTGGGGTGGATTCTGTGGTGGATAGGTTGCAGCAGATTTGGAACCATGTGGTGGACAATTTGAAGTTGTCACAGGAGAAGGCTCAGCGCTTTGCCAACCGCCGTCGCGGTGTGGGTCCCCGACTTCATGTTGGGGATTTGGTATGGCTGTCTTCTCGGTATGTTCCTATAAAGGTCTCCTCTCCTAAATTCAAGCCTCGCTTCATCGGTCCTTATAAGATTTTGGAAATCCTTAACCCGGTGTCATTTCGTCTGGACCTCCCAGCGTCGTTCCTTCTGTTGAGCCCCCTGCCCCGGTGCTGGTTGAGGGCGAATTGGAGTACGTGGTGGAGAAGATCTTGGATTCTCGTATTTCTAGACGGAGGCTTCAGTATTTGGTTAAGTGGAAGGGCTATGGTCAGGAGGATAATTCCTGGGTTGTCGCCTCTGATGTTCATGCGGCCGATTTGGTTCATGCCTTCCATGTGGCTCATCCTGATCGCCCTGGGGGTTTTGATGAGGGTTCGGTGACCCCTCCTCAATGGGGGGGTACTGTTGTGAACTCTGTTTTTGGGCTCCCTCTTGTGGTCACAAGTGGTACTGTGTGCAGGGCCGTTTCTTCAACAGGGCGGGCAGGGCGGCCACACGGGGCGCCGTGGGGCCGGGGGGCGCAGGAGAGGCCTCGGGCCCCGGTGGTCCCCTGCCCGCTGCTGCTGCTGTTTAAGGGCTGTCAGGGGCGCGGATGCCGCGCTCAGTGCTGAGCGCGGGCGCGCCCTGCCCGAACTCAGCTGCAAATCTGACAGCTGAGCGGTCAGATCATCGCCTCGCGTCGCCGCGCCCCCCCCCCCGCACCGCACATAATGGTTGCGGCCACCTCGGCGCCGCCACTCACCTCCGCTCGGCCACTCCCACACTGATAGTATTATTTTCGGTGGGGGGGGGGGGGGGGGGGGGAGAAATTTCCTACTCTCGCCCTGTGTCATTTTTGGGCTAGAAACTGCCCTGACTGTGTGAGTGCTGTCTTTGGGCTCCCTCTGGTGGCTCTTTGTGTCATTCTGCAGGTCTGAGGCTGGATCAGCTGTCTCATTATCTGTTAGCTGGTTTCCTATTTAGCTCACCTGGACTATCAGTTGTTGCCTGCTGTCGATGTATTCAGTGCTATTTTGATCTTTCCTGAATTCCTTCGTTATCAGTCTCGCCAAGAGAAGCTAAGTTTCTGTTTGGTTATTTTTTTGCTCATCAGTGTTCACTAAAAACTCATTTGTTCAGATTGGCCTACCGCCTCAACGCATTAACCTAATTATCCCTGTGTGGCCTATTAATAAAAAACAACAACATAATCACGTTCCTCCATCATGTTCTCATACACTTTATGCAGTTAATAGCCTCTGTGTCTGTACTGTTACATACTTAGGCAGTTAACTGGTTCATGCAGCTTTACATGAACACCCGAGACTTACACTATGGCTGGTCCAAATAACTAAAGCAATTGTTACCATCCACCTCTTGTGTCTCCCCTTTTCCTCATAGATTGTAAGCTTGCGAGCAGCAGGGCCCTCATTCCTCCTGGTATCTGTTTTGAACTGTGATTTCTGTTATGCTGTAATGTCTGTTGTCTGTATAAGTCCCCTCTATAAGTTGTAAAGCGCTGCGGAATATGTTGGCGCTATATAAATAAAATTATTATTATTATTATTATTATTAATATGTTTTTTGGTTATTTATTTGTCCTTGTCCAGCTTGCTAATATGTGATTTCCTTGCTTGCTGGTAGCTCTAGGGGGCTGAGTTTCTCCCCTCACACCGTTAGTTGGTGTGGGGGTTCTTGAACTCTCAGCGTGGATATTTTTGTATAGGGTTCTTTACTGACCGCACAGTTCCCTGCCTGTCTTCTGCTATCTAGTATTAGTGGGCCTCATTTGCTGAATCTGTTTTCATTTCTACGTTTTGTATTTTCCCCTTACCTCACCGTTATTATTTGTTGGGGGCTTCCTATATCTTTGGGGTCATTTCTCTGAGGCAAGTGAGGTCTTACTTTCTCTATAGGGGTAGCAAGTTTCTCAGGCTGCGTCGAGACGTCCAGGAATTTAGGCACGTTCACCGGCTACCTTTAGTGTGTTTGGTTAGGATCAGGTTTTGTGGTCAGTCCAGTTACCACCTCCCTAGAGCTTGTTCCATGTTCAGTAACTTAGCTAGTCCTATCTGTGATCCTCAGCCACTAAGGATCATAACAGGCTGGTATCTACCACTGACCATATGGTGGTAATATCTATGTTGGTCTTTATATAGAAATTATCTTCAGTAACAGCGGGGTCATCTGCTGAGGTTCTCCTCCAGTATTAGGGCTCGTCACCCAGTTGTACTGAAGGTTACCTGGTTAGGAGCCAGGGGCGGATTATCAGAGGGTCAATATGGGCGGTAGCCCAGGGCCCAGTGGCTTGGGGGGGCCCTGGGCCACCGCAGATTGACCCTCTGATAATCCGCCAGAGTGTGACTGAATGCCCGGCCCGCCGGCATTTATGTGCCCCGCCCCCCGGACCCGGTGGGCAGAGAGAGGGGGCCCGCATCGGGCCCCTTCTCATCTGCTCACCGGGCCCCTTCCGGCACTGCGGTGCTTTCCTATTGAACAACAGCCGCCAGCCAGCCAATTGGAGGCTGGCAGCTGAAGTCGGCCGCAGCGCACACGTCACTGGCGTCTGATGTCATTGTCAGTCGCCGACGAGTGTGCGCTGCTGGAGGGAGCTCGCCGCGTGGAGCGCTGGTAAGGTGAGGAGACTGTTTGTTTTTTTTTGGGTTTTTTTTATAAGTTAACGGTGGACTGTGGACACATTGGGGGCAATGCTGTAGACACTGGGGCAGATAGCTGTAGACACTGGGGCAGATAGCTGTAGACACTGGGGCAGATTGCTGTAGACACTGGGGCAATGCTGGAGACACTGGGGCAGATTGCTGGACACACTGGGGGTAATGCTGGAGACACTGGGGCAGATTGCTGGAGACACTGGGGCAATGCTCGAGACACTGGGGCAGATTGCTGGACACACTGGGGGCAATGCTGGAGACACTGGGGCAGATAGCTGGAGACACTGGGGCAGATTGCTGGAGACACTGGGGCAATGCTGGAGACACTGGGGCAATGCTCTAGACACTGGGGCAGATAGCTGGAGACACTGGGGCAGATTGCTGGAGACACTGGGGCAATGCTGGAGACACTGGGGCAATGCTCTAGACACTGGGGCAGATTGCTGTAGACACTGGGGCAGATTGCTGTAGACACTGGGGCAGATTGCTGTAGACACTGGGGCAATGCTGGAGACACTGGGGCAGATTGCTGGAGACACTGGGGCAATGCTCGAGACACTGGGGCAGATTGCTGGACACACTGGGGGCAATGCTGGAGACACTGGGGCAGATAGCTGGAGACACTGGGGCAGAAAGCTGGAGACACTGGGGCAATGCTGGAGACACTGGGGCAGATTGCTGTAGACACTGGGGCAGAATGCTGTAGACACTGGGGCAGATTGCTGTAGACACTGGGGCAATGCTGGAGACACTGGGGCAGATTGCTGGACACACTTGGGGCAATGGTGGAGACACTGGGGCAGATTGCTGGAGACACTGGGGCAGATTGCTGGAGACACTGGGGCAATGCTGGAGACACTGGGGCAATGCTGGAGACATGGGCAGATTGCTGGACACACTGGGGCAGATTTCTGGACACACTGGGGCAATGCTGGAGGACACACTGGGGCAGATTGCTGGACACACTGGATTGCTGGAGACACTGAGGCAATGCTGGAGACACTGGGGCAGATTGCTGGACATACTGGGTCAGATTGCTGGACACACTGGGGTAATATGCTGGAGACACTGGGGCAGATTGCTGGACACACTGGGGGCAATGCTGGACAATTGGACATACTGGGGCAGATTGCTGGACACACTGGTGGTAATATGCTGGACACACTGGGGCAATATGCTGGACATACTGGGGCAGATTGCTGGACACACTGGGGGCAATATGCTGGAGTCAGACACGGGGCAGATTGCTGGAGACACTGTCTGGGGGCAATGCTGGACACTGGGGCAGATTGCTGGATACTGGGGCAATATGCTGGACATACTGGGGCAGATTGCTGGACACACTGGGGGTAATATGCTGGACACACTGGGGCAGTTTGCTGGACACACTGTGGGCAGGACTGGAGGCATGGGCAGAATGTAGACACGGGGCAGAATGAAAGACATGGGGCAGGATTGGATCATGGGGCAGGATGGATACGATGGAGACAGATGGGGCAGGATGGGGAGATCACATGGGATAGAATGGATACTCATGAGGGCAGGATGGGAGAACATATGTCTGGAGCCAGGAATGAGACACACGGGGCCAGGGTGTGGGAATATTATTACCATAGGGGCTAATTAAGGGACATTATTACTGCAGTGATGTATTTATTTTATTTTTTGAGTATACTGTTTTAAATGGGGGGGCGGTCCTGTTACTGTGCAGAGTGACACTATATCGCCTTTTTTTCTCCATGTGATGTCATGTAGAAGTTGTGAAAAATTAAGTAATGTGTTCTGCAAGCAGAGCTCGAGATAACTGTGTTATTTCTTGCAGAAACGAGTCCTGGCTGGAAGAAATGATGGCGGTCTGTGCTGGATGAAAGATGAAGGACTTCACCTAGAGATGTCACTGGTGAGTCAGTGTTACCTATACACTGACACTATACATTGTATACTATATACAGAGGTCCTGTGTACAATGTCACCAGTGATCACTGTATTACCTATACATTACATACAGCGCTCTTGTGTATAATACCACCAGTGATCTCTGTATTACCTCTACACAGACACTGCATACTAAGTACAGATCTCCTGTGAATACTGGCACTTATGGTGATAGTATTGTGTTGTTTTTTTTTTTAATTACTGATCAGTATTGTAGTATTCAGTCACTATGTGGTGGTAATATGTGGTCTGGAAATGGTGTTGTGGTATTTGTCCCTTGAATGTGCTATTTGGTCACCAAGTGGTGGTAATATGTGGTCTTAACATGGTGCGGTGGTATTTGTTCCTTGTATGTGATATTATTCGATCACTGTGGTTGTAATTTGTGGTCTGGTCATGGCGCGGTGGTATTTGTTCCTTGTATGTGATATTATTGGTCAAAATATACCTAAATTGTATTGCAGATTTTAACAAATATTTAATAGGTTACAGTAGAGTAGGGCCCGGCCATTTTTCTGGAATAATCTGGTTCGGGTATCACATGACCCCCGTCACATGACCCCCGTCACATGACCGGGGGGGGGCCACAGTGTCTGAACAGCCCGGGGCCCTGGCTACCCTTAATCCACTCAGAAGCTTCGCCGCCCCGAACAAAAACCATAGCTACGCCTCTGCTTTGGACCACTGATTTCACACTGCGATGCCCCACATCTAATACAGGTCACTCCAGCCTGGACCAAAGGAGTTCTGGGCATCAGAACTGGCATCAAAGACATACTGATAGGGGCTCACAATCTACATTCCCTATCAGGGACAGCGAGGATAATGAGTGAAAACTGTAAAGAGCTGCGGAATATGTTAGCGCTATATAAAAATAAAAATTATTAAAGTGGACAGACAGTGGATTGTAATAAATTGAATAAATAATTTGTGTTTTTAACCCCTTAGTGACAGAGCCAATTTGGTACTCAATGACCGGTCCAATTTTTACAATTCTGACCACTGTCACGTTATGAGGTTATAAGTCTGGAACACTTTAACGGATCCTGGTGATTCTGAGACTTTTTTCGTGACACATTGTACTTCATGTTAGTGGTAAAATTTTGTCAATATGAATTGCGTTGATTTGTGTAAAAAATTGGAAATTTAGCAAAAATTTAGAAAATTTTGCAATTTTCAAACATTGAATTTTTATGCTCTTAAATCACACAGATATGTCACACAAAATAGTTAATAAGTAACATTTCCCACATGTCTACTTTACATCAACACAATTTGTGAAACATAATCTTTTTTTTGTTAGGAAGTCAGAAGGGTTAAAAGTTGACCAGCAATTTCTCATTTTTCCAACAACATTTGCAAAACCAGTTTTTAGGGGCCATCTCACATTTGAAGTGAGTTAAGGGGTCAATATAACAGAAAATACCCTAAAGTGACAACTAGGGTTGAGCGACTTTTGCTTTTTTAGGATCGAGTTGGGTTTTGTGAAACCCGACCTTCTCGAAAGTCGGATCCCGTGAAATTGGCCGATTCTACTGTAAAGTCGGGTTCCGGACCGCAACACGAAACCCAATGCAATTTTTACTTAAAAAAATCTCTCTCTCTCTCTCCGCATAAACCAAGCCGGAACCTATGTCATCACGCTGCCCACACTCCTTAATTGGGTGAAAAAATGGCGGGGAAGGCGTCATACAAAACGCGACTTTGGCGCCAAGATCGCCGACCACGTGGCCGATCCCACGCTGGAGTCGGGTCGGGTTTCACGAAACCCGACTTTGCCAAAAGTCGGCGACTTTTGAAAAAGAACGATCCGTTTCGCTCAACCCTAGTGACAACATTCTGAAAACTCCACCCAACAAGGTGCACAAAACCACATTCAAGAAGTTTATTAACCCTTCAGGTGCTTCACAAGAGCGAAAGCAATGTGAAAGGAAAAAATGAACACTATTTTTTTTCACAAAAAATGTACTTTGGAACCAAACTTTTTTTTCAAATTTCGGATGTTTTACAAAGCTGGATAAGTTTGGTAGCGCCATAATCATACAAAGGCAATGTTCACACGTTAAGTATTTGGTCAATATTTTACATCTGTAGGTGTAAGCAGGGTTGGACTGGCTCACCGCAAAATCCTTCGGTGGGCCACGGGGCTTTGGCGAGTCACTTGAAATGTATCGCCCCTTCGCAATATGCCGCCGACCTGGCAAAGGGAGACAGCACTCGTCACAGGCGGTGTATAAAAAGTGACGTCGCTGGAGTATGACGTTATTGTCATGCCCCGCCTGTGACAGGCGCACTCACATCAGCTGCCGGCCTCTGCTAGGTTGGTGGCCATTTTAACATGAGCGTGCTGAATCTGTAGAGCAGGACGCTGCACAGCGCCGGGATCACAGGCAGGTAAGAGGAATATATATATTTTTTTCCTTCTGTGGATGCGGCATAGTGCCGGGGCAAGGACAAGGGACCAGGATGGATATTGATGGGGGGGGGCCTGGATGGATATATTGGGGGTTAGGATGCATATATGGGGAGTTAAGATGGATATATGGGGGAGTCAGGATGGATATCTGAGGGGGCCAGGACAGGGGACCAGGATGGATATATGGGGGAGCCAGGATTAATATATGAGGGACTGTGACAAGGGACCAGGATGGATATATGGGGTCTGGATGGATATATGGGGTAGCCAGGACAAGGGACAAGGATGGACATATGGGGGGAAGCAATGCTGTCCTATAAGGTACAAATATTATATAATATAGGCTGTTTGTCCAAACAAAATGCACATACAACTGATGAAAATTGCAATCAAAGGGTACCTGCTGCTGGATGTTATGAGATATTAGCAGAAAGGAGAAAACTAACACCGAATATAAGGAACAATCTTAAATATATCAAATGTGAAATACATGGGGTGTAGAAATAAATGGTGTAAATAAAACCTCCTAGTATATCCTGGACTATGGCCCTAGGATCAGTGCATATTGAAAGAGAGGTATCCTTAGAACAGTGGATAAATAAATTGAAGGGTAAATCGGTACAGTACCTATGTATGGAGCTGGAGCACAGAGTGTGGATCAATGGTGCTTCCCCCCCTCACCCCGACATACGTTTCGCCGTTGCTTCTTCCGGGGGTGGTCCTACAGTCCAAATCTGGAGGTGCTTAAGGGAAGCTGCACGGAAATTACAACCTTTACTACAAAAAGATGCCCGATTACAATCCATATTTCCATACCCCCCAAATGTAAGAAGCATCATTGTCAGAAGCTCCCTGTCCTCTCCAACAGCTGCAGGAACCTCTCCTTGCAACCAGAAAAAATGTAAAACCTGTCCATTTATAATGACCACGGACAAGATAAAGATCCCCAACTCACATCAAGACTACAAGTCATCCATGTATATAATGGACAGCCCATAGTCCTCCATGTAGTATAATGCACAGCCCATAATCATCCATTTAGTATAATGCACAGCCCATAGTCCTCCATGTAGTATAATGCACAGCCCATAGTCTTCCATATAGTATAATGCACAGCCCATAGTCCTCTGTGTAGTATAATGCACAGCTCAGTCATCCATGTAGCATAATGCACAGCCCAGTCATACATGTGGTATAATGTACAGCCAATAGTCCTCCGTATTACTATAATACACAGCCCATAGTCATCCATATAGCATAATGTACCACATACCCCTGCATATAATGCACAGCCCATAGTCATCCATGTCATATAATGCACAGCCTATAATTCTCCATGTAATATTATTATTATTTATATAGCACCATTAATTCCAAGGCGCTGTACATGAGAATGGGGTTATGTACAGAGTTATAGATATCGTTTACAGTAAACAAATTTACAATGACAGACTGGTACAGAGGGCAGAGGACTCTGTCCTTGCGGACTTACATTCTACGGGATAATGGGGAAGAGACAGAATGTCATGGGTGCGGCAGCTCGGGTGGTGGTGAGGAAGCAGAATGGTTATTGCAGGCTGTAGGCTTTCCTGAAGAGATGTGTTTTCAGATTCTAGCTGAAGGATCTGAGGGTGGTGGATAATCGGAGGTGTTGAGGCATGGATTTCCAGAGGATGGGGGATATTCGGGAGAAATCTTGGAGGCGGTTGTGTGAGGAACGAATAAGTGTGGAGGAGAGTAGGAGGTCTTGGGAGGATCGAAGATTACGTGAGGGAAGATATTGGTAATATTGGTAATATAGTGCACAGCCCATAGTCATCCATGTAGTATAATGCACAGCCCATAGTCATCTCTGTAGTATAATGCACAGCTCATAGTCATCCAAGTAGTATGCCCATAGTCATCCATGTAGTATAATGCAAAGCCCATAGTCATCCATGTAGTATAATGCACATCCCATAGTCATCCATATAGTATAATGCACAGCCCAGTCATCCATGTATATAATGCACAGCCCATAGTCATCCATGTAGTATAATGCACAGCCCATAGTCATCCATGAAGTATAATGCAAAGCCCATAGTCATCCATAAAGTATAATGCAAAGCCCATAGTCATCCATGTAGTATAATGCACAGCCAATGGTCATCCAGGTAGTATAATGCACAGCCCATAGTCATCCATGTAGTATAATACACAGCTCATAGTCATACATGTAGTATAATGCACAGCCCATAGTCATCCGTGTAGTATAATGCACAGCCCATAGTCGTCTGTGTAGTATAATGCATAGCCAATAGTCATCCATGTAGTAAAATGCACAGCTTATAGTCATCCAAGCAGTATAATTATTACACATAAATTAATCAGACCATAGATGTTCATTAAGTGCCTGTTTGTATTGGATTGCTTGTTACTGGCGTCTGGTGAGAATTTCATGTCAATAGCACATTTAGAAATGGTTCACTGGCTTTTGATGTTCATTGCAAAGAATATGGATCGCCCCCATGGGGCCGTGGGGTACTCGGTACCGGGTCCTGCGGTTCACAGGGGGATGTCACGGTGGCTGACCTGGTCCGTGGCCCTGGGACGTCCGTGTAAAAGGGAAAGGTCTTTAAAGGGATAAAGTTTGTGTTCGTGACGCCACCTGTGGTATTCGGTCAGGGTGACCGACGCTGCTTTAAGGGGTCCGCTGGGGTAATGTTATGGCAGCTAGATGGTATACCTTCCCACAGGTGAAGTATGTCCCCAGGGCTTCCCGGTGTGTAGATGGTGGTATGGTGAGAGGCGCAGAGAAGAACGAAGACACAAGGTTGCAGTCTCTTTACCTTTACTGAAGATTTCAGCATCCACAGTCCAGGGCACCAGATCACAGGGCAGGTAGAGTCCGGCCGGTTTGGAGGCACGTCCAGAGTCCCCTTGTCCAGGTGGAAGTCAGTAGCCTTCCCTTGTGCTGCAGTGGTGTAGTCCCTTACTGCCTATGGCTTCACATAAGGCTCTCACAGATGTAATGTCTCTCTCTCTCTGTCCCCCAAATAAGATAGGACAAACCCGTATGACTGGTGGCTTGAGGCTGTTTATAGGGACTCTAGCACACCCCGGCCTCCGAAGGTTGCCACCGTGCCTCCTGGGCATAGGGCGGACAGGTAACTTGCAATTAGCTGTCCTGCTGGTCTCTGGAGCAAAGCATAAAGGTCCTTACTCCCTCGGTGTTCCAGCTACCAGGATTCTGCGCCTCAGAAGGAGGCAGCCTGTGTAGGGCTGGTCCCCTTCTGGTATCCTCTCCTTTGTTACGACTTCCTTCACGCTCGCTGCAATACAGTTCTGCAATTCAATGTATCTTTCTGGGAGCTGCAGCTCTGAGGGCATGCACAGCTCCTTTAACCTTCTGTCTTCCTCAGACTCTGGTCTGGAACCGACTGAGCTGAGCCCAGCCAGCAACTGACTAACTTTCCCTACAGGCGACCAGTTTTACCTATGTGGGGAGTGACCTAATAAATAGGAGCAGAAGCTCCCCCTGGTGGTCTGGAGTGTGAAATGTGTTGCATGTTTGTGATGCATGGATGCAGTTATCCTTCTTTGGCCGGCGTCACACTGGCGTTTTAAACGGCCGAGTGCAATGCGATAAAAAAATCGCATTGCACTCGGACCAATGTTAAGCTATGGGGCAGCTCCCACCAGCCGACTTTTTGTCGGCCGTTTTCCTCGGTCCGAGACAATCGCAGCATGCTGCGATTGTCTCGGACCAAGGAAAACTCTCAGCTCACTCGAACCCATATAAGCCTATGGGTGCGAGTGAGACAACACACATCACTTGGATATCATCCAAGTGATGTGTGTTATAAGCGGACCCTAGCAATGGAGATGGAGAAATTCATTTCTCCGCCTCCTGAGCAGCTGTGTTCCGATTCTCCCTGTGCGAGAGAATTGGAGCACAGACGCATGACACTCGGCTCCTGCTCTGCTGTGAGCAGGAGCCGAGTGTCATTAGCATATCGCATCCAATGATCTCGCATCGGATGCAATACGCCAGTATGACGCCGCCCTTAATTGCCTCCAAACGTAGCATCACACTCCCCAAGAGGAAAGCAATACCACTGCGACAACCAGGACCCTGGGGAGCCGTAAATATGTTATCTAAAATTTTTAATTCACAAATAAGAAAAATGGCTAGCAATTGGGGGCATATAGTATATCCTAGCATTGTGGGGAGGAGAAGAGCTTATGATGCAGATCTGTGTATGGTAATTCTTGGCCTGATTTAATGAGCAGCTTAGGCTACTTTCACACTAGCGTCGTGCACTGCACGTCGCTATGCGTCGTTTTGAAGAAAAAACGCATCCTGCAAAAGTGCTTGCAGGATGCGTTTTTTCTCCATTGACTTGCATTAGCGACGCATTGCCACACGTCGCAACCATCGTGCAACGGTTGCGACGGACCATCGCCACCAACACACGTTGCATGTAATGTTTTTTGGTGCGTCGTCTGCAGCATTTCCGACCGCGCATGTGCGGCCGGAACTCCGTCCCCGCCTCCCCGCACCTCACAATGGGGCAGTGGATGCATTGAAAAACAGCATCCGCTGCCCCCGTTGTGCGGCGCTTCCACACTATGTGTCGGTGCGCTGCAACGTCGCATAGCGACGTGCAGTGCACGACGCTAGTGTGAAAGTAGCCTTATTTGGGAGTTATAATTACAGCAGCAGAGATATTTTGGAACTAGAAGGACTCACCATTTTCATTTTTTTGGTAATTTCAAAAAGAACTGTTGCATTTACAATTTTCACCATGTAGGTGTCTTGCTATTTTATTTAACAAGTGTCAGAGCAAAGTGCAAGCGCTCACTATAGTCATAATGACGATGAACCTGTACAATTATGTTCAGTCGCTCTTGACTCTTCGGCTTGTTGTGTTTGACTAGTGTTTCAGTCTTTATACTCAATGCAGCACTGCCCCTAGTCACCACGTAGGTAAAATACACTCAAACTTGTAAATTGAAAATAAGATGTTAAATGAACAAGAGCTGACACATGAGATATTGCGAGTACACGTCCTTGTTTACACTGACAGATAGTAAAGCGCTGGAACACAGAACTGATCCACTGTATTACGGTTTAGTCCCGTAAAGGAAAAATGAAGCCGGCACATCCGTAAGTAAACTTAATTAATCTTTATTGATTCCTTCATTAAAAAAATACTGGTGTTGCTTCATCATAAATGCTTCTTACGCATTTCCAGCAGCAACCCAGCCTTTAGTCGTACAGATTAAGCATTCATCAATTGTGACTTGCATCATGTGGCGTATTTTATTGAATGCATTTTTTTGCCATGTAAAATATATAATGGCTGCACCACCAGAAAATTGTAAAAGAAAATTTTGCAGAGCACCTCTTTAATATTAACAACAAGAATGCATTGTACTCTGGAGCGGTAAAACATTTCGTAACCCTGATTTACTCTTCTCCACAACTTTATCCCTGACCTTTCTGATGGGGTTCCTGACCTGTTCCTTTATCCCGCACCTGTCTGATGTGTTACTAACCTGTTCCTTTATCCCTGACCTGTCTGATGTGTTTCTTGGTTTTCAAGATGCTGTTTGATCCCTAATGTTTTCAAACAAATCTCTCAGGCCTTCACTGAACAACTGCAGTTATACCAAGAATACATTACTCACAGGTGGACTCAATTTACTAACTAGTAATTGATCAATCAGGATTTTATTTAGGGATATCAGACTACAGGGGGCTAAATAGAAATGCAGCTCTCAATTTCCAGATTTAGATTTTTAAAATAATTAGAAAACCATGTATCACTTCCTTTACACATCACAAATACACATTACTTTGCGTTGGTATCACAAAAAATCCCAATAAAATAAATTTACGTTTGTGGATCTAATGTGAAAAAATGTGCAAAAGTTCATTGGGTATAGATCATTTTTCAAGGCACCGTAAATGGTTAAACAGCAGTGGTCACAGCTAACTCCCCGTCACTGCTGTTAGCTGGCAACTGTCCTAAATGTGGTGGGCTCAAGGCATGAGCCAGCTCCATACACCAGCACCCAAACGCTGACCTACTTATATATCAGGGTGGAGCAACAGGGTTAAAGTGTAATTTTGATAATGTGACAAAGGAAAGGGGGGGGGGAATGAAAACAAATTTAAAACCATTTTTATTGAATAAAAGGTGGTCAAATATAAGATCTAAAAAAAAAGATAAAATTGGTACAAAATAATTTGAACAGGTTGTAAAATAAAAATTCATGTTAAACATTAATACATACAACTAAAACACCAAGTGATTACAATAGAAAAACGCATGGCTCTCGGGTCATCAGGCAGTGAACATCTACTTTAAGTTGCTCTTTACAAAGAAATGTGCAACAGCCTCAATTTTAGATTATACAGATGTATTACTGACTGTTTTTCACAATCTCCGCTTGCAACATTAAAAAACCATTAAATATTTACTGACCCGATCGGTCGTTTTGTAGCTCGTTTACCAGCTAAACCATACTCGAGGCAATCTTCTGATCTGTAATAGTTCGGTTACTGCACAGGATACTGTGCTGCTGAGAACGATGTGCTTATGGACAGCACCAAAGATCAATTCACTTGACGACCAAGCATTTTAGTTGTTCATTGGATGATCAGCAGAACCACAACTGACTATACTTGTGCAACAAATCATCAAGATCCGCTGCTGGCAGCTCCAATTGCTGACCAATGATGTCCCAGATAAGCTCGATGGGAGACAAGTCGGGAGATGCTGTAGCACACTTAGACCACACTGGCTGATCACAGTAGCGCAAGCAACATGCAGCCTGGTGGTGTTGTGTTGATAAACAGGTCCTAAGATGCTTTGTAGAAATGGTCGCAACTCTGATGCCAATCAATGGACCAAATCAATGCAACACCGAGCTGTTATTGTAGCTGGAATGAAAGCTAGAGGGGTCCGACTACCGTATATTATGCCACCCCACACCATAATCCCAGGAGTAGGACTGGTGTGATGTTCCCTCTTGAAGGCCTCTTTATTATTTATGGTGGTCTCCAGAAAATTTCTGCCTATCATTACAAAAATGGTTTAAAACAATTGCTGGACATTGCAATAAATATATATACACTCACCAAACCAAAGTGGTATATAGCATCAATTACAGTGTATGTGACATATATCTGCAAAGGAGATAAATAGCAGACCATTCGAAAAACTTAAGTGAACCAAGAATAGGAAGCTGAACATATGGTAAAAAATATGGGGGCAATTAGGTTACATTAAAATACCGTTATTGATACAGAAATATGGTAGGTGGTAACACCGTGACACAAGGGTTCCCGCACAGTAACAGATAAAATATCTGCACGCAATTAAACATTTTTTTAAAAAGCCAAAGAGAACCACCAGGTGAAGTAATGTGAATTCTAAGATGTAAAATATTATTAATGACATAATCCTACTACAGAGATAGAGAGCATTCAATAGTATAGTATTGCATAGTATCAATATTTAGCAACCACTGAGTGGGTGTGCAGGACTGTGATCCGAAACGCGCGTCGGGGTGTGTGCCGCACCAACAGCCACCATCTACCAGGTTATTTCAGTACCTCTCTAACTCCTACTATGTTATAGTGAATTCCTTTTTGCAAGCATATTGCTTTTCTGTTTCTATACATTGTTAATGGGGTTGCAGCAAGCTATTGGACCATAAGACTTGTGTTTATACATGTAGGCAGCCTGCACACCGACTCAGTGGTTGCTAAATATTGATATTATGCAATACTATACTATTGAATTATTATTGAATGCTCTCTCTCTCTGTAGTAGCATTACATCATTAATAATATTTTACATCTTAGAATTCACATTACTTCACCTGGTGGTTCTCTTTTTGGCTTAAAAAATGTTTATTGTGTACAAATATTTTATCTGTTACTGTGCTGGCACCCTTGTGTCATGGTGTTACCACCTACCATATTTCTGTATCAATAAAGGTATTTTAATGTAACCTAATTGCTCCCATATTTCTTGACCATATGTTCAGCTTCCACTTCTTGGGTCACTATCAGGACTCATCACTGAAGAGGACAGACCTCCATTCCAGCCTCCATTGCCATTTTGCTCTGCACCATGATAGCCTTTGTGAGTGGTGGATTGACGTCAATGATTCACCTGTAGCTGGACATCTGGCCTGTAGCCCAATGTGGTGCAAACTCCTTCGAATGCTTGGTGTTGACACCTATTGATGCCTTATTCTTTGTATGTGATGTCCAATTTCACAGAAAGCATCAATTGTGGAACCAGAGGTGCAGCCATTTCTCCAAAGTGTCCAAGGAGCAGTTTTTCAGCACAAGAACAGGCCACATGTTGCTCCTCGTGCTCTTGTGAGTAGCCTGTGTAACCTAAATGTGCTACCATGGCCTGCAGCGTCTCCACACTTGTCTCCCATCGAGCACATCTGGGATGTCATTGGTCGGGAAATGCAAAGGGAGCTGCCAGCAGCGGATCTTGATGATTTATTGCCCAAGTGTATTCAGTGCAGCAGAATTTTCCTCTGACAACCAATAATAACATGCCATCTGTTGATTCCAAGAATTCCACAAAGTTTCCTTCTTGGTATTGCAATTTCAATGTTGAGGAATTGATTTCCTTCCAGATGTATAAAAATCAGCCCTGGTCTTGTGATGTGTACACAGGGTCACGGATCGTTACGGGAAGGTGATCCGCTTACTGGACTCTCTGTGTAATTGGCTGTGTACCTTTGTGACTAAGAACGATCGAATATTTCACTTTAAGAGAACTAGATATATATATAAAAAAACTAACATTATTAATATGCAGATTAATAGCGCTCTAAAGCTGTGCAGACACTAACCAGATTAAGCGGCCGGCAGTGGATGCTGAAAAGCTGTTGTAAAGTCTGGGGTGACCGTGTAATGAGCGAAATACAAACTACATCAAGTAATAAATATCTCAGACCAGATGAAGCTAGTGTACTTACTATGAAAATCCATTATGGCTGCATAATTCTATTGGAATGTTTTCTCACCTTCCCTTGCGCTCAACATCTCATCACAGCACCGAGGTTCTCTTCTCTCTCGTAAGTTACGACCGGCCACAATCTTAGCAGTCATTACTGCCGTACCCCTATTTATCCTTCCTAGAGAGTTTCCCCCATCTGCCTGTAGCCAGAGACCCCCACCCACACAGGACACGGTCAGCACAGGAATAGGACAGATTTACAGCCTTTATAAACACACAATGTAGATTCCCATTCCATGACTACAGGCGCAGAGATCATGCAACGGATACACAATATATTAGAAAACAGCATAACTTAATTAGATTATACATACAGGGAATAAAAATGTAATAAACAGTTTGATATCATTAAACATTTTTACAAAACCATAAAAATGAACGATGCCATTTACCTGCTGTTCAATGGGATTTACATATTATGGCGCCACCTGGTGTTCAGCATTATATAGCAATGTGCACCTAGTGAGCGCAGTGCTTGTGGTCACACATGCGCAGTCACTCTCTCCACAGCCAGGTCTCTGCACAGTGATCCTCTTGCTTATTGCAGAGTGCCAATATATATTGTTTTCTGCCCCATTTGTCAGGGAATGGACATGGCGTACAATTGAGAATACACATTTTGTACGTCTCATAAGGCAATGTGCATATTTAATTTCCCAAAGGAGCCTGCATGGCCTATAAGTCTCCTCACTGTAACATGCCAGAGCCGGTACATTGCTCTCCACAAGGAGAAACGTTACCCCTTAGACCCTAGTCTAGAGTCTATCATACAGGCAAATCAGATCTCATACATTGCACTGATGGGGGGCAATAGCCAAAGTTCAATGTCTGCAAATTGAGATTCTGGTTTGGCTTTTATCCTAAGTCATATGTTAAGACTTTTTAAAGAGTAGATATTGACTTGCAGGATCGCTGTTTCCAATAGGAGGCGCTATACAGTTCTTGTCTTCTTCTGCTCTCGAGAGAATCTGCATATTTAATTTCACAGAGGAGCATGCATGGCTTACAAGTGTCCTCACTCTGACATGCCAGGCCTGACATTTTATTCTCCAGAAGGAGAAACATTACCCCTTAGACTCCAGTCCAGAGCCTCCTCCCTAATCAAATCCTATTTCATACCTTGCTCTGATGAGAGGCAACACCCCGAAACACTCTTCACATTGAGATTCTGGTTTGCCTTTTAGCCCAAATCATATTTGAAAAATTGTTAGAGATTCAATAGTGACTTTTAGGATCACTGCTTCCAACAGGCGGCGCTATAGAGTTCTAGTCCTGTTCCTCTCTGAAGAGACAATTTGATTATGTACTTCATTAGAAAAGGAACTCTACAGCCGGCTGCCAGAGGGGGAAGAAGCCTCTGTCCAGGACCTGTCCCAGCAGTACAGATTAGTAACAGCACACATAGAAACAAAATATATGAAAAAAATGTTTTTAATGCTAGAACGATTGTACAATTATTAAAGTCAATCCTTAAAATAATTTTTACGCTGTCCAATAGGCACTCACAATACACTGACAATTCCTGTTTTTCAGCTTCTGCCGTGTTCACCTTATCAGAGGCAGAATTACAACGAAAGGCGACATCTCTTTTATAAACAGTCAGATCACAAAGCTAACAATAGAAGATGATCACAGGTCACAGAGCATGATCACAGGTCACAGAGCATGATCACAGGTCACAGAGCATGATCACAGGTCACAGAGCATGATCACAGGTCACAGAGCATGATCACAGGTCACAGAGCATGATCACAGGTCACAGAGCATGATCACAGGTCACAGAGCATGATCACAACACTCTTCTATCACAGTAGTATTTTCTTGTTATGTTAGGCGCCTCTTTTAAAGTAAATTCTGCAGCTGCTGTTGGAGATGAAGCAGAATATATTCTACAGTTAGGAAATAAAACAGGTTTGTCTTTAGGCCTTCATGCGATGTGATGTATCTGTCAGTCATGCTGATAGTATGGGTACTGCTACTGTACCGCTGCGATCAGTCACAGGAGCACAACCGATCTACACGGCAGAGCTCCTGCAGTAAGTGCTTCTCATATGTCGCTGATAATTGTGACCGCGGCACAGGAGGGGATTGACAGAGGATGAGCGCTCCCTGTCAGCCCATGGGCACCTGTGCAGTGCGAGTGCGGGGTAACAATAGGATGCTTTGTCAGCTGTAGCCCTGACAATGGCGTACAGGTCAGCTACACGCTACAGCCCATCAGACACTGCCAGAGGTGGCTCTAGTGGGCTACTGTCAGTCACACAATGACAGAGGGTTTAAACACACACCAGCCGGAAGCGCATCACTAATCCCGCCCATAGGCGCTCCTGTCACGTGATCGGGTGGCACCGATGGGCAGTCAATCCAGCTGGGGGTCTGCAGACGACCCCCTTGATCTCCTGTAAATGTCAGCATTCATAGGAGATCGTAATTTCTGCTATACATATATACAGCACAGAAGATCGGACGATCACAGCTTCAAGTGTCCTAAGGGGACTATTAAATATAGT
Source organism: Ranitomeya variabilis (assembly GCF_051348905.1). Taxonomy (NCBI): domain Eukaryota; kingdom Metazoa; phylum Chordata; class Amphibia; order Anura; family Dendrobatidae; genus Ranitomeya; species Ranitomeya variabilis. The sequence goes on from NC_135235.1 coordinate 283,440,969, forward strand.
AATGTAAAAAAAAAAAAAAATGTAAAAATATGAAGAAGAAAAAATAAAGATCAGATCACCCCTTTTTTTCCCACTGGAAATAAGACAATAAAAAAAAATTACATATTTGGTATTGAAAATTTTTTTTTTGTAAAACAATTAGAACATATAAAAAAAAAAAACAATAAAAAAGGTAGTAAATCGGGAGAAAAAAGGCAAAAAAAAAATCCCCGTAACCAAGACCAAAGAATAAATATATGTAATTATTTATATTAAATAATCCACAACCCCCTAACAATTAATGAATGAGCATAAATTCTAATAAAATACACAGTGGCAGTTCATGATTATGGTGTGGAAAAAAGAGCTACAGTATGAAGTGACGGTCTTCAAGATAAATATCAAACAAGTACAATGCAGCAATAAAAGTATAAATATATCAAGGCTTCCTAGTTGTCAATTAAATAATTTCAATTCATCATGTGATGAAGTAGATGAACGACTGGTACTTATATCAAAAGTTGGTCACATGAACAAGTGCATCAACTAAATGAGGCATACGTAGTAAAAAAACAAAAGTCACCATGCAAAATTAATAATTGCTAATGCAAAATTTGATAACATTAGGAATATATAGAAGTCCTTGATGTATTTATACTTCTATTTCTGCATTGTATTTGTTTGATATTTATCTTATAGACTGTCATTTCATACTCCGACCACCAGAGGTCGATATTGTTTCTCCCTTTTCATTGTTTTTTACCCCTTCACCCCCGGAGCTTTTTTTTTTTTCAGTTTTGCATTTTTGTTTTTCACTCCCCTCCTGCCCAGAGCCATAACTTTTTTATTTTTCCATCAATATGGCCTTGTGAGGGCTTATTTTTTGCAGGACAAGTTGCACTTTTGAACGATACCATTGGTTTTACCATGTCTTGTACTAGAAAACGGAAAAAAAATTCCAAGTGCGGTGAAATTGCAAAAAAAAACTGCAATCCCACACTTGTTTTTTGTTTGGCTTTCTTGCCAGGTTCACTAAAAGCTAAAACTAACCTACCATTATGATTCTCCAGGTCATTACGAGTTCATAGACACCAAACATGTCTAGGTTCTTTTTTTATCTAAGTGGTGAAAAAAAATTCCAAAGTTTGCTATAAAAAAAGAGCAATTTTCAATTTTCCGATACCCGTAGCGTCTCCATTTTTTGTGATCTTGGGTTGGGTGAGGGCTTATTTTCTGCGCACCGAGCTGACGTTTTTAATGATATCATTTCGGTGCAGATACGTTCTTTTGATCGCCTGTTATTGCATTTTAATGCAATGTTGCAGTGACCAAAAAAAATGTAATTCTGGCGTTTTGACTTTTTTTATCGTTACGCTGATTAGCCATCAGGTTACTTTTTTTATTGATAGATCAGAAGATTCTGAAATCGGCAAATATGTGTATGTTTTGATTTTTTTTTTATTGTTTTATTTTTAATGGGGCGAAAGGGGGGTGATTTGAACTTTTATATTTTTTTTAGATTTTTAAAAACATTTTTCTTTAATTTTTGGCATGCTTCAATAGTCTCCACAGGAGGCTAGAAGCTGCCATAGCCCGATTGGTTTTGCTACATAGAGACGATGTTCAGATGCCCTTTATATAGCAGAATTAGTTACTTGCCATGAGCACCGACCACTGGGTGGCGCCCACAGCAAGCTGGCACCGACAACCATAGAGGTCTCCAGGAGACCTCAGGTTGTAATGCCAACACACCAGTGACCCACTGGTGTGCGTATTTCCGGCCTGATGGCCGGAAGCACGATTTAAATGCAGCTGTCAGAGTTTAACAGTGGCATTTAACTAGTTAATAGCCGTGAGTGGATCGCCATCGCCTATTGTGGGCACATGTCAGCTGTTCAAAACAGCTGAAATGTCTCCGGAAAGATGTGGGCTCACCGCCGGAGCCCGCATCAAAGGGAGGATACTGACATCGGCGTACTAATACGTCCGATGTCAGTAAGGGGTTTAATATATTTTCTAATAAAGATTGTTATATTTTAACAATTGTTTTTTTCTGCTTCCCTCCTTTTGGGTATTTATGTTAATTTGGAACTGTCCCGTTACATATTGGCCCTATGTAAGTTCTCACATATTTGATATCGCTGCGTTCAGAAATGTCCGACCACAATATAAAGTAAATAATCCGATCGGTAAAATCAATGGTGTCATTCAAAAGTACAACTCGTCTGGTAAAAAACATCCCCTATTGTGAATGGTGGATCCGGTTATCTACTGTATAAAGAGGTTTTAATCAGTTACTGTAAACCTGTCTGTGATGATAATGAGATTGCTGAAAAGGCTTCTGTAAAGAGCAGAAAGTAGGAGTCTAGCGCTAGGCATCGTGGCTAGTGTGAAAACTGCAAGCTTTCATTTTCCCCTAAAACAGAAAGTGATATGGAAAACTAAAACACACAAAGAAAAGATTATAATGGATTATTTTAACCAACACTTATGTTAAAAATCTAATTTAAATCTCATCTTTTCTGATGACATTCTCTTTGTAGCTGTCTGATAGACTGGACAAGCAATCGAGGTACAAGAGGAAAGGAAAAATCCACTGAACACCGGGGTCCGATACCGCGAGTTACTGTACACCAGAAACTTGCCAGTGCCGGGGGGCAGATCACTGTCCACCAGTAGGGGGCCGCCCCTGCACAGACCACCGGTGACCAGATTCCGCTGGGGTCATCCAGTACTAATTCTTCGAGGGTCAGAGCGGATCAGCCTGAAGGCGCTGATAAGAGTTCACCTACTTACTACCACTGCAACCTCAGGCAGAAAATGGTCAATGTAGAGAATATGACACTGGTCACTACTCACGGACAGATAGTCAGTCAGAAGAGTCAGACGTTCCGGGGTCAATACCAAGAGAGTACGTAAATAACCAAGGGAAAAGACGAAGGAGTAAGTCAGGTCACAGTCCAGGGTCAATAACAAGAGCTAGCGGATCAAAAGCCAAAGGACAAGACAATAGATAGTCAGAACACGGTCCAAAGGGTCAGGCAGCAGAATCAGGCGTCCACTCACCAAGAAGCACAAACTACATCTGGCAGGGATCAGGGCAGACAGCTCAGTTAAGTAGCTATGGAATTACCAGAACACTGAACACCTGGAGAAAGTCCCACACCTCCCAGTCACAGATTGGACAGCCAAGCTGTCAATCAAAACACAGACAACTGAGCTAGACAGTTTCCATAGAACAGCATATCAATCACTCACTGAGCGGAGGAATCGCCACAGAGAAATAAACTTTTAAATAGATTATTGGTAAAATATTACAAATAGAAATGCGCAAATCTGTGAAAAATGTCATCAGTGCTTCACCAAGGGCTGAATTATTGAGCATTTACCTCCCCTACGTAACTGAGGCTATAGGTGTATTCTGGTCTACAAAACCAATCTCCCGTCTATTTGGTTGGATTACAGGGGGTCTTACCACTGGGACGTCCATCGGCCCACCCCCCACCCCAAAAAAGACAAAAAAACAAAACACTTCCCACCTTTCTTTGACTGTAAAATCAGAATATAGCAGCATTGTTGGTATGGAAGAGCCTGACATATGAGCTGGCAGGAGGCAGTGCCGTCATACAGTCTCCAGCACACGACTCTGGGAATTTATTTAAACAAAGAGAAAAAACCAGGGAAGCCATGAGCAAATTAACAGGGGCTGGAATATAATTGGTTTCTATTGGTCCAGTCACTTAATTTCCACCGGTTGTCAAAGCTCTCTGGCTGTGACTTATAAGGCAGTGTTGTGGGCATGCTCTGTGACACATGCTCTGTGGGCATGCTCTGTGACGCATGCTCTGTGACGCATGCTCTGTGACGCATGCAGACTCCACTGTGCGTGGAGGGGTTGGAGGACTCGAGCCATCTCTTTTGGTAAACGGTGCGATCCTGCCTCCAGCTTTATGAGGAGTTACCTCCCATTGAAATCCTGCTCTCAAATAATGAGATGACGGCTGACAACGTCCTCTGTGTACAGAGCACAAGCTGAAAAGTGATGGAAGTGTTTGCCTACTGTAAAGGCTTAGATAAAGTCATAGTTCACACTGGTGTTTAGGACAAGTTTCACTGACTGGATTTTGTGTGTCTTCTGCTTGTAGAGGAGCTCTATAGCCACCGTCGTCCTGCACATCTCCTTTGTTCTTCTCTAAATAAAAGCACAAGATGTAGATGTTATGTACAGTACAGACAGAATGGAGATCAGATAGATAAATATTGTTGGGACCACCGATAGCCATATATAATGGAAATAAAGTAATTATTCAGGGTCAGCACATAATGACTGTCCAAACAAAGCACAGGTGCATGGTGCCCCTTTGGTGGCGGAGCAGTCCACCTTCTGGAGCGACTTGTTTTCCATCTCTCTCCACCGCTCTCTGCCTCCTATGAAGCTAGATCTGTCAATCAATGAACAGTAAATCAAATGGTAAAACTGGAGAGACAAAAATCACAAATAGGTCTTATCTGATAATTCTAGCGCCCCCACATCTCTTTAAATAAAAGCACAAAACATTGGGTAAGATATGCTAGATGTGACTCCAGCTCCTATTTAGAGAGGGATGGAAGAAAAGAAAAAGGGCAATGTATCTGGCGTGACCGTCCGTATGACCACGAATGGTGGACTAATGTGGCAGTGGTTGGTAAGGGCTTGTGCATGAACATGAGCGGCCATGTACTGAGCGGTATACTGTGCTGTGTACACAATGGTGGCTCTGTGAGCGCATGTAATGGTCATGAAATCAGGAGGGACATCAGCTTCAGGTCATTCCCTCCATACAGAGAAAAATAAAACACAATTTAGTGAACTATGGTAGTGAATGGAGATAAAGCCGCCGGCCCAAGTAATGTCTGCAGAGAAAATGGAAAAATAAAAGGTGTCCAAGATGAACCACAGTTATCTCCTGAAATGTGGGCTAAACTGTTCCTCCAGGTGTATCCCTTGTGGAGAAGGAAGAATGCTGCTTTGTTACATGGTAAACCCATAGTCAGGAGAAACAGAAGAGGGAGGCTGAGTATATCTGTATATCCGGTGGTAGATTCGCTCACTCAGTGGTACATGAAGGTAGACACGTGAACACTGTCTCTTTAAGAACTTATTTTGGTTTATTATAGGAAGCATAAACCAAGGTGAAGTAAAACACATACAGCCCTCTGGGCAAAACAGGAAAACAAAACAAAATGGTAGCACCATGCACAGCCCTTCTGAGAGGAGGGTTCCTCCCGCTCACCGTTAGCAGAGCAGACATGGTTCAGGTTGGTTCCAGCACCACCACTTCTCTGCAGTGTTCCTCCCCAGAAACTGAGCATTGCTGCCTTTGGAGGCCACCTACTTAAGCCCCAGACCACACCCTGTGGTGGAGATAAGGTGGACATCCTCCCACCTGCTCTATGGATATCCACATAAAACTCAGCCCATAAGGCTACTTTCACACTAGCGTTAACTGCAATCCGCCACAATGCGTCGTTTTGCCGAAAAAACGCATCCTGCAAAAGTGCTTGCAGGATGCGTTTTTTCCCCATAGACTTACATTAAGCGACGTATTGCGACGGATTGACACACGTCGCAACCGTCGTGCGACGGTTGCGCCGTGTTGTGGCGGACCGTTGGGACCAAAAAACGCTACATGTAACGTTTTTTGCTCACGACGGTCCGCTTTTTCCGACCGCGCATGCGTGGCCGGAACTCCGCCCCTGCCTCCCCGCACCTCACAATGGGGCAGCGGATGCGCTGGAAAAATGCATCCGCTGTCCCCGTTGTGCGGCGGAGACAACGCTAGCGTCGGGAACCTCGGCCCGACGCTAGTGTGAAAGTAGCCTAATACAAATGGAAGAATACATTTTCATATGGAAATTTTGTTTAGAAAGAATATTTGCTTGGGATTTTGACGTTCCCTATTCGTGGCCCTTTCTGCAATTACAATACACCATTGTTTTTGTTCGCTTAATTTTCTGGATCTAGGAGGTTGTGTAAAAGTATAGAAAATTACTAGGTAAGGTATATACAGTGCTCGGCATAAAGGAGTACACCTCCTTTGAAAAGTAACATTTTAATCAGTATCTCACTGAATGAATACAAGAACAATTTACAAAATTTTGACAAAATTGCGTTTCTTAGAACATTTTTCAACCCCTAACATGAAAGTCAGGCGAATAATATAACCTTAATTACAAAATCTTAACATTTACTCAAATTGAGGGGCGTGTCATAGCTGCCCATGTGAGTGGACACAGGGAAGAGTGCTCCCGCTGCTAAAGGGACAAATATCCTGTGCAAACGTTGATTTCCGGACTTTTTTGCCACAAACCGGTTAGCTGAAGGTCTGGGGAGCAAAGCGGTGCTGAGTGGTGGATCGGGCATCAGAGGCAATGACCAGACGAAGGCAGAAGGATGCAGGTGCTGGCGATGCAGGAGCCAGCCAAGATGGTGCCGAGGTCAGAGAAGAAGCTGACAGGGAGAACGCCGCATGTCAACGGCGTATGGAGGTGGCGGTGAAGCTTCAGCAGTATGCCAGAGTGGAAGCTGCGGAGGAGGCAGAGCAAGGAACCGGAGCTGATAAGGAGGAGGATACAGTCCTGGCTGCAAAGCATGAGGTAGAGGGGGAAGGAGAGAGGCAGCATGGTGGGGGCAGGAGGGGGGCCTGAAGGCTTAATGCAGAAAGAGGAGCCGACCCTCAGAGATGTTGTGTTGATCTCCTCGTGCCAGCAATCCCTGAATTCCCTAGCCCTGCAGATGCAAGAGGTAAAAGGGGACACAGCACAGATTAATGCAGCCCTGCAAAAGATGGACAGACGTATGGGAGCGGTGGAGGAGAGGGTGAGCACGGCAGAAGACCACATAGTTAAACTGCAAAAAGCTGAGAAAAAGTTTGCCCAAGCAATATCAGAGCTCGCTGCCAAGAATGTGGATCTGGAAAATAGATCCAGAAGGAATAATATATGTATAGTGGGGCTGCCTGAAAAGACTGAGGGGAGAAACCCCACAGAGTTTGTTGAAAGCTGGCTGCTGGAGAAAATTGGGGGCACAGTGCTGACAAAAGTATTTGCTGTTGAAAGAGCTCATAGGGTCCCGCCGCAGCCCCCAGCCCCAGGAGCGAATGCCCGTACCATGCTTGCCAAAATACTGAACTACAGGGACAGAGACATTATCCTCAGAAAGGCTAGAGAAATGGAGGATCTGACGGCTGGAGGTCAAAAGATTGCTATCTACCCGGATTATTCTGCTGCAGTTCAGAAACAATGGATGAAATTCACTGGGGTTAAGAGACGACTGAGGGAACTAGGAGTGCAATACTCTATGCTGTTCCCCGCAAAGTTGAGACTGATGGCTTTTGATAAGACCCACTTTTTCCTGACACCAGAGGACGCTACCCAGTGGATTGATACTAATTCGAAAAAACTTAAAGGAAAGGGCGATTAACATCTCGGCGAGATCGGGACGGGAGTTGTTTCTCTGTTGCTGGAGGAGGGATTTGCGTTTAATGGCACATTGGTTAAAGGGTTGAGCAGCGGTTGAGGGCTCGGCTGTGCCATATTGAGTGATTGACCGGAGGGGATAGTAACGATTAATAAGTATGGGGGAGGTGGGTTATGCTGGGTACTGCAAATTGGTTTGGTAATTTCTCTACATGTTTATTTAAGTTGGAATGTTGGAAAAAACAAAAACTGTGGGAAATTCGGATTGTTACTGCAGCGGGAGGCGCATGGAGAGGGTTAAGTAAGGGAGAGTGTTCGCAATGGGCGGTGGAGCCCCACTCTTGATGAGAGGAAGAATGTGTTGTATTGGGTGGGTTAGGGGGGCAAGTTGGGAGTTGGTAGGGGGGGTGGGAGGGATTAGACAGCTCATACTTGGAAAAGTGGATACTATGAAGGATGATGAGCCGTATGATGGGGGACCACATTAAAATATTGAGTTGGAATGTAAGAGGCCTAGCTGATAACACTCAACGGGCGGCAAGTCTGCAGTATGTTCGAGAACAGAGGGTCTCAATGATATGCCTGCTGGAGACACATTTAGTGCGGGAAAAGGTGGATGTATTGAACAGGCGCTGGATACAGAGTATGGCGGCGATGTATATTCCGCCTCCATACTCAAGTAAGAAAATTAGAGAGGTGCTGGAGAGGGTGGAAAGCTGGGGCCCGATACCATTTCTAATTATTGGGGATCTTAATAATATATGTGATGACTTTTGGGATAAAAATAAAAACTCCCAGATTAGGACAGTGGGACACATTACTACGTTTGGGACTTGTATTCGTTAAGTGGGTATGACTGATCTATGGAGAGTTAGGCATGTTGAGGAAAGGGGGTATTAATGTTATTCACCGGCTCATGGTACTCTATCCAGAATTGATTTGGCACTGGGCAACAGTCTGTTGGACACGATGGTAGGGGATGTGAGATATTTGCCTAGGGCCCTCTCGGACCATAGTCCAATTGAGGTGGAGTTTCGGCCGATGGGGACAGGGGCCGTGAACAGGAGAGAGTGGAAGATTCACCCTAACTGGCTGCACAGTATAGATCTAGATAAGATAAAACGGGAGTTGGTGGAATTTTTTGAGCTGAATGATGGGAGTGTAGATACTCTTACTGTATGGGAAGCTACGAAGGCGTACTTAAGAGGGCTGCTGTTTAGAGACATTAGTAGATGTAAGCGGAAGTCGAGAGAGGTAGAGAAGGCAGCGATTGATGGGTTGAGGGCAGCGGAGGATGAGATGGTGACACTGGGTACTCCGGAAGCTGGGAAGAGATTAAAGGCAGCTCAAAGTCATCTGGAAGAAATTTTGCTGGGTAAAGCTGAAAGGAAGCGGGAATTCATGAAGCTGGCTTATTATCAAGAGGGTGAAACTGTAGGTCACATGCTGTCCCTGGTGGCTTCTGCACAGAGAAGTACTTCGTTTGTCCATTCTCTGGTTTCCAAAAGTGGTACGAGTGTCTCTGAGACTCTAGAGATTTTGGAGGTTTTTGCGGATTTTTACGAGGACCTATATTCCTCTCGGGTGGATGGGACGGTGGGAGACACAGTGGCGTTCCTTGAGGGACTGGAGCTCCCGAGGTTGAGTGATGCAGATAGAGAGGGCTTGGAGGCTCCTATCACGGAGGAGGAACTGGGTCGGGCATTACAGTCTATGGCTAATGGGAAGGCGCCTGGAGTAGATGGGTTTCCTGCTGAGATCTATAAACATATGGGGGAGGTGCTAATTCCCAGATTAAAGGCGGTCCTAGAGGAGGCTAAGACTAGGGAGTGTCTGCCTACATCCATGAGAGAGGCCATAATAGCGGTGATTCCTAAAGAGGGGAAAGACTTGGGGCAACCTGAGTCATATCAGCCAATCTCCTTGCTCACTATAGATGTCAAGATTCTGGCCAAGGTGTTGGCGATGAGGTTGACGAGTGTAATCTCCGGCCTGGTGCACCCAGACCAATCTGGCTTTATGCCTGATAGATCCACGGCGGTCAACCTACGGAGGCTATTTATGAATCTGCAGCTTAGGTCTGATAACTGCGGCCAGAGAGTTATTGCATCTTTAGATGCCCATAAGGCGTTCGACAGTGTGGAATGGGGATATCTCTGGCAGGTGTTGCAATATATGGGGTTTGGCTCACGGTTTGTGTCCTGGATTCGGCTGCTGTATTCGCAGCCGATGGCCAGAGTCCGGGTGAATGGGGAGTTATCACGGACTATACAATTAGCTAGAGGGACAAGGCAGGGATGTCCGCTCTCTCTTTTGTTTGCTCTGGCCGTGGAACCATTGGCTGCTAAACTTCGACAGTCTGACGAGGTGTCTGGGTTTAAATATGGGATGATTGAAGAGAGGGTGGCGTTGTATGCGGACGATATTCTACTGTTTCTAGCTGACCCGGTTGCTTCCTTGGGGGGGGGGGGGCTATTGGGATTATTGAAAGATTTGGCTCACTGTCAGGACTGACGATAAACTGGAGTAAGTCTATTTTGTTTAAAGTGGACGACGTAGGGGAGGAGGGGAGTGAGCTGCTGGAGGATGGGCGACTGAAGGTGGTAAGTCAATTTAAATATCTTGGGATATGGGTATCTATGCCTGTTACGGACTACATACATAGGAGAATTTGACTCCGATCTTAGGTGTTCTTAGGGCAAGAGTGGATGCTTGGGTTAAGCTGCATTTATCTGTGGTGGGCAGGGTGAATCTTATCAAAATGATTTTGATGCCGAAGATTCTGTATGTTCTTCATAATGCGCCAGTTTGGATACCGCGCGGGACATTTCGGCAGATTAACTCCCTGTTCAGGAATTTGGTATGGGGGAGACAAGATCCACGTATCACACTGGAGACACTTCAGCAACCCAAGGAAGATGGGGGCTTGGCATTGCCTAACCCTGAAGTATATTTTCTTGCAGCCCAGAGTCAGCACTTAAAGGGCTGGGCGCATGAAGGGTCGTCCGGGGCGGTACAGAAATTAATGGAAAAGGTGATAAAAAGAAGGCCAGCAGTACAATGTCTGGAGGATGGCTCCCTGGGGGCTTTGGGGAAATTGTATCCGACTATGTTATTGATATGTAAGCTCTGGGGTAGACTAAAACATATACGTGGGATTATGGGTCTGACCAGATTCTCCCCGCTATGGCATAATAATAATTTAAAGGAGTTTGTGGCAATGGGGGTACTACCAGAATGGCAGGCCAAGGGGATTCAATATGTCTATCAGATAATTGAGCGGGGAGAGTTGAAATCCTTTTCCCAATTGCAGGTGGATTTTGATCTCGAGCCTGCGGGGGAATATCAATATTTGCGGATGAGACACGCATTTGGAGCTCAGAATAGGGACGGAGGCATCAGAATTCAAAGGGATATAGTGTTAGAGTATGTGTGTGGTGAAGGGACTACTGGGGGGGTTATTTCCACTCTTTTAAAGACTTGCTGCACACTTTCCTGTTAAGGTTTCCAATACTGGCGAGAGCTAAGTGGAAGAGGGATCTGGGCCCAATGGAGAATGAAACTTGGGAGTCGGTGCTGGAGTGGGTTCCACGGCTGTCTGAGCGAACCGTATATGCTGTCACAGCTTTATGTAATACACAGAGTTTACAAATCTCCGAGGTGTTATATAAGGCAGGCTTGCGTGATGATTCTGAGTGCCCGAGGTGTAAATCTACAGATGCAGATAGATTTCATATGATGTGGACGTGTCCGAGACTGGCTGCTTTTTGGTTGGTAGTTTTGAGTCGTGTGGAAGGAGCATACAGATGCACGGTACCAAGGGACCCGATGGTGTGCTTGTTGGGGTGCGTGGATGAGATTGGAGTGGATAACAACCTGAAGACAGCTATTGCCAGATTGCTGTATATGGCCCGGAAGGTAATAGCGTGAAATTGGATTAAGGACGAGCCGCCTTCAAGAAGAGAATTCCTCCAATATGTGAAGCAGGGCCCGAGACTGGAAAAGGGGTTTTATCAGAAAAGAGGGAAAATTTAAATGTTCGATAAGCTGTGGTCTCCGTGGCTTGCCATGGGATAGGGTTGTTATAGAGACCGGGTGAATCAAGACCCTGAATTGGTGAAAACATAACACGTGGCCTATGGTCCTATCTGAGGGGATAGTCATCCTATAGATTTGAGTGTGGAGCTATTAAACAAGGTGGCCTGTCTTATTGGGGGGGCGGGATAAGTTGGGATTGCGGGGTTCGTTTGGGGGGAAAACTTTGTACTGAAAACAAGAATGTAATATGTCAATTGTAAAATTTATTTGAGTTAAAAAAACAAAACAAAACAAACTCAAATTAGTTGATATAAAAATAAGTACATCCCACATCAAAAACTGCTACGTCTAGTATTTTGTATGATCTCCATAATTTTTAAGTACAGCACCAAGTCCACCAGGTATGGAATGAACAAGTTGACGATATCTTGCAACATGTATCTTTTTCCATTTTACAAGAATGAGCACTTTTTTTTTTAGATCCTGGATGCTGGATGGAGACTGATGACAACTTGTATCATCAGAATTCCCTATGAATGTTCGGTTTGGTTCTGATCAGGAGACACTTGGCCACTGAATCACTTTCACTTTGTTTTTCTTTAGAAAAGCAACAGTGGCCTTAGATGTGTGTTTTGGATCATTGTTATGTTGGAAAAGTGCAAGACTACGAAAGGCACACAGTGATGGTAGCATATTTTCTTTCAATATAGAGCAATTCATCTGTGAATCCATTAAATCATCAGTGAATTGTAGTTCCCTGAATCCAGCAGCCCTCGTGCAGTCCCACATAAGGACACTGCCACCACCACGTGTCACTGTAGGTACCATGCATTTTTCTTTGTACTCCTCACCTTTGTGACACCATTCAGTTTTGAAGCCATCAGTTCCAAAAACATTTATCTTGGTCTCATCACTCCAGTGTACAGAGTCCCAGTAGTCTTCATATTTCTCTGCATGTTCCATTACAAATTGTAGGTGGCTTTTTTCTGCATGGGATTTAGGAGAGGCTTCCTTCGTGGACGGCACACATGCATTTTTCTTCTTTTCTTTTTTCTTCTTTCTCAGATATTGTGACATTTCTCTTCCATGTGGTGCCATTGCTGACTGCACAAAATGCTGTTATGCAACACCTAACTGTCTGCTGGACACCAAAGCAATGAATAATTAGACATATGTGTGGTGTGGTGGAATTTTTCTTAATTAGAATTTTGAAGTCTAAACTTTATCTTTGCTCCAAAGACTTTCAATGGGGTATACTCATTTATGCTAAGCACTGCACATATAGGATGAGGCTGGGTTAACGCCAGTGAAACATTCTCATTTAAACTGCATATAGTTACATGCAGACAACTCTTACAGAACAGTAAGGGAAATCAATAACAGGGTACTAGGCTCTGAAGTGCACGCTTTCTCAGGCACTGCAGGTTGTTGCAGACTTCGGATGCAGAATCTGCATCGTTAATCCTTGACAAATCCACCACGTGTGAACCTGGGCCCTGATATGCCGCTGACATTGAGACTTGACTTACCTGGTTTACCAATACAAAAACATGTGACTACATATGTTATCGCTGCAAGCAATGGAATGACTGCAAATGCCAGCAAAACTGCAATGCGATGTCTCCTTTCTTTACATATGGAATCAGCTGTGGAATTTCCTTCTTTATATAGACTCTGACCCAATTCCACGCACCTGCAGAAAACACAAAATGTACAGGATTCTTGTATTATGGTGAACTCGGATTATATTGCTTTTCACTTACAATTCAAGAACTTGCACAAAATAGATCTAGGAAAAAGCAGGTGAGCAGCTCATATAGGGTGAGTCCCAGAACGGTGCCCAAGCAGGAAAGTTCTCACATAGGAATAAGATAAACATGGTATGCAATAAGGAAAAGCCTGAGAAGGCGGAGATGATGGTGCAGAAGTCTGCCAGGAGAATACCAGGCACCCATCATTCAGTAATCAGTCTGCTGGGTGCAGAGGAGGGGTACTGTTATATAAAAGGCCATACCCATATAGCATCTGATGGATTTTTGCCAAAAGCTATCGGGAGGGCAATGACGATCCTAGTAATAAGGGTTATGGGCCCCGTACATAAAACAGTCAACAACCCTTCAGCAGAAGTGCAAAGTCAACCAAAGGATGGGCAGCCATAGAAATAAAGGACAGAAATAAGTAGGAAATGGTGAGAAAAGCAATTACTTAAAGGGGTTAGTCGCTCTCTATTTAAATTTATGAAATAGGACATGATTTTGTGGCACTTAGTAATACATGTATTACAGGTTCTTATCCTTCCTCACAGACTGCTGATAGAGAAACATGAGACCAGACCTGTCCACCAGCCTCCTCGAATTATGCCTGATTTTAATGCAGCGCCACCCCCGGGTCCATATGAATTTCTCCAGAATTTCTGAATCTTGTGAAATTATGTCCTATAGATTTTGCGATATTCAAAGTTTTTGCAGGAACATCTTTCTGAAATTATAGACGTAGTTATTCACAGATTGGTGAACCTCTGACCATCTTTGCTTCTGAGAGACTCTGCTTCTCTGACAGAGTGGAAAACTGACCCTCCGGCTGTTTTTCATTAGTACCAATTACTTTTTCTGCCTTTTGTTAACCCTGTCCCAACTTTTAGGATATTTTGCTGCCAACAATTTCTAAACAAATTAATTTTTTTCAAATGAAGAGGAAAAATGTCCAACGTTCACCTTCTGATCTGTGCTCACGTTCTGTTGTGAAGAAAATATGGCGATACGAAATCATTGCATTCTGGCTTTCTTTACATCTTCGCCCCCTCCCCCTAACATGTAAATATTTCCGGTACACGTGTCAGTCGTAGTTCTCACGGATACCACACGTACCCATTATAAGCTATGGTCTTCACATGTTTGTGTTTCTGTGTGCACCACAAGGAGACATGTCCATTTTTTTTGGTTTTTTTTTCCCCGGCAGTGTGGATGACAAGGTCCAATACAAGTGTATGGATCCGTGAAAAACACGGACCGCACAGTGATGGCATCTGTATGCTGTATAGGAGAAGCTTTGTAATATATTTATTTCTTTATCCATACCCTAAAAACACTGATGACACCAGTACGTTTTTTTTTCCCAGTACCGGTTTTATACAGACGTGTGAATGAGGCCTTACACAGCAATTCAATTTTTTGGAAAGTGGGGTTGTACATTAGGAAGTGCAACAAAATCATGTCCCCATTACATTTCTTAATATAAATTACAAAACCATTTTAGTTTGGACATTCAAATTGTATTTAATGTGTATGGGGGAAATCGAGGAAAATATCAGGCATATTACATTTTATCATCCAACATCCAATCCTTTTGTTCCCAGGGGGGATAAGACATCACGGGATGGGTCTCATAACAGTTTCAGCTCTTTTTACTCAAGTTGATTATCTGTCACTGTAAACAATGGTGTCACCAGACAAACCAGAAACAATAAGACAAACCAGCAGCAAACCAGTTACAATCACAAGACAAACCGGTACAAGGATCATTCACTGGGGAATATGATTTTTTTTTTTTAAGCATACGCGAGTCATCATACTCACCTATGAGAAACTCGGATGAGTCTCGCACGTTAATACCCGGCACTGCACCCGGCACTCAGGAGCGGTGCGTGTGGCTGCAAGTATTGCTACGTGGCCGCACGCTCCGATCTGAGTTCCGGGTGCAGTGCCGGGCATTGACGTGCGAGACTCATCCGAGTTTCTCGTAGGTGAGTATGAGCCCTAACCAGCAGCCTTAGCCCGGAGTAATCAGGGGATCTATCGGCAGCAGATAACATACACTATATACAGGGGCAGAGTAACCATATTAGCAATTACTCTGCCCCCCAATATTACCAGTAACTGAGCTCCAAATGACCTTAACATAGTAGATCAGAGGTCGTTACTTGGCCGACATCGGCCCATGCAAATGGGACATTACTCACATCTCTGCACGCTCAGGCAGAGTCAGCAGAGATAAAACTCTGCTGGATTTCTGCAGAGAAAACTGATATTGTGGCGCTTACAATCCTATAGTCGCCCGGCCGCAAGTTATTGTGTGGCCCATTATTATGTTATTCTAAAAAAAAAAAAAAAAAAAACGAACAAAAAAAAAACACCAACAACAACAACAACAACATACTTGGTCCACGGAGAACATTCAGCTGCGTTGTTTGTATCGCTGTAATGACCCTCCGGACATACGTCACACTCCGTGTCCGTTACTGGAGTTCCTATTTAAGAAAAATAAAAACATTGCGTCGTTAAGAACTTTACCTTCCGATCACCATTCTCTGCAGTCAGTCACATCCTTAAAGTTTCAATTCTCTAATATAATATGAGAATTGCACAATTAACAAAAAATAAAATGGTCAAACGGCAGTTTCCTTTTTTTTTCTTCTCTGTCATTAAAGGAGAAATGTAACTTGCAACTTTTTCTTTTGGTTTCAATTAAAAAAAAAAAAAGCAAAACCCTTTGCTGTCATTATTCTATTAGAATGAGCACATCTACGGCGGTTTTGCATTGTAATTGGAGATTCTCTCCTGTAAACTGCAGCCATATTACGTCTGATATATGAAGCAAACCTCAGATTTTATTTTTGCACTACCTCAACTACATCAATTATTCTTCTGTCCTGGTCAGAGAATTAAACTACTTTGGTCCAGAATCCACATTGGTCCTCCATGGCAGCCGAACCAGGTAGTGTTCACTTAAAGGGAACCTGTCACCCCGTTTTTTGAAGATGAGCTAAAAATAGCGTTAAATAGGGGCAGAGCTGGGCATTACATTAGTGTCTTTGTGTGCCTTTATTACCCACCTATGCTGCTGAAATACCTTTGTAAAGTCGCCGTTTTCTGCTGTCACTCACGCTGGTCTGGTCCTATGGGCGTGGTGACAGCGCTGTTTCTCCCCCAGATAAGGCTCATCATTACGTTGATGGCGTAGTGGTGTGCGCATGTCCAAAGAGAATATCCACTGCCCAGGAGATGAAAAACAGCGTGATCTGCGCTATTCAGCCATTTACCGGTGGGTGCGGCCATCTTTCCTGTGGCCGTGCGTGTGCAGATGGGAACGCTCTGCTGCCTGGGGCTTCAGGAAAATGGCCGCCGCAATCTCCATCTGCGCGAATCCCGCGGCCATTTTCCTGAAGCCCCGGGCAGCAGAGCGCTCCATCTGCGCAAGCGCGGCCACAGGAAAGATGGCCGCGCCCACCGGTAAACGGCTCAATAGCGCAGATCGCGCTCTTTTTCATCACCTGGGCAGTGGATTCGCCTTTTGGACATGCGCACACCACTACGCCACCAACGTAATGATGAGCAGGATTCTGGGGGAGAAACAGCGCTGTCTCCACGCCCATATGACCAGACCAGCGTGAGTGACAGCAGAAAACTGCGACTTTACAAAGGTATTTTGGCAGCATAGGTAGGTAATAAAGGCACACATAAGACACTAATGTAACGCCCAGCTCTGCCCCTATTTAACGCTATTTTTAGCTCATCTTCAAAAAACGGGGTGACAGGTTCCCTTTAAGGCTGGGGTCACACTTACCACATGAAATATCGTTACGAGTCTCTCTGTTGAGAGTGGTAGGAGTGACATTCGAGTGTCATGCGAGTACAATCCGATTAATCACATCTAGCATCCGATTTACATCCAAATGCAGTACGATTGCTATCCGATTGCAATGCGATGTTAACATGAGCTTTTACATACAGCAGCTCTCTGTCATTTACACATCGCTTTCAAACGAAACATTCTTCAAAACACACACACACACATATATATATATATACTAGCTGTACTACCCGGCTTCGCCCGGGTTAATGACTGCTGTTAGCAAAATAGAATGTGTTAACAAAAATTTATTCTGCACACAAAAACCACAAAACAAATAGATAGAAATGTAATTATTAAAAGGCAAAAACCAAGCTAATAGAAGAATTTCACAACATATATTAGCTTTGTGATACTGAGAATGTCTTTGTTGCCTATATTAACCAATCAGAGCTCAGGTTAATTAACTGTAGCAAAATAGAAGCTGAGCTGTGATTGGTTGCTATTGGCAGCCTGATAAATCCCCAGCCAACAGGAAGCCCTCCCCCCTGGCAGTATATATTAGCTCACACATACACATAATAGACAGGTCATGTGACTGACAGCTGCCGTATTTCCTATATGGTACATTTGTTGCTCTTGTAGTTTGTCTGCTTATTAATCAGATTTTTATTTTTGAAGGACAATACCAGACTTGTGTGTGTTTTAGGGCGAGTTTCATGTGTCAAGTTGTGTGTGTTGAGTTGCGTGTGGCGACATGCATGTAGCGACTTTTGTGAGATGAGTTTTGTGTGGCGACATGCGTGTAGCAACATTTTGTGTGTCGAGTTGCATGTGACAGGTTAGTGTAGCAAGTTGTGTGCAGCAAGATTTGTGCATGGCGAGTTTTGCGCGTGGCAAGTTTCATGTGTGGTGCCTTTTGAGTATGTGCAAGTTTTGTGTGAGGCAACTTTTGCATGTGGTGCAACTTTTGTACATGTGGCAATTTTTCTGTGTGTGCAAGTTTTGCATGAGGTGAGTTTTCCATGAGGTGAGTTTTGCGCGTTGCGAGTTTTGAGTGGTGACTTTTGTGTTTCGACTTTTATGTGGCGAGGTTGGTGTGTGTGTGGTGAATTGTGTGCTGAGGGTCGTATATGTGTTCAAGCACGTGGTAGTGTGTGGTGCATTTTGTGTTTGTGTTCATATCCCCGTGTGTGGTGAGTATCCCATGTCAGGGCCCCACCTTAGCAACTGTACGGTATATACTCTTTGTCGCCATCGCTCTCATTCTTTAAGTCCTCATTGTTCACATCTGGCAGCTGTCAATTTTCCTCCAACACTTTTCCCTTCACTTTTTCCCCATTATGTAGATAGGGGCAAAATTGTTTGGTGAATTGGAACGCGCGGGGTTAAAATTTCACCTCACAACATAGCCTATGACGCTCCCGGGGTCCAGACGTGTGACTGTGCAAAATTTTGTGGCTGTAGCTGCGACGGTGCAGATGCCAATCCCGGACATACACACATACATACA
This sequence comes from Ranitomeya variabilis, assembly GCF_051348905.1. Taxonomy (NCBI): domain Eukaryota; kingdom Metazoa; phylum Chordata; class Amphibia; order Anura; family Dendrobatidae; genus Ranitomeya; species Ranitomeya variabilis. The sequence goes on from NC_135235.1 coordinate 283,459,525, forward strand.
TACACACATTCAGCTTTATATATTAGATATACCTGTATGTAATCTCCTGTATATAGTATATACCTGTGTGTCATCTCACCTATATATAGTATATATCTGTGTGTCATCTCCTGTATATAGTATATACCTGTATGTCATCTCCTCCTATACATAGCATATACCTGTATGTCATCTCCTCCTGTATATACTATATACCTGTAGGTAATCTGCTCCTGTATATAGTATATACCTGTGTGTCATCTCCTCCTGTATGTAGTATGTACCTGCATGTCATCTCCTCCTCTATATAGTATATACCTGTGTGTCATCTCTCCTGTATATAGTATATATCTGTGTGTCATCTCCTCCTGTATATAGTATATACCTGTGTGTCATCTCCCCTGTAAATAGTATATACCTGTGTGTCATCTCCTCCTGTATATAGTATATAGCTGTATGTCATCTCCTCCTGTATTAGCCCTCGTTCACACGTTATTTGGTCAGTATTTTTACCTCAGTATTTTTAAGCTAAAATGGCAGCCTGATAAATCCCCAGCCAACAGTAAGCCCACCCCCTGGCAGTATATATTAGCTCACACATACACATAATAGACTGGTCATGTGACTGACAGCTGCCGGATTCCTATATGGTACATTTGTTGCTCTTGTAGTTTGTCTGCTTATTAATCAGATTTTTATTTTTGAAGGATAATACCAGACTTGTGTGTGTTTTAGGGCGAGTTTCGTGTGTCAAGTTGTGTGTGTTGAGTTGCGTGTGGCGACATGCATGTAGGGACTTTTGTGAGATGAGTTTTGTGTGGCGACATGCGTGTAGCAACTTTTTGTGTGTCGAGTTGCATGTGACAGGTTAGTGTAGCAAGTTGTGTGCAGCAAGTTTTGCGCATGGCGAGTTTTGCGCGTGGCGAGTTTTATGTGTGGTGCCTTTTGAGTATGTGCAAGTTTTGTGTGAGGCAACTTTTGCATGTGTTGCAACTTTTGTGCATGTGGCAATTTTTCTGCGTGTGCAAGATTTGCGTGTGGCGAGTTTTCCATGAGGTGAGTTTTGCACGTGTGGTGAGTTTTGCATGTGGAGAGTTTTGCGCGTGGCGAGTTTTGAGCGGCGACTTTTGTGTTTCTACTTTTATGTGGCGAGGTTGGTGTATGTGTGGTGAAATGTGCGCTGAGGGTGGTATATGTGTTTGAGCACATGGTAGTCTGTGGCGCATTTTGTGTGTGTGTTCATATCCCCGTGGTGGTGTGGCGATTATCCCATGTTGGGGCACCACCTTAGCAACTGTACAGTATATACTCTTTGGCGCCATCGCTGTCATTCTTTAAGTCCCCCTTGTTCACATCTGGCAGCTGTTAATTTGCCTCCAACACTTTTCCTTTCATTTTTTCCCCATTATGAAGATAGGGGCAAAATTGTTTGGTGAATTGGAAAGCGCGGGGTTAAAATTTCACCTCACAACATAGCTTTGACGCTCTCGGGGCCCAGACGTGTGACTGTGCAAAATTTTGTGCCTGTAGCTGCGACGCCTCCAACACTTTTCCTTTCACTTTTTCCCCATTATGTAGATAGGGGCAAAATTGTTTGGTGAATTGGAAAGCACGGGGTTAAAATTTCACCTCACAACATAGCCTATGACGCTCTCGGGGTCCAGACGTGTGACTGTGCAAAATTTTGTGGCTGTAGCTGCGACGGTTCAGATGCCAATCCCGGACATACATACATACATACATACATACACACACACACACATTCAGCTTTATATATTAGATATATAACGCCAACAAATGAACGCGTACACTGCAATTACAAAGTGACAGTTTAGTTTACCGCGTCTGGTGGGGAGTCTGTGCAGCCTCATTGACTACCGTTGACGTCACTGAGCATGCGCAGACTCCCCGCCTGACCCGCGGTGAACTGACAGCGTGGGAAAATGATCAGAAACTTTCCCACGCTACAGAGTTCATGTCAAGTCAGGCGGGGAGGTTGCGCAGGCAGCTTCTCATTCATTACACAGTGGTTTACAGTCAGGGCGGTAGCATTAGCACCGCTCCTGGTTGTAAACTATTTAACCTCTTGAGATGGACTGCAGCGTGGGACTTGACTGTACAGCGGACAGGTATGGGATATTGTTGCTTTTTTATTTTTGTTTTTTTACAGAAGAACGACGGCTTTGCTTGGATTGTGAGTGCAATAAAGATGGAAAACCAGTGTGTTTGACCATTTCATTAAAAGACTTTATTCTGCATGTGTGTGTGTTTTTTAACCCTTTCATACTAGTGGATTAATAATGGATAGGTGTCTTATTGACACCTCTCCATTATTAACCGGGCTTAATGTCACCTTTTCTGGGGTGGCTGAGGGCAGATGTTTTTAGCCGGGGGGGAATAACCTATTAATATCTGCCCTCAGTCACTGGCTTTCCCTCTCCGGTGGAGAAAATTGCACGGGAGCCCACGCCAGTTTTTTCCGTGATTTAATTCTTTAATTTAACACTTGCAGCTCCACAATTTGACACACACACACACACACACACACACACACACACACTACTAACATCATTAGTGAGGGACATATATAAATTTAACGGATATGCAATGGTTTACTGTATGTAAACCATGTCTCATATCCTGTCAGGTTCTGCAATGATTTAACAAAAGCCGACAAATGAATTATCGGCTATTCTGCTATCTAGCTCTGCATGAAATATAGTGTGTGTGTGTGTGTGTGTGTGTGTGTGTGTGTGTGTGTGTGTGTGTATGTGTATATATATATATATATATATATATATATATATATATATATATATATATATATATATATATATATATATATATATTAATTAGATATAGATATATACACACACATGCATACATACATACACACACACACACCTCTCACTGACAGCCCATGGATCCATTATATGTCCATTTTGCAAGCCAGCAAGAAGATCTCGCCATATGGATGTCACACGGATGCTTACATGCGAGAAAACCGCATCCTCGCACTGCACACGGATGACATACGGATCACTGTTGAGAGAACATTTCTGCAATTCTCGTCTGTGTAAAACGGACCAATTTTTTTATATGTGGTGTGTGACTCCAGCCTAAAGGTGAGGGTCTGCACTTAAGCCCATATTGATTGTAGAATTGTATCTTGAATATGTTTTGGTAAACAGCGACGGGGTCTCTAACATATTTTTCGAGCACGCCGAAGACACTCGGTTAGCATGCTCGGATAACACCCCATCTGAGCACGTTCACTCATCACTAGTAGAGATCAGTCCGGAAAGTTTCCATGTTGTGAGTGATTGTCCATCAGCAGTAAAAATCCCAGAGTCCCCTCTGTACCTGCAAGTTGTAGGCACAGGTGGATCAGCAACGCTGCCTTATTTTCAAGTCCTCATGACCCGGCTCTTATCAGGACTATGCACACTGCAGAGAGCTGCAAGCTACGTGCATGATCAGTTTCCTTACGCCACCACTTGCAGACAGACGTCTTATCAGCTTTCTGTCTTCTCTAGCTACTAGCAAGTGTAAAAAAATCAGTATAAACTAATATACAAGAAGTACGCTCTTATTTGTTCTATTTTTGTTCTTTTTCTAATTATTTTATTCTATAAAGTGAAAACCTGAATTTGATTTTATGAGAGTGCAGAATAAAATATTAATATTGCAAATGAGTTTTAATAATTTATTACAAGGGATTCTAATATTTAATACATGGAGAAAGAAGGCCGTTTGGGGGGTGGATGTGGCAGAAGAAAGGTCCATTCATATGAGATATTAGCGTATGAACCATTTTTCCCCGATTACCGACCCATGTAAACAATCCGGCAATCACCTAATGAAAGTCCTCGCTCATTGGGCGTTACGAGCTTAAAAATAAATAAATATATATATATAGAATTATTAAATAGGAAGCACCAATGTTAACAGTGGATGTGCAGCTGATAACAAGTACTTTCCCGTTTTTGTGATCAGTCAATGACAGTTGTATATGGCCGAACTGTAGGTGGTTATTGGACTGGATCTGTGTAAACGAGATATTCAATGTGCAAATGCAAATGAGAGATTTCCCACAAGGAAAAGAAACAAAAAACGCAGCACGTCTGTTTATATGGCATGCAGCGATGCAGACAGATCGATGAAGATGCAGATATGACCGACGACATTCATCTGATCGCAGCCTTTAGATAAAATGTATGTGTAAAGGATGTACTTTAGGTGTCAGGGCTCTTCACTTTCTGTTATAGGTCATTACTATAAGAACAGAGTGCAATCTATCGTTCTCACTTATCTGCCCTTTTGTATTTGCAAGAAGCTGATTGTAATGGGCTTCAACTGGATGATCAGCAGAAAGGTGAGAAATGTCTGCATCCACCATGATCCCAAGTAATATATCAAAGGTATCACTAATTAGTTGTTTAGTACGATAGAAAACTGTGGGTTGCCAGGTACTTTTACACTTATCAAGAAAAGGGAACTTTTAATGTTGAAGTTCGAAAGTGTAAGTGAAAGCGAAAAAACATAAGAAATAGATGAAAATGAACCCGGCCTGGGAATTTCCAAATAGAGAGATTGGATATTTCCTGAACTGGTACCAATTTACATTACATAGTGTCACGATCCCGTCACTCGCTGTGACATAGTGACAGCACAGTCGCCCTATGGATAGCAGGGGCGTGTTGGGCTTTCAGTGTAGTGTTTGGTTTTCCTCCAGGTGTTCTCCTTTCCAGAAAATTGTCAGACTATTTAACTAGCTGGCAATGTTAGGCCATTGATAAATTATAGCTTTGATCTTGAGATGTGCGTTTGCTCTGCGTTGCTAGTTTGGCATTCTGATATTTGCTGCTTGACCTTAGATTTGCCTTTATCATCCATTTGCCCAGCCCTTTTGTCGTGATCCACTACAGTATTGGAATTTTGACCTTGCACTGTTTACTGACTACACCTTTCCTTTACCCCTTTGTCTATGATGCACTCTCCTGGCTTTTGACCTTAAACCTCTTGACTACCCAGCCTGACAGCTCGTCCATCAGTAGTGACTAGTGTCACACATAGGCCTCACACTTATACCCCACACTGTGCAGTGATGAGATGTGGAGCACAATGATCGCTGCTAGATCCCCGCACTGTCCTGCTCACATGTACATTTTTTGTTTCCATGTTCCTCTTTGTTGTGAGAGTGCAACAACAGAACATGGCGACTGCTGGATCCATCTCATCACAGACGTCTGATGGACCACATTAACTTCATCGTGGTCGATTTTGTTTTCATTATACTGTCTGCCATTTTATCAAACAAAAAAGCAAAGGGTGTCGTATTATTTGCAGTTTGTGCGACTAGGACTCCTCCAACACTGACGTCCATATAGTCACACATAGTAATGTCCTTACCAGACTTCTTTACATATTGACCGGGCTGACATTCTGTGTGCTCTTTACATATGTCGCATTCTGGGCTCACACAAAAGTGACCGTCTAAGCATTCGCACACCGTGTTAGAATATTCTGTGCACTTCTGCTTTACTATAAGATTGACCCCTGAAAAATAAAACAGGACGATCAGGACGGCAGCAGGAACAAGACGTATATAACTCAATTACAGTTCATAATACCAGGGTAGGTGATAACTATCTGATCGCATGGGGGGTCCCACTGCTCAGAGCCCCACTGATCCCGAGTATGCAGCTCTGAAGTGACGCATTTTAAAAAGGGTGATGGCAGCGCCGCTCCAAGCTTTTATGTCTGGCACGCTACGGCTGGACTTCGGGGCATCATTGCAGTGGTAACAAACTTTTCTATAATTCCAGATACTTTTATTTCACTCACCACTGTCACATTCTTTACATCGGAAGCACTCTGTGAGGCCGTTCGGGTAATCCATATACGTGGTGTCCGCACAGATTACACAGACGCTGCTGCTCAACTCTTTAGTACAATGAGATTTCACAAAGGATCCTGCAAGAAAATTTTTTTTCTTAACAGCTGTCATATCTCGAAATTATATCAGTTTCATTCTATACCTGCCAATGAAGTGCACTGACATTAAAGCAACACTACAGCTGTTTGTTTTTTTTTTCCAGTCCTGGAGTGGTACTTCCAATCTAAGATCCCGACTGTAGCCTTGTACTTACCCAACGCAGTCTTCACCTTTTATCGGCGCTGCTCCATCTTGTGACCGCAACTTCTGATTGGCCAGAATTCAGATGTAACGGTCACAAGCTCTCAATGCAAGTCTATGAGAGCCAGTAGAAAACCAGAATGAAGCGCTCATAGACTTATATTGAAAAATGACCTCCATCTAACCCAGCAAACACTGCAGCGATCAGGTAGGTCACAAACTGGTAGAGACAGGCTGGAGTGGCAGTGGCGATGGAAGGTGAACACGGTGGTGGGTAATTTACTCTGCTTACACAAATTTAGATTATATGAATATATAACCTAGAGTATAATGGGGTCCTCCTCACCTTCCAGCAGCTTGTAGTCTCTTCCCCTGTCTGAAAGCAGAGGCTATTGAACATATTCACTTACCACAAATATTTATCTGCAGTAATATAGTAAATATAGGGTAGGGAGGAGAGAGATGCAGCTGCAGTTTCTTTCTCTCAGTGTGTGACATTGCATACTGCACAGAAAAACATCAGCGACGTGACATACAACCAATTCATTTTCAGATGCTAAGCATGCAAATAAAAAAAGAATAAATCAAAGAAAACGTATTCAAAAGTTTCAGAAATGCTGTAAACTAATTATGAAGGATCAGTCACTTTCTCAAAAAAAAAAAAAAAAAGTTATACAACTTGTAAAAATCCTTGAACTTCCCCGATTCTGTTGCTCTTTTCAGTTTTCTGCTATGCCGCTCTATTGCGGAGATATTCACATTTGTTGCTTTTGGACAGCAGTATGTGAAATCTCTGCTTTGCAGCCAACTGGGTGTTTCTTCAAAGTCTTCTTTAGGGGTGTACGCTTTCAACCCTCCCTCTCAGATGCTGCCAATCATAGCCCAGCAGCTGATCTAGCAATCAGATTGTGATTGGCAGCATCTGGGAGAGAGGTGCAAAACCGCACACGCCCACAGAGAAAACTCTGAAGAAACACCCACTTGAACTGCAAGCAGAGATTTCACATACTGCGCTCCAGAAGAAATAAATGAATATCTCTGCAATGGAGCGACGCAGCACAAAATAGAAAAAAATATGCAGAATCAGGGACGTTCCAAAAATTGAGATAGTTTCTCTTGAAGTGTAATGTCATGTAAAACCCTAAAACACTTCTTTTCTCATTCCAGGACGCACGCTGGTGCCCATAAGCCCATGGGTACAGTGTGTAAAGGCTGGATGTGACAGATCCTGCACCTATAGATGCCTAAATGGTAACGATCTCTGGCTTGGTAAGTTATGAAGGCCACTGTCTTGTGAACTATAAAATGTTAGCAGTTAGTTGCCAAACCAGTTAAAGCTACAAAACAAATATTTACAGTCACATTTTGTAAACTGAACACGTGAAAATACAGAATAGAAGAAAAGCATTAAAAAAATAATAATAATAATAATAATAATTAAAGAATCACAAACCTTTATCACACATCGGGCAGCAGACGTTATTGATCTTGTATTCCCTTGGAAGACAAGCAGAAATAATATTCACCATGAATATCTGCCAAGATATAAAAACAAAAGAGAAAAGGTAAAATACAGAGTTAGGAGACAGTAAACTATCGTCGTATTACCAGGAAGGGGCTGCATCTCCTACAGGAGACATCACAGCTGAGCTCCGCCATGTGGTCCGATCCGCTGGTATATTACGCTGCCCCTTTCCATCCTAAAAATTGCACCGTCAGCACACAGGGAGGGTTCTGACCGCTGCCAACCTCATCCTGACTGTTGACTCCAGACACCGATTCTTCATGGTGTAGGATACATTTTAAAGACATTCCCATCATAATCGCTAATGATCGGCCTTGGTCAGGGGAGTTTCACTTCAGCGCTGTGCTGGACATAGGACAGTTTCTTGTGATGGAACTTCATCAACGCTTTAATTCAAGGGTCTGGCTGACAGCTGTTGAAAGAGGGCTGGCTTAGCTGATAAAATGAGTAAGGCTACGTTCACATTAGCGTTAAGCTAATGTGCGTCGGGTTTGCGTCGGCGACGCAGCGGCGACGCATGCGTCATGCGCCCCCTATACTTAACATGGGGGACGCATGCGTTTTTTTTTGTTGCGTTGTGCCACACATGCGTCTTTTTTGCCGCAAGCGTCGGACCAAAAAAACGCAGCAAGTTGCATTTTTCTTGCGTCCGATTTTCGGCAAAAAAACGACGCATGCGTCGCAAAACGCAGCGTTTTTGCGTGCGTTTTGCCGCGTTTTGGCGTGCGTTGTGCGTTGCGTCGCCGACGCAGCGGCGCACAACGCTAGTGTGAACTTAGCCTAAAGTCAGCCCTTTAACAGAAGTGGGCAGCTCTAACTAAGGGCTCTTTCTCACTTGTGAGAAATACGTGCGAGTCTCGCATGTTAAAACCAAGTTCTGCCGCCGTCACCCCAGAGCGGAGCGTGCGGCTCCATGTATTGCTATGCGACCGCACGCTCCGCTCCGGGGTGCCGGCGGCAGAACTTGGTTTTAACATGCGAGACTCGCACGTATTTCTCACAAGTGGGAAGGAGCCCTAAGAGAAAGAACAGTCAGCCCCCTTAGGCTACTTTCACACTAGTCCGTCAGTACGGGCCGTCGCAAACCGTCGGCCCGATGTACCAATGGACTAGTAGTTAGTAGTAGTTAATGTAGCACAACATGGGCAGCGGATGCAGTTTTACAACACATCCGCTGCCCAAGGTGAATTCCGGGGAGGAGGAGGCGGAGTTTCGGCCGCGCATGCACGGTCGAAAATGGCGGACACGACGCACAAAAAAAAGTTACATGGAACGTTTTTTGTGCCGACGGTCCGCCAAAACACGACGCATCCGTCGCACGACGGATGCGACGTGTGAAAATCCGTCGCTAATACAAGTCTATGGAGAAAAAACGCATCCTGTGGGCAACTTTGCAGGATGCGTTTTTTCTCCAAAACGACGCATTGCGACGTAAGTCACACGACGCTAATTTGAAAGTAGCCTTAGACGATTATATAGATAGATTTATATCTTCATGAATGGATATTATTGATTATGCTACTTTTGCAATTCACCGTTTGGTAACATTTTCAGTCGCTCTTGTGAAGTTAACTTTTCTTTATAGCTTGTTGCTTTAGAAGACCTATCACCACAGCACTCCAGCAGTTGTGGCTGATCATGCAGAGTCTTTACAAGCTCTTTTCTATAGAGCTTGTAAGCGCTGCTCTGAAGCTGGCCAGGATAACTAAATCACAGTTACCTCCTAATTACCTGCCAGATTCAGTGCAATGCTTACAAGCTAGACTGCAACAGTGCTTGATCTCTAAGGCTGGTTTCACACTTGCGTTTCGTTGCACTGCGGATGGCATCGTACTTCCTCTTGCTTCCTCCTTGAAGCTCCGCCTACTGCGTTCCTATCTTTAATATTGGGTACGCAGGGACATGCGTTGTATGCGGATGTGTCCGCATGCGGGGATTTGAGGTGTGCGGCGATTGCACGGGAACGCAAAATTTTGCCATCCGCAGCGCAACCAAACGCAAGTGTGAAACCAGCGTAAGGCAATGAGCTGCCAAAAAGAAAAAAAAAAGTGTTAGGGTATGTGCACACGTTGCATATTTGCATGTGGAATTTTCTGTGCAGATTCTGTACCTCTTGGCAGAAAACACGAAAAATCTGCACGGTTTTGATGTGGATTTTCATGCGTTAAATAAAGATCTATTATTTAACAAAAAAAAAAAAGGGGGGGTTGTGATGTCATTTCTTGTCCAACCTCTTCATTTACATACGCCATTGAAGAGAAATGTTTGCACAAACAGATAGACAGATAGATAGACCGACAGACAGACAGACAGATTAGATGAACCGCACATCCAAAAATCATACATTGATCCAAAGCCGCTAGGCAAAAATTTATATAATTGAACATGAGGTTTTAGTTTAACATTCTGATCAGACTGTATGAAGCCCACTGCCACGTCACGACAAACCTCCAGTGGGTCCATTTTGCTGAAACTAATATGGAGAGGAAAAAAAGCACAAAATACTCATCTTGGAAACTTCGGATTAAGGCTGTGTGCACACGTAGCAGATGTTTTGCGTTTTTTTCGCTATAAAAACGCTATAAAACCGCGAAAAAAACGCTAACATTAAGCATCCTATGTAACAGATTGCAATCCGCATTTTTTTGTGCACATGCTGCATCTTTTTTCCTGAGCGGAATCGCAATCCAGAAAAAAAACGCAGCATGTTCATTAAAATTGCGGAATCGCGGCGATTCTGCACACCTAGGAGTGCATTGATCTGCTTACTTCCCGCACGGGGCTGTGCACACCATGCGGGAAGTAAGCAGATCATGTGCGGTTGGTACCCAGGGTGGAGGAGAGGAGACTCTCCTCCACGGACTGGGCACCATATAAGTGGTAAAAAAAAAAAAGAAGTAAAATAAAAAATAGCGATATACTCACCCTCTGGCGGCCCGACCTTCTCAGAGGCTTCCGAGGTGTGTGTGAAGGACCTGCGATGACGTCGCGGTCACATGACCGCGATGACGTCGCGGTCACGTGACCGCTACGTCAATGGAAGGTCCTGAACACACAGCATTAGGAACGGAAGCCGCTGAGGTGAGTATAACCTTTTTTTTAATTTTTTTTATTATTTTTAACATTCTATCTTTTACTATAGATGCTGCATAGGCTGCATCTATAGTAAAAAGTTGGTCACACTTGTCAAACACTATGTTTGACAAGTGTGACCAACCTGTCAGTCAGTTTTCCAAGCAATGCTACAGATCGCTTGGGAAACGCTAGCATTCTGCAAGCTACCGTAATTATGCTTGCAAAACGCTAGTTTTCTGCGGGTATATGCATGCAAATTCTGCATGCGATATACCCGCGGCAGGAGGCGCAGAATTGCCGCGGAAATTTCCGCGGCAATTCTGCTACGTGTGAACTCAGCCTTAAGGGAACCTGTCAGCAGGATTGTGCAGAGTAACCTACAGTGTCAGGTCGGCGCCGTTACACTGATTACAATGATACCTGGTGATGAAATCTGTCTCGTGGTTGTTGTTCAATCTTTATTATTCAGTTTTGAGTTAATGATATTCTCGTGCAGTGGGGCGGCCTGTGGGGGTCCTTATGTGGTTCTCTAATTAGGTATTCATAATGAAGACTGCTGACAGGTCACAGATCCTTCACTGACCTGCCCCCTATTTTACATTCTGTATATCTTATCGTTTGTAAAAAAAAATTACATTCATCATGCTGGCGCCTGCGCTGTAGCATGATCAGATCTATAATATCCATATATTCATTTTATTTAGTGATATACATTTCTTGAGAAAACAAAAATTCTTCCTCAAAATGGCGCCATCAAAATTTGTTTCTGTCAAGATTTTATTGTACCTCTTGCAAAATGGCGCCGACGGTGGCACCTGTGCAGTAGCATCTATTGCTACTGCGTGACCACAAGATGGATTTCATCAACCAAGGTATCATTTTAATCAGTATAACGGCGCCAACCTGACACTGTGCAATGTACCCCCGAAACTCTATTGACAGCTCCAAAAGTAAAAGAAAAAAAAACGCCAATTTTTGTTTTTGCAAGATTGTTTTTAGCAGATAAAAAAAAATAAATTCTACAAAGTGGATGCTATGTAAACAAAACCCCAAAAAGGCTTAAACAATTCTACCCATATATTTTTTTCAGCACATCGTAGGTTAACGAGAGTAATGTTGTTTATTTATTTACTTTTTTTAAACTACAACTTGTTCCACAAAACAAACTCTGGAAAAAGAAATATAATAAATAAATAAATAAATAAAAACTTATGCCTTTTGGAAGAAAAAATAAAAAAGAAAGTTCAAAAATGAGAAAAAAACAATGGCTGGACCTTTAGGGGTTAAATGGGGCTTCTGGTACTTTTATATTGACGAACATTCTTCTTCACCATCTGATCACTTGACCTTTCCCCATCGCTATCAGATCACTTGACCTCTCTCTCCATCGCTATCAGATCACTTGACGTTTCTCCATCGCCATCAGATCACTTGACCTTTCCCCATCGCTATCAGATCACTTGACCTCTCTCCATCGCTATCAGATCACTTGACCTTTCCCCATCGCTATCAGATCACTTGACCTCTCTCCATCGCTATCAGATCACTTGACCTTTCCCCATCGCTATCAGATCACTTGACCTCTCTCCATCGCTATCAGATCACGTGACCTTTCCCCATCGCTATCAGATCACTTGACCTTTCCCCATCGCTATCAGATCACTTGGTCATCCTCTCCAGTAGCAGAAGATCTTTATACGATTTACTGGCTGCTGACGAGAACTGTGGATCAGCGATCTGTAAGCTGCGTGCCCACGATCAGGACTAGCAGCGTAGTTTTGCTGCCTCTAAAACGATGGGTTCTAATCACGCACTTCAGGGATGTGCACACGTTGCGGATCCACAGCGGATTGGCAGCATCTTTCCATGAGTTTACAGAACCATGTAAACCTATGGAAAACAAAATCTGCAGTGCACATGGTGCGGAAACAAATGCGCGGAAATGTAGCGTTGTTTATTCCACAGCATGTTAATTCTTTGTGTGGATTCCGCAGTGTTTTACACCTGCTCCTCAATAGGAATCTGCAGGTGTAAAACCGCAGTGGAATTCGCACAAAATATCGCAGTAAATCCGCAGTGCGGTTTACCTGCGGATTTACCAAAGTCAGTCCGGAAAAATCCGCAGGACTAAGGCTACTTTCACACTAGCGTTAACTGGAAACCGTCTCAAAACGTCTTTTTTCAGAAAAAACGCATCCAGCAAAAGTTTTTGCTGGATGCGTTTTTTCCCCGTAGACTTGTATTGGCGACGTATTGCGACGGATTGGCATACGTCGTGTCCGTTTTACGACGTATGCGTCGAAATTTGGCGACACGTCGTCAGCAAAAAACGTTGATTGTAAAGTTTTTTGTCTACGCCTAAAAAACGTGTCGCGACGTATCCTGCGGCATACGTCGTTGGCTGCAATGGAAGCCTATGAGCGACGGATGCGTCGGGACACGTCGTACGACGCAATACAGCGCTGCAATACGTTTTTTTTTTTACACTGAGCATGCTCAGAAGCAGGATTTTGTTGCCAATTGGCCAGACACCCCCAAATCTATATAAACCTGGCCTGGGCCTTCAACCCCACATATGCCTGCAAGACCCAGAGAGGAGAAGACTGCCAGCAAGACCCCAGCCAGCCACAAGACCCCAGCCAGCAACAGGACCCCAGCCACAAGACCCCAGGCTGACACAGGAGCCAGCCACAGGAAGGAGCCAGCCACAGGAAGGAGCCAGCCACAAGACTCCAGCCACCATAGAGCCAGTGTGAGTATTGCAATTTTTGTGTGCATCTGTGTGCCTGTGCATTTCTGTGTGTATGAGGTACTACTGACTACAGCAAGAGCTTAAAACCTGAAGAGAACCTGAGGCCTGCCATCGTCCTGCACCAGCCAGTGCCATGCTAGAGTCCAGATCCACCATGATGCCAACCACTGTGAAGACCTGCAGCTCCAGCCAAAGGATTGTCAGCCTTTTGTATGTGTGTGTAATGTGTGTGTGTGTATGCGTCTTCTGATTGGGTTCACCTTTCTGCCTTTGTTGTACATATGTGTATTTGCATAAAGCTATGTGCGTGCGTGTGTGTGTGTATTTTTGTACGGCTGTGTGCTTTTGTAAGTATGTCTTCATGTGCCTGCACCTTATTATGCCTTTGCCAATCTTATGCCTGTTCATGTGGGAGGGTATGTGTCCATGTTCAGGATCGCATCAGGATTTGGTCAGGATTTTCCATCAGTATTTGTGAGCCAAAACCAGGAGTGGGTGATAAATGCAAAAGTGTGCCTGTTTTCCTATTATACTTTCCCTCTAATTGTTACACTCCTGGTTTTGGCTTACAAATACTGATGGGAAATCCTGACCAAATCCTGATGCGATCCGGAATGTGGACACATACCAGGCATGTTTGTGTGCGTCTTGTTGATTGCATGTGCATTTGTCCATGCTTTAATTGGTTAATTGCCTTTTTCTGATGTATTGACTGTATAGTGGTCTGTGCAGCATGTGGTTTAAATGTGTTTTTTTTTTGTTTGTTTGTTTTTTTTAAATCTGATGTATTTTTTTAAAAATCTAGCGGTCTGCAGCTTGTGGTTTGAATGTGTGAGTGTTTTTTTTTTCTATTTAAAAGTGTTGATTTTATTTTACTGTTAAAACCATTTGCAGTTGATGTACTTGTATTTAAAATAAAGAGCATTTCAGCTCCTAATTGTGATTTAAAAAAAAAAAAAGAGAGAAAAAAAAGAAAATAATAAAATGTTTGTTAAAAAAAATGTCCGTAGTATCATTTCATAAAGGTAAATTTAAAACTGGTGTATGTACCAATGGTTACACATGCAATACAGAGTTGGTTGAGGGCTTATTTTTTAATAAAGGTTATACTGTAAAGGTTTTTTTTTGGGGGGAGGTGATTTTTTAAAATAAAATGTGGCAAATATATTTTTGCATGGTGGGTTCACATTTCAAAATTTTTTTTTAGGGACATGGAAATGAATGGTATAATGTGCCTCTTTTTTTGGATTTTGGTGTTCACCTTTAATGAACATTTCTCACATCATTTTAGCAGGGTGTTTATCTTTAAACATTGCCTACTTCGGGGGGTGGTCTAACTATAAATCCATTATACATATTACAGATACACCAGGGACCACATCCACTGAGCAGCCCACCAGGACCACAGCCACAAATCTTTAAAAGTAAGTTTTGAAGACCCCAAATCTGCTGCTTCAATGTGTAGAGCAGATTGCAAGTGTCTTTTAACTTTTACAGAGACACCAGGACCACAGCCGCCGACCTTGCTATCGCAACAATGTCCTCTTCTGACAGCCCTCCTCCACAGCAACAGCGTGTATCGGTAAGTTAACACAAATTTTTTTATTTTTTTTTTGGTTTTTTAATTTACATTTTTTTAGATCACTACATGCATAAATTATGTTTCAACAGGAAGCTGAATCAGATGAGGAGCTGTCAGAAGGGGGCGAGACGGGTGGAGAGATGCAAGTGGAGGAGGAACCAAGTGTAAGTAGTGGTGAAACAGTTGCTTCGCACATCACACTGCACCATACACAAAACAGATTTTCATACATAACTAAACACAGAAAATATATGCCTACCTAACTGAGAATTTGTTTCCTTTATTTCAGTCTCCTGCTGCTGCTGCTCCTGCTGCTGAAGGTTCTCCCAGACACTCCCAGAGTCGGCGGACTCGTCGCCGCGGTCGCCCATCAGTGAGGTTTTTTTTTTTTTTGGGGAGGGGGATTCTATTGGTACTTTAGTGTTTCAGTGTACTAATTTGTTTGTTTTTCTTCTTCTTTTTTTTGGCACAGGCTTCACAGCGTGCTCCCGCAGGAGATGACGATGACGATGATGACGACATCGACATAGATGGTCTCATCGAGGAGGTTCGCGAGCGGGAGCCGCTGTGGAACATGGCTGACCGCAGGCATGCCGATACCGGTGTCACCCGTCGGCTCTGGGACGAAGTGTGTCGCAACCTGTTTCCAAGGTGGGAGAGCCTTCATCCTCAGCAGCTGAGCAAACTAGGTAAGTATTCACTTTCCAGTGATGTTTTGAGCTGACTGTAATGTATTGCATTTACCAATTTTTTTTTTTTTTATTATTCTTGTCTTCACAGGTGGAAAGGTTAGGAAGCGGTGGCGGTCACTGAGGGATCGCTTTAAGAGGGAATTTAACGCGGAGATGCAGGCCCCGAGTGGCTCTGCAGGAAGGAAGAGGAGCAAATACAAATATGGCCCGGCCCTCTCCTTCCTGAGGCGAACCATGCTGAGCAGAGTGTAAGTATTCTACAGCCCACTAATAACCATGTTAACCTGTCTACTTAGTTTGCTTTCAGTCAGGGCTTTTTCATATCAATGTATTAATTTATTTAGTTTTTTCTTTCACAGCACCTTCTCCAGCCACCGGGCGCCTGCATCTTCCTCTGCGCCCTCTGGAGCGATCCCTCCTGAGTCCGCCACTGAGGGCCACGTCGGTAGGCCCCACACCACTGACCCCTCCTCTGACCCCTCTTTCCCCTCCTCTGACCCCTCTGTCCCCTCCACTTCATCCGCCCCAAGCAGTGGAGCATTATTGCAGCCTTCATTGCTCGCATCTGATGCTGAACAGTTAGCGTTCCCTTTACCCCACCCCTCTGATCCTGCCACCTCTAGACCACCATTAGGTTCTTGGCGGCAGCGACAGAGGGGTCAGGAAAGGAGCTATGCTCCTGAGTTCTTACACCTGAATGCATCCTTCCAAGGCTCTTTCAAAATTTTGGGAGAGCAAGTGACTGCTGGTTTCAACATGGTGCAGTCACGCATCAGTGAAACAAGCCAGGAAACCAGCAGTCGCTTGGATAGGCTGCATTCAGCTGTAAGTCCAGATCCGGCCAATATTTTTTTCCAATCCATGCTCAGGAGCATGGAGAAGCTTTCTTTTGAGCAACAGATGCGGGTAATGAATACCTGCCATAATGCTCTACTGCAGGCCATTAACGAGCCCCAATCGACCCACACACCTCCCCACACATCCACTACAATTCCACCCCAGGCCCCATTTCCACCCCAGGCCCCACCCCAGGCCCCATTTCCACACCATGCCCAACCCCAGGCCCCATTTCCACACCATACCCCCCATTACCAAACCCAGCCCCAATACCCACACCAGCACCATTACCAAACCCAGCCCCAATCCCCACACCAGCACCATTACCAAACCCAGCCACAAACCCCACGCCAGCCCCATTACCCAACCCAGTCCCACTACCCTACCCAGTCACAATACCCAACCCAGTCCCCATACCCATCCCGGCCCCCAAACCAAATTCCTTCCCCAGTGTTTTCTTCCTTGCCCAGCTTCCCTTCCCCAATAAGTATTCCCCCTACCCCAACACCACCCCCCTCTGGTCAGCCTCCTGGTTTTACCCCCCCTTCCACTGCACCCCAAGCAAGTAGGGTTTCCCCACCTATCAACGTGGTCCAACCTTCCAGCCCCTCCTCCCCTCGTATCTCCACCCCTCACTTTGAAGACCTGTAAAAATGTATGTTAAATGTTAATGTTAATATTTGTTTAAAAAATTTAGCAAATTTTTTTTTTTTTTTTAAAAATTTGGAAAATAAAAAATATTTTTTTGGCAAAAAAAAAAAAATATTTTTTAAAAAAAGAGTTAAAATAAAATTTTCTCTGATTTAAATTCTAGTCTTTGTGTGTGTGTGGATTTATTAAGGTAATATAAATAAAAAAGGTAAAATAAAAACAAACACCAGACGTGTGAAAGGTATAACATATTGGTTTTACTAGCAAGAAAACCACGCTTTTGGGCCTTTTTTTTTTTTTTTTTTTGGTAGAAACACATTTTTTACATAAACAAAACACATGGGAAACAGGTTACACAATCATGTCTTGCCACGGGATCCGCCCGACAGGTGAGACAAAATAATCCGCAAACTGGTCCCTCATCCTTGTAACAGGACCTGTAGAGCGAACCGAGCTGCTGCGGTAGTCCCACAAGGTGGTCTCCAACTCTTCGTCATCCAAGGAAACGGGCTCCTTTGAAAGGACAAAGTTGTGGAGCACCACACAGGCTTTAACAACCTCGTCTATAGTTGTGGTTTTCAGTTTGATTGCCATCAGCAGAATTCGCCACTTCGCCGTCAATATGCCAAAAGAACACTCCACTATTCTTCGTGCTCTAGTAAGCCGGTAATTAAAGACCCGCTTGGTATGGGTTAAGTTCCGGCTACTATACGGTTTCAGTAGGTGCGGCGACAGTTGAAAGGCTTCATCACCTACACAGACATATTCCATGGCTGGTTCACTTGTTCCTGGCAGTGGTCTGGCTGACGGGAAATCGTAGCTCTCTCCATAAAGGCAACGACCCATTGGTGAGTTTTTAAAAACTTGCGAATCGTTGGACCGTCCATACGCTCCGATGTCCACGGCAAGGAACCTGCAGTTGGCATCTGCAATAGCCATAAGGACGATGGAAAAAATACTTCTTGTAATTATAGTACTCCGATCCTGTTCCTGCCGGTTTCGCAATCCGTATGTGTTTCCCGTCAACTGCACCCACACAATTAGGGAAATTGCAAATTTGCTGAAACTCTTCTGCACTTCGCAACCAGATTTCCATGGATGGTTGGGGGATATACTCTGGTTGCAAAGTGGTCCAAATAGCCCGACATGTGTCCTTCACTATTCCGGAAATAGTGGAAATGCCCAGCCTGAACTGATAATGGAGCGAAGTCATAGATTCACCCATAGCTGGGAAACTTTAAAAAAAAAAAAAAAAAAAATGTTCGAAAAAATTGCACAGACCAACAAGTTTCAATATGGCACTGTTAATTTTTTTTTTAAGGACGGGACACACAATCAAACCAGCATGAAACCGGTGTAAAAAAGCAGTGGAATGTCCGCCAAGAAAACCAAAATTACATGCTGCAGAAAATAGTGCGCAGTATGCCAGCGCAGTATTGTCTGCAGCATGTAATATAACATTAAAAATGACCAATGAAAGGAAAAAAAATAGAGGCTTACCGCAGGGTCACCATCAGCCGCTCCGCCGGTGTGATGGCAAGCCTCATCCTTGTGTCCTGTCTTCGGATGACATCCTCCATTTTTGCAAGCAAAAAGTCAAAATTTTCCAGCCTCATCCGCACGTAGTTATAGAATTTGTGTGGATTGTGCCGCAACTCCAGGTACAGAGTGGACTGGACACCCCGGGTCATCAGTAGTTGATTAATCGGATGAATCCACAGTCGCCTCCGTCTCCGTTGCTGCAGAAGCATCCTACGCCTTTCCGCTGCCGCCTCCTTCTCCCGCACTATGATGTCCAGGCGATTCGTCTCAAAGATAACGTCGGTAACCAAGCTAGCAATCCTCACAAGAACACCTTCCATCGCTGCCACAAAACTAAAACCCACAAAGATGGGCTGTAAATACAGTACTATATAGTTTTCCATATTTTCCAGTAGCCAATCAAATTTGGGAGCCTCCCATTTTAAAAACGGATCCGTCGTAAAAACGGATGCAACGGATGGTAAAAATGGATGCAACGTATGCAACGCATCCAGTATTTTCGACGGAAACATTTAACGGATTTGCGACGGATCCGTCGAAATGCTGTATGCGTGGCATACGTTTGTCTCCGTTTTTCACTTTTTCAACGCATCCGTTTTTTTCGGCAAAAAAGACGTTTTGAGACGGTTTGCAGTTAACGCTAGTGTGAAAGTAGCCTTACCGCAACGTGTGCACGTAGCCTAAATCTGCATGTTCTTAATGGGTGCATACTAAAACCCTATGTGCCAAATTAACCTATACCTATGGTAGATATTTTAGTCGTATTCATCTATACCTATTTTAGATTTTTTTTACCGTTTTTCTTAATTTAGTTTTCCTTTCCACTTCACTCTATTTGAAGCAGAGTAACCAATTTATTTACTTATGTATTTATTTTGACATAAAGTTGCTATACATGAATGTAGGGGTTCACTTTTTTGAAAAAGGAATAACGGTTTTAAGCTCCGTTTTTTTTATTGGAATAAGCTCATATTAGTCCAACAAGGTTATCTTCCAAGTTTCATTAAGATCTTTTTAGGGATTCAGTCTTTATGCGCCGCCATATTCTTCCATACCTATGCCTAGTGTGTTATCATGGTTGGAAACGGAATAACGGTTTTAAGCTCCGTTTTTTTTATTGGAATATGTTCATATTAGTCCAACAAGGTTATCTTCCAAGTTTCATTAAGATCTTTTTAGGGATTCAGTCTTTATGCGCCGCCATAGTCTTCCATACCTATGCCTAGTGTGTTATCATGGTTGGAAACGGAATAACGGTTGTAGGGTATGTTCACACGTTCCTGATTTCCCTCCTTTTTTTCAGGACTAAAAACCGCAGCTCTTGGCAGAAAACGCAGGTGCGGTTTTTGGTGCGTTTTGGTGCGTTTTTGGTGCGGTTTTTAGTGCGGTTTTTTATGCAGTTTTCTCTGCAGATTGTCTGTGTTTGACACAAATAAAGCTTTAACTGCAGTGGGGGAAAAAAAAAAAAGAAATTATGTCATTTCCTTGTCCAACCCTTTTCTTCTTCCATCCTCCATTTTGGGACTAAACACCAAAATGAGTGGACGTGTTGTGAATGACAGCGCTCCGCAGAGTGCGGAGAATAGGCCAGATCACAGCCCGCGGATCCAGCTCTATCCAGCTATTTAAGTCTACGTTCACATTTGCGGTCTGCGCCACAGCGTCGGACGCCGCAGCGTCGCCGCATGCGTCATGCGCCCCTATATTTAACATGGGGGCGCATGGACATGCATCGCACTTGCGTTTTGCGCCGCATGCATCACTGCAGCGCACGCATCCGGGCGCAGAGGACGCAGCAAGTTGCATTTTTGCTGCGTCCAAAATCAATCAAAAAAAGGACGCATGCGGCGCAAAACGCAGCGTTGTGCATGCGTTTTGCTGTGTTTTTGTTTGCGTTGTGTGTTGCGGCGCCGACGCTGCGGCGCACAACGCAAATGTGAACATAGCCTAAGTGCCACGTATTTCAGTGCACGTATTTCAGTGCCACGTATTTAAGTGCCACGTATCACGTATTTCAGTGCCACGTATTTAACTGCCACGTATTTAACTGCCACGTATTTCAGTGCCACGTATCACGTATTTTAGTGCCACGTATTTAACTGCCACGTATTTAAGTGCCACGTATCACGTATTTCAGTGCCACGTATCACGTATTTCAGTGCCACGTATTTAAGTGCCACGTATTTAAGTGCCACGTATCACGTATTTCAGTGCCACGTATCACGTATTTCAGTGCCACGTATTTCTGTGCCACGTATTTAACTGCCACGTATTTAAGTGCCACGTATCACGTATTTCAGTGCTACGTATTTAACTGCCACGTATTTAAGTGCCACGTATCACGTATTTCAGTGCCACGTATTTCAGTGCCACGTATCACGTATTTCAGTGCCACGTATTTAACTGCCACGTATTTAAGTGCCACGTATTTAAGTGCCACGTATCACGTATTTCAGTGCCACGTATCACACATATATATAACGTATAACACACTGACAGGAGCCATAGTTCCTGTCGGTGTGTCACTGCGCATGCGCGAGCGAGTTTACCGGCGGTCATTGACCCCGGCACTCTCGCTTAACGGCGTGGGAAAGTTCAACGCAGCTGTACTGCCGTGAGACGCCGGAGCCATTGAACTCCGGAACAGTACGCGATACACTGCTAGGAGCTTCGCTCCTGGCAGTGTATCGCCGGAGAGCAGCCGATCGGCGTGGGACACTCGTTTTATGGATTCTGCGGACAGGGAGTATGAATTAGATTTTTTATTTTGGGATTTTTTTCTAGGGGATCGAGGGCTTCGCCTACCAGTGTGCTGTTGGTGAGTATATACTCTGTGTTATATGTTGTATGTACTGTGTGTCATGTATGTGTATTGTGTGTGTTTTGTGTAACTTTACAACTGTGCTAAGTCGCCGGACACGGACAACTCTCCCATCCTAATACCGGATGGGAGTAGTAGTCCCATACGGCGACTTAGCACAATGGTGGCACTAGCGTCGCATGGGGACACACACACACACACACACACACACACACACACACACACACACACACATACCAAATCAATCAAACGGCCGACACGATCCCCATGCGACGGTATGCCTCCATGTCTCTCCGCCCACGCACTTCCGCCCACGCACTTCCGGCCGCTTCCCCGCACTTCCTGCTGCAGCGGTTCTGCACCACAAACCGCAATAAAACCCGCAGATATATTTTTGATCTGCGGGTTTTACTGCGGGTTTGACCTCACAATGGAGGTCTATGGGTGCAGAACCGCTGCTGTTTCGGACAAAGAAGTGACATGCTCCTTTTTTCCCGCAGCTATTCAGCGCGGCTTTTTTTTTTTTTAATTCAGGATCATGTGCACAGTGGTTCCTGTTTTCCATAGGGTACATTGTACTGTACCCTGCATGGAAAAAAGCTGCGGAACCGCAGCGGCAAAACCGCTGCGGTTCCGCGGTAAAAAACGCACTGTGTGAACATGGCCGTAAGCTCTGTTTTTTTTATTGGAATAAGTTCATATTAGTCCAACAAGGTTATCTTCCAAGTTTCATTAAGATCTTTTTAGGGATTCAGTCTTTATGCGCCGCCATAGTCTTCCATACCTATGCCTAGTGTGTTATCATGGTTGGAAACGGAATAACGGTTTTAAGCTCCGTTTTTTTATTGGAATAAGTTCATATTAGTCCAACAAGGTTATCTTCCAAGTTTCATTAAGATCTGTTTAGGGATTCAGTCTTTATGCGCCGCCATAGTCTTCCATACCTATGCCTATGGTATTTTTTTTTCTAAAGTTGTATTTTTTTAATGTATTTTTCCTTTCCACTTCACTCTATTTAAAAATAAATTAGCGGAGGTTAAACTTTAATTGCGTTTTCAACAAGGCAAACCCATACATTTCTATATAGTAACTTTAAATTTTAAATAAACACTGAATCCCTAAGAAGATCTTGATGCAACTTTGAAAATAAGTTTGTCATTAATATGAACTTTTTTCAGCAAGAAAAACAGAGCTTAAAAATGTAATTCTGTTTTCAACAATGTTAATTCATACATTCCTATATAATAACTTTACATTTAAAATAAACAGTGAATCCCTAAGTAGATCTTTATCGAAAAATTTTGCCTTAGGCCGGCCTCACACTAGCGTGTTTTACGGACGTATGAGAGGTGCTGAAAATACGGATTGCATATGGTACAATGCTTGTCTATGCCCCAGCTCCTATCAGCCATATTTTACTGATCCGTATATTATACGGTCTTCTACGGCCGTAGAAAATCACAGCATGCTGCGTTTGTCACCATATTGCGCAAAAAAATACGCCAATGAAAGTCTATGGGGGTGAGAAAAATACAGATTACACACGGACCTGCAGTGTGACTTGCGAGAAATACGCAGCGGTGTTCTATAGAAAAGCCGGCAATTCAGTGCGGTGTACAGTAAAATCACACTGACAGGTTACATTAGAATAGCTAAAATGTCTACACATAGTATAGGGGTGTGTGTATATATATATATATATATATATATATATATATATATATATATATATATATATATATATATATATATATATATATATATATATACACACACATACATACCATACATACACACAGTATATACTAGATGGTGGCCCGATTATAACGCATCGGGTATTCTAGAATATGTATGTCCACGTAGTATATTGCCCAGCCACGTAGTATGCTGCCCAGCCACGTAGTATATTGCCCGGACACGCAGTATGCTGCCCAGCCACGCAGTATATTGCCCAGCCACGCAGTATATTGCCCAGCCACGCAGTATATTGCCCAGCCACGCAGTATATTGCCCAGCCACGCAGTATATTGCCCAGCCACGCAGTATATTGCCCAGCCACGCAGTATATTGCCCAGCCACGCAGTATATTGCCCAGCCACGCAGTATATTGCCCAGCCACGCAGTATGCTGCCCAGCCACGCAGTATATTGCCCAGCCACGCAGTATATTGCCCAGCCACGTAGTCTATTGCCCAGTGACGTAGTATATTGCCCAGCCACGTAGTATATTGCCCAGCCACGTAGTATGTTGCCCAGTTACGTAGTATATTGCCCAGTGACGTAGTATATTGCCCAGTAACGTAGTATATTGCCCAGTGACGTAGTATATTGCCCAGTGACATAGTATATTGCCCAGTGACATAGTATATTGCCCAGTGACATAGTATATTGCACAGTGACGTAGTATACAGCACAGAGCCACGTAGTATATTGCCCAGTTACGTAGTATATTGCACAGCGACGTAGTATACAGCACACAGTCATGTAGTATATTGGCCAGTCACATAGTATATTGCCCAGGTACGTAGTTTATTGCCCAGCCAGGTTTGTCACAGTTTAAAAAATAAAAAATAAACATATACTCACCTTTCCGAGGGCACCTTGTAGTCCACGGCAGCTTCCGGTCCCAGGGATGGTATGAGCGCAGGACCTGTGATGACGTCGCGGTCACATGACTGTGATCACGGTGATGCGCCCTCTGCTGGATGTCCTCATATGAACTCGAGCCTGGGAATTTTTCTTAATATTTTCCCACGCTCGAGTTCATATGAGGACATCCAGCAGAGGGCGAATCACCACGACTGAAGGTAACTACAAGTCATTGACCTACATTCCATACATTCCCCGGGGTTATACAGGCAGGAGCACAGCTGCATTAGCAGAGCTTCTGCTTATAAAATTAGTTAACCCCTTCAGATGGATTTACATCATGGGACGTGACAGAACGACGGAAGGTATGGGATATTGTTGTTTTTTTATTTTACCTTTTTTACAGACGAGGGTCTTCAGGTGGATTACCAGTATAATAAAATATTACAAAAACCTGTGTATTTATTTCATTAAAATACTTTGTAATAATGTGTGTGTGTTTTTTAACCATTTCATACTATTGGATTAATAATGGATACGTGTCATAATTGACGCCTCTCCATTATTAATCTGGCTTAATGTCACCTTACAATAGCAAGGTGACATTAACCCTTCATTACCCCATATCCCACCGCTACAGGGGAGTGGGAAGAGAGTGGCCAAGTGCCAGAATAGGAGCATCTTCCAGATGTGCCATTTCTGGGGTGACTGGGGGCAGATGTTTGTAGCCAGGGGGGGGGGGCAATAACCATGGACCCTCTCTAGGCTATTAATATCTGCCCTCAGTCATTGGCTTTACCATTCTGGCGAAGAAAATTGCGCGGGAGCCCATGCCAATTTTTTCCGCGATTTAACCCTTTAATTTAATAGCTAGAGCGCCCAAATTTTTGCACATACACACTACTAACATTAGTAGTGTGGAATATGCAAAAAAAAAAGGAATGTGAGATGGTTTACTGTATGTAAACCATGTGTCATATCATGTCGGGTTTGGGAGGAGATAGCAATTGAATTACCGGCTTTTCTCCTATCTAGCGCTGTATGAAATATTAGCATATATACATATATGTGTCTCACTGACATTTTATAATAATATATAAATATATATATATATATATATATATATATAATATCTATCTATATATATATAATTGTCTAAGGGTACTTCCGTCTGTCCTTCTGTCTGTCACCGTTATTCGTTCGCTGATTGGTCTCGGCAGCTGCCTGTCATGGCTGCCGCGACCAATCAGCGACGCGCACAGTCCAGAAAAAAATGGCCGCTTACTCCCCGCACTCACTGCCGGCGCCCGCAAACACCGCTCACACAGGGTTAATGCCGGCGGTAACGGACCGCGTTATGCCGCGGGTAACGCACTCCGTTACCGCTGCTATTAACCCTGTGTGTCCCCAACTTTGTACTATTGACGCTGCCTATGCGGCATCAATAGTACAAAATGTAATGTTAAAAATAATAAATAAAAAAAAAAAACCTGCTATACTCACCCTCCGCCACCTTTCTCACTCCTCGCCACGCTCCCCGGACCGCTCCATTACAAGCGTCAGCTTGCGGTCCGGTCCCGTCCCAGGGCTGGTGTGCGGCAAGGACCTGCCGTGACGTCACGGTCATGTGACCGCGACGTCTTCATAGGTCCTGCTCCCACCAGCCCTGGCACTTGCAATGGAACTCGGCTTCAGGAAAATGGCCGCCGCGATCTCGATCTGCGCACGCGCAGCATCCAGCGGCCATTTTCCTGAAGCCAACCACTACCATCTGCACAGGATCCCAGGAAGAGAAGAGGCAGGACGCAGAGGAGCAGCGACAAGAATGGTGAGTATGATACACTACAAGGGGCCCTCGGATCGTTAGGTGAGTATGTTTATTTTTTATTTTTTGGCCCTATACGTGCCTCGGTAATATACTACGTCACTGGGCAATATCCTACGTGGCTCTGCTGTATACTACAAGGCTGGGCAATATACTACGTGGCTGGGCAATATACTACGTGGCTGCGCAATATACTACGTGGCTGCGCAATATACTACGTGGCTGCGCAATATACTACGTGGCTGCGCAATATACTACGTGGCTGCGCAATATACTACGTGGCTGGGCAATATACTACAAGGCTGGGCAATATACTACAAAGCTGTGCAATATACTACAAAGCTGTGCAATATACTATGTGGCTCTGTGCAATATACTACGTAGCTGCGCAATATCCTACGTCGCTGTGCTGTATACTATGTAGCTGGGCAATATACTACGTAAATGGGCAATATACTACATGGACATGCATACTCTAGAATACCCGATGCGTTAGAATCGGGCCACCATCTAGTATATATATAATTGTCTAAGGGTTTAATTGTCTGTCTGTCCTGCAAATCCCGCGTCTCTGATTGGTCGAGGCTGCCAGGCCTCGACCAATCAGCGACGGGCATTGTCCTCCACTGCTGTCAAGTGCCGCCATTGTGTTGTCTAAGGGTCTAATTGTCTGTCTCGGAAATCCCAACTTGCTGATTGGTCGAGGCCAGCCGGCCTCGACCAATCAGCGACGGGCACAGTCTGCCGTGAATTCTGGAATCATCATTGTCCTCCACTGCTGTCAAGTGCCGCCATTGTGTAGGGTGTGTGCCTGCGTCTCCCTGTATGGGTGGCATCTCCTTGTGTTTCTATCTTAGAATGGGTCGTAAACGAAAATACGTCAATGAGGATGACAGAAAAGCAGCAGCAGCAGCAAGAAAACAACAACATCGGGAACAGGAGACACCACAACAAACTGCCGCCCGACAAGCCGAGGGTGTGGAATCTCACAGACAACGTCGCCAACAGGAGACACCACAACAAACTGCTGCTAGACAAGCCCAGGATGCGGCATCTCACAGACACCTTCGCCAACCGGAGACACCACAACAAACTGTTGTACGACAGGAACAACATTATCGCCAAATTCATAAAAAACGAATGCTCTACCAACTAAGGCACGACCAGGACAATATTCAACAACTTGCACATTACGTAACAGACAATGAATGTACAATTCATGAACACTACTGTGGGAATATGAATGCAGTTTGCTCTAAATGCGACTCTCTGAATTTCATTGATGAAAAACCATCTGACAATCAGTTTACTCAATGCTGCCAAAAAGGAAAAGTTATGCTACCGAGACCTCACTACTCAGATCTGTTTGAGCAGTTAATGAAAGGAATGCGTCATCACAAGTCCTGCGCGGAAAGGACCTGCCGTGACGTCACGGTCATGTGACCGCAACACGGTCATGTGACCGCGACGTCATCACAGGTCCTGCGCGACAAGGACCTGTCGTGACGTCACGGTCATGTGACCGCGACGTCGTCACTAGTGTTGAGCATTCCGATACCGCAAGTATCGGGTATCGGCCGATACTTGCGGTATCGGAATTCCGATACCGAGATCCGATACTTGCCACATTTCGGATACCGGAATCGGAAGTTCCCAGGATTCAAACTGCACGAATTCAGCCAATGAGGAATGATTCTGAGTGTGGGCACATCCTGTTCAGCATGGTGGGCATGTAACTACTGGCAAGGCTGTGATTGGCTGCTGAAATGATGTCATGCTGCAGTTTAAAAGTCGCTGGCGCCATTTTGCGCTCACTCTGCTGTGAATTCAGTTAGTGACAGGACGCTGTGTGCTGACTGAGGGCCAGTTGAGATAGCGATTTGCTTCATTGTTATTTTCCAAGGCTAATTTAGCAACCGCTGTGTTCACCTACTAATCACCTTGCTTTTGCCTTGCAGCGCTGTTTTCACAGCGATCTGCAAGGTCTGGTGTGTGTGTGTGTGTGTGTGTGTGTGTGTGTGTGTGTGTGTGTGTGTGTGTGTGTGTGTGTGTGTGTGTGTGTGTGTGTGTGTGTGTGCAGCCATAGGAAATAGCTGGTTGTATTCAGTTCAGGGAGGGTGGTTCACTGCCTCATACTGTTCTATTTTCTTTTTTTTTTTTTTTTTTTTTTTTTAAGTAGTGCAGGCTGCTGCACATTTTTTCAAAAAATTCCTATTAGTGTCTTTCCACCCGTATCCAGCTAAATTGTGGAAAAACACTACATAGGATAACGTAGAGGAGTGTTTTTGGGCCTTGCAGCGCCGTTTACGGCTGTCTGCACGGTCTCCGTGTGACTGCAGCTCGCCCTGTAGTCTGTGTGCAGCCATAGCCGGTTGTATCCAGCTCAGGGTGCGTCACTGCGTCATACCGTAAAATCCATTTTCCTTTTCTTTAAGTAGTGCAGGCTGCTGCACATTTTTTCAAAAAAATCCTATTAGTATCTTTCCACCCGTATCCAGCTAAATTGTGGAAAAACACTACATAGGATAACGTAGAGGAGTGTTTTTGGGCCTTGTAGCGCCGTTAACGGCTGTTTGCACGGTCTCCGTGTGACTGCAGCTCTCCCTGTTGTCAGTTCAGCCCCCACAAAATAAATAAATAATAAAGTTCACCAAACACACCACTTTACAGTTGCCACATTAGCTCATATTAAAGTCTAGTCCACACTTT
Source organism: Ranitomeya variabilis (assembly GCF_051348905.1). NCBI lineage: Eukaryota > Metazoa > Chordata > Amphibia > Anura > Dendrobatidae > Ranitomeya > Ranitomeya variabilis. The sequence goes on from NC_135235.1 coordinate 283,488,242, forward strand.
AGAAAATTAGTGTTTCTTATACCTGTTAGGAGCTGTTCAGGAATAAGCACACAAAGCCGTTAGTACTTTTCTGCTTATCTTTATCAGTCAACCAAGATGAAGAAGGCAGGGAGTAAGGCACGTGGGCGTGGGCGCAGAGCAGGGAGAGGACGTGGGGATTCTGTGCCTGCTGCGGGCACCGGTGACTCATCATCACCCAGTTTCAGCAGGGAACAGTCCTTCATGCGCAGCTTTGTCGTAGAGCGCACTACACCGCTGCTGCGTGAAGACCAAATTGAAGCCATTGTCGGATGGATGGCAGCTAACGCATCGACTTCAATTAGTGCCACATCCTCTCAGACACAGAGCACTGGAGAGCACCCATCTGTCTCTTCACCACCTGCCAAATTGCCCAGGCAGACAGAGAGCCCAGGACAGGAGCCGTCTCTACTTCTGTTCTCTGAATCTCTTGGCTTGCAAACAGGGGGCCAGCCAAGCAGCATTGGAGAAATGGAAGAAGAGGCAGGGTGCAGTGATGCCCAACAGCTTTTTCTCTCTGAGTCTGAAGAGGCGGGTGGGCCAGTGCCTCCGGTCACCACATCGCAGGACGCATCTGCTGATGACACTCAGGTGCCACTTTCTGGTGCGTGCTCTGCTGCTGAGACTACCCAGGAGGAGCAGTTGGTGGCAGAGGGTAGTGTAGATGATGAGGTCCTTGACCCATCTTGGCGTGAGGGACAGGAAGGTGGTGGGAGCAGCTCTGAGGAAGAGATTCCCCGAACGGGCCAAAGAGGGAGAGGGAGGGGGAAGACTGCGGATCCTGTAGCCTCCACTTTGGCACCCGTTAGGAGCGTGTCTCTTCCAAAAGCCAAAAAGGGCGCTCCTAAGACTTGCAGTGCCTGGTCCTTTTTTGACACAGTTGCAGATGACATTTGCTATGTCAAATGCAAGGTGTGTCATCACAAAGTCAAAAGAGGGAGAAATGTCAGCAACCTCAATACCTCCAACATGTGGAAACATGTGCGGAACAGGCACGCAGCGGAGTTACAAAAACACACTGAAGAGCTAGGCAAACCAACAGCGGCAGCTACCACCTCTTCAGCTCGTGTTGCCTCTTCCTCCAGCTCACACGCAGCTGGTTCGGCTTCCTCCCAGGATCGCCGTGGAAGAACCTCTGGCACTGTTGTCCAGAGACCCACTGTAATTCCACCCGCAGCACCACGTTCCCAGTTATCCTCACACTCCCAGGCCAGTCTACAGCCATCAGTAGTACAGGCATGGGAGAAAAGGCAGCCTTTCTCGGCAAACCACCCACGAGCACAGGCTCTGACTGCAGGCATTGCCAAACTTCTGTCACTGGAAATGCTGTCATTCAGGCTGGTGGAGACTGACAGCTTCCGTGACTTGATGTCATTGGCAGTCCCACAGTACAATGTGCCCAGCCGCTTTTATTTCAGCAGGCAAGCCGTCCCTGCCCTGCACAAGCATGTGGAGGGACACATAAAACACGCGCTACTGAACGCCGTCAGTAGCAAGGTCCACCTCACCACCGATGCGTGGACCAGTCAACATGGACAGGGGCGATACCTTTCCCTCGATGCCCATTGGGTTAATGTTGTTGAGCCGGGTACAGATCGTGCGAGTGGCGCAGGACGTGTCCTGCCCACGCCAAGGATTGCAGGAATCCAGTCTGTACGCATTGACTCCTCCTCTTACACAAGTTCCTCAGAATCGTCGCTGCAGGAGCCGTCACAGTCCACCTCCACATGGACCCGTGAACGTTTACCTGTTACGACCGACATGAGCACAGCCGTGGCCAAACGTCAACAGGCCGTCTTGAAATTAATTTCTTTGGGGAATCGAAGCCACACAGCACAGGAGCTCTGGAATGCCATCAAGCAGGAGAGCGATGTGTGGTTTGTGGCAGCGAATCTCCAGCCAGGCATGGTAGTGTGTGATAATGGCCGAAATCTGGTGGCAGCTCTGAGCCTCGGCAACCTCACTCACATCCCATGTCTGGCACATGTGCTCAATTTGCTCGTGCAGAGTTTTTTGAGGGACTATCCGGATCTTGATGCACTGCTGCACAAGGCCCGCCTAGAGTGTGTTCACTTGCGGCGTTCCAGCACGGCAAAATCGCGCATTGGGGCTCTGCAGCGCCGATTCCGCCTTCCGGAACATCGCATCATATGTGACCCACCTACCAGGTGGAATTCCACGTTACATATGTTGGAGCGGTTGTGTGAGCAGCAGTAAGCAGTAATGGAGTACCAGCTGCATCAGGCGCAAAGAAGTCGCACTCCGCGCCGTTCAGACTTCACAACCACAGAGTGGGCCACTATGAAGGACGTCTGCCAGGTTTTGCGTCCCTTCGATTATTCCACGCGGATGGCGAGTGCAGATGATGCACTAGTCAGCATGACTGTCCCCCTTATCTGCCTGCTTGAAAAATCACTGCAAGCGCTAAGGGATGATGTTGTGGAAGAGGTGGAGGATGAGGATTCACCATTTCCATCATCTTCTGGACAGTCAGCGCCACGTGGTTCCTCACAAACGCGTAGGCAGGGGACACTTTGTGAGGAGGATGAGGAGGAGTCAATGGAGGAGGAAGACATCCGTCCAGAGGAGGGAGTTACACAATTGTCCAGTACTCAGTGTGTATAGCGAGGGTGGGGTGATGACGAGCGGGCAGAGATCACGCCTCAAGCAGGGGACAGCGTTTCTTGGCCAGTTGGCAGTCTGCAGCACATGGTGGATTACATGCTGCAGTGCCTGAGAAATGACCGCCGCATCGCCCACATTCTGAACATGTCTGATTATTGGGTGTTCACCCTCCTCGATCCTCGCTACCGGGACAACTTAGAAAGCCTCATCACTCCGTTGAACCGGGAGCGAAAAATGCGGGAGTACCAAGACACACTGGTGAATTCCATCATCTTCTCCATTCCAACTGAGAGAAGTGCTGCTAGTGCATTACAAAGCAGCTCAGTGCGTCCAGGCAGTGGAGGAGGCTCTGCACAAAGAGGGAGTAGAAGCCGTGCCTCTGCCCAAGGCAAGACCAGTATGGCCCAACTGTGGCACAGTTTTGTGTGCCCGCCACAAAAGTCTACACCATTACAGACGGCTCCAGTCAGCAGGAGGCAACGGTTCCGTCAGATGGTGACAGACTACATGTCTTGCCCTCTTGCTGTACTCTCAGACGGCTCTTCCCCTTTCAAGTTTTGGGTCTCAAAGCTGGATACATGGCCAGAGCTAAGCCAGTATGCATTGGAGGTGCTGGCTTGCCCTGCGGCTAGTGTATTATCGGAACGTGTCTTTAGTGCTGCAGGTGGTGTACTAACTGACCGTCGCATGCGACTATCCTCCGATAACGTTGACCGGCTTACTTTCCTGAAAATGAACCAGGCCTGGATCTCGCAGGAATTTGCCACTCCTCTTCCTGATTAAATAATTAGGTGACTGTCTACAGTATCCAGGTCTCCTGTTGTGTTCATCTTTCTACCACCTGAACTTAAATTCCTGGGCTCCAACACCGCCAGTTGAGGCTCAGAAGTGCCGTCTGCACAGTCAAAACATACGACCCAATGTTATTGGGTTTCAGTAACGTCAGCTGATCCCCAGCTGCGTAGCCGGCAATGTGTCCTGCGACCGCCACGCTGACACAACAACTGAAATGTAAGGGAACCTGTCCCCCCCCCCAGGCGTTTGTTACTGAAAGAGCCACCTTGTGCAGCAGTAATGCTGCACAAGGAAACGGTAGCTATTTTTGTTTAGCTCCTTGCACACGCAGAACTTAACACTTATAAAATGTGTCCACTGATACCGTAAAACCGTCCCGTAGGTGGGACTTTCCTTCGTAATGTGACGCAGCACAGCCGTCATTCTCACCCCCTTGGCGCCGTGCGCCGCCTCCTCAGCGTTGTTTGATTCTGTCCCGAAGCCTGCGCTGTTATGTTATCCCTTGGCCATGCACACTTAGCGCTGACCCTCTTCTGACATCATTTGGTGTCAACCTGACTGCGCCTGTGCGTCCGCGCTGGCCCAGATCCCGCCTCGCAGTGTCTTCTGATTTAATCACACTGCGGGCCTGGGATCCATGGCCATGCGCAGTGCATATCTTCACCTCCACCTCTCACTCTTCTCCCTTCGCCTTCTTCAGACTGTGCGCCGTCAGCTGATCCCTAATAGCATGCCACGGCCGTGACACCGCACAGTCTGAAGAAGCCGGAGGGAGGGGAGTGAGAGGCGAGGATATGCACTGCGCATGGCCACGGATCCCAGGCCCGCGGTGGGATTACATTAGACGACACTGCGAGGCGGGATCTCGGCCAGCGCTTTTGCACAGGCGCAGCCAGACTGACACCAAATGATGTCAGAAGATGGGCAGCGCTAAGTGTGCCTGGCCAAGGGATAACATAACAGCGCAGGCTCCGGGACGGAATCAAACAACGCTGAGGATCCGGGGCACGGCGCCAAGGGGGTAGGAATGACGGCTGTGCTGTGTCATATTACGAAGGAAAGTCCCACCTCCGGGACGTTCTCACGGTATCAGGGGACACATTTTATAAGTATTTAGTTCTTTGTTTGCAAGGAGCATAATGAAAAGAGCCACCTTTTCCTTTTGCATCCTTTGTGCTGCACAAGCTGGCTGTTTCAGCTACAAACGCCTTTGGGGGGGGGTTAAAGGTTCCCTTTCGACTTTCTCCAATCAGGCTTCGGCCTACACTGTGTTCCTCTGCTCCTCCTGCTGTCCCTGGGCTCCAACACCGCTAGTTGGTGCCTGGAAGTGCTGTCCGCACAGTCAACAGTCACTCCTCTGTTATTGGGGTTCAGTAACGTCAGCTGTTCCCCAGCTGTGTGTGTGTGGCAATCCCTCCTATCTCCTCCACCTCCTTCTGTCCCTGGGCTCCAACACCGCTAGTTGTTGCCTGGAAGTGCTGTCCGCACAGTCAACAGTCACTCCTCTGTTATTGGGGTTCAGTAATGTCAGCTGTTCCCCAGCTGTGTGTGTGTGGCAATCCCTCCTATCTCCTCCACCTCCTCCTCCTTCTGTCCCTGGGCTCCAACACCGCTAGTTGTTGTCCGGAAGTGCTGTCCGCACAGAGCCAAACACCTTGCCAATGTGTTAGTGGGGTTCAGTAATGCCTGCTGCTCCCCTGCTGTGTACACGGCAACGTGTCATGCGACCGCCACACAGGCACAACAACTTAAATTTAAGGGAACCTGCCCCCCCCCCCACAGGCGTTTGTTACTGAAAGAGCCACTTTGTGCAGCAGTAATGATGCAAAAGGAAAAAGTGCCTCTTTTCGTGGTGCTCCTTGCACATGCTGAACCTAACACTTATGAAATGTGTCCCCTCACACCGTTAAACCGTCCGGTAGGTGGAACTTTCATTTGTCATGTGACGCAGCACAGCCGTCATTCTTACCCTCTTGGCGCCGTGCGCCGCCTCCTCAGCGTTGTTTGAATCTGTCCCGGAGCCTGCGCTGTTATGTTAGCCCTTGGCCATGCACAATTAGCGCTGCCAGTCTTCTGACATTATTTGGTGTCAGGCTGGCTGCGCCTGTGCGGCCGCGCTGGACGAGATCCCGCCTCGTAGTGTCTTCTGATTTAATCCCACTGCGGGCCTGTGATCCATGGACATGCGCAGTGCATATCTTAACCTCCGCCTCTCACTCATCTCCCTACGCCTTATTCAGACTGTGCAACGTCAGCTGATCCCTAATAGCATGCCACGGCCGTGACGCCACACAGTCTGAAGAAGCCATAGGGAGGGGAGTGAGAGGCGAGGATATGCACTGCTCATGCCCATGGATCACAGGTCCGCAGAGTGATTACATTAGATGACACAGCGAGGCGGGATCTTGGCCAGCGCGGCCGCACAGGCGCAGCCAGCCTGACACCAAAAGATGTCAGAAGACGGGCAGCGTAAAATGTGTGCATGGCCAAGGGCTTACATAACAGCGCAGGCTCCGGGACAGATTCAAACAACGCTGAGGAGGCGGCGCACGGCGCCAAGGGGGTAAGAATGACGGCTGTGCTGCGTCACATGACAAATGAAAGTTTCACCTACCGGACGGTTTACCGGTGTGAGGGGACACATTTCATAAGTGTCAAGTTCAGCGTTTGCAAGGACCATAATTAAAAGAGGTAAGTTTAGCTTTTTCAGCATTAGTGCTGTACAAGATGGCTCCTTCAGCTACAAACGCCTTGGGGGGGGGTTAAAGGTTCCCTTTCAACTTGCTCCGGTGCAGGCTTCGGCCTACACTCTGCTCTTCCTGCTGACCCTGGGCTCCAACACTGCCAGTTTGCGCCCGAAAGTGCTAGCTGCAAAGAGAAAAACACCCGCCAATGTGTCACTGGGGTTCAGCACCGCCAGCTGTTCCCCTGCTGTGTAGCTGGCAACGTGTCCTGCAAACGCCACGCAGACACAAAGCTGCCTCCAGTGCAGACTTCGGCCTACACTATGCTCCCTCTACTCCTCCTGCTGACCCTGGGCTCTAGCAACGCCAGTTGGGGCCCAGAAGTGCTGGCTGCACAGAGCCAAACACCTCGCCAATGTGTCAGTGGGGTTCAGCAACGCAAGCTGTTCCCCTGCTGTGTAGCCGGCATCGTGTCCTGCAAACGCCATGCAGACACAAGAACTGAAATTGAAGGGAACCTGTCCCCCCCCCCCCAGGCATTTGTATGTATAACAGCCACCTTGTACAGCAGTAATGCTGCATTTGTACAAGGTGGCTCACTAAGTTATTCTCCTTGCACACGCCGAACGAAACACGTCTAAAATGTGTCCTCTGAGACCATTAAACCGTCCCTGAGGTGTGACTTTCCTTTGTAATGACACGCTGCACCCCCCTTGGTAGCGCTGCCCGTCTTCTCACATCATTGTTTGGCTGGCTGCGCCTCTTCGGCCGCCCTGCCCGACACAACGACCCTCGGTGTCTTATTTATTTTGACTGCGAGGGTGTGATTGACGGGCATGAGCAGTGCATATCTTCGCCTGGCACTTATCTCCTTTCGCCTTCTTCAGACTTTGCGGCCTCATGGCCGTGGCATGCGATAAGGGATCAGCTGACGCCGCACAGTCTGTATCAGGTGTAAGGACCCGAGTGAGAGGCGAACATATGTACTGCGCAAGGCCATGAATCCCAACCCCGCAGTGTGAAACAATGTAAAGACACTGCTGGGCTGGGATTCAAGGGCATCGCGAACCGCACCAGCCGACATGAAATGATGTCAGAAGACGGGCTGAACAGCGCATTGCCAAGGGATAACACAACAGCGCAGACTCCTGTACAGCTAATAACATCGCTCAGGAGACTGCACCCAGCACAAAGGTGGGATTTTGTACAGCTGTGCTGCGTCTCATTACGAAGGGAACTACCAAAATATGAAACACTAGCGCACTACTTGTGTTATATATTTCATTACGAAGGGAACTCCCGCCTCCAAGACAGATTGACTGTATAAGGGCCAAAATGTTGTACGTGTTTCATTCAGCTTGTGCAAGGAACAAAATTAAAAGAGCAACCTTTGACTTGTGCAGCACTACTGCTGCATAAGGTGTGGCTCTTCTAGTTTGAAACACCTGAGGGGGGGTTAAAGGTTACCTTTAAAATTGGTTCAATTAGGCTTCGGCCTACACTCTGCTCCCTCTCCTCCTGCTGTCCCTGGGCTCTAACACTGCCAGTTGGTGCCCAGAAGTGCTGGCTGCACAGAGCCAAACACCTCGCCAATGTGTCAGTGGGGTTCAGCAACGCAAGCTGTTCCCCTGCTGTGTAGCCGGCAACGTGTCCTGCAAAAGCCACGCAGACACAAGAACTGAAATTGAAGGGAACCTGTCCCCCCCCCCAGGCATTTGTATGTATTACAGCCACCTTGTAGAGCAGTCATGCTGCATTTGTGCAAGGTGGCTCATAAACTTATTCTCCTTGCACACGTGGAACTGAACACGTCTAAAATGTGTCCCCTGAGACCATTAAAACGTCCCTCAGGTGTGACTTTCCTTTGTAATGACACGCTGCACCCCCCTTGGTAGCGCTGCCCGTCTTCTCACATCACTGTTTGGCTGGCTGCGCCTCTGCGGCCGCCCTGCCCGACACAACGCCCCGCGGTGTTTTATTTATTTTGACTGCGAGGGTGTGATTGACGGGCATGAGCAGTGCATATCTTCGCCTGGCACTTACCTCCTTTCGCCTTCTTCAGACTTTGCGGCCTCATGGCCGTGGCATGCGATAAGGGATCAGCTGACGCCGCACAGTCTGTAGCAGGTGTAAGGACCCGAGTGAGAGGCAAACATATGTACTGCGCAAGGCCATGAATCTCAGCCCCGCAGTGTGAAACAATGTAAAGACACTGCTGGGCTGGGATTCATGGGCATCGCGAACCGCACCAGCCGACATGAAATGATGTCAGAAGACGGGCAGCGCATGGCCAAGGGATAACGCAACAGCGCAGACTCCTGTACAGCAAAATGCGATGCTCAGGAGGCCGCGCCAAGCACCAAGGTGGTATTTTTGCCAGCTGTGCTGCGTCTCATTAAGAAGGGAACTCCCGCCTCCAAGACAGTTTTGACTGTATAAGGGCCTAAATGTGGTACGTGTTTCACTCAGTGTGTGCAAGGAACAAAATTAAAAGAGCAACCTTTGACTTGGGCAGCATTACTGCTGCCCAAGGTGTGGCTCTTCTAGTTTGTAACACCTGAGGGGGGGGGGTTAAAGGTTACCTTTAAAATTGGTTCAATTAGGCTTCGGCCTACACTATGCTCCCTCTCCTCCTGCTGTCCCTGGGCTCTAACACTGCCAGTTGGTGCCCGGAAGTGCTGGCTGCACAGAGCAAAACACCCGCCACTCTGTCAGTGGGGTTCAGCACCGCCAGCTGTTCCCCTGCTGTGTAGCTGGCAACGTGTCCTGCAAATGCCACGCAGACACAACAGACCTCCAAATGCCTCCAGTGCAGGCTTCGGCCTACACTCTGCTCCCCCTGCTGACCCTTTGCTCCAAACCCACTAGTTGGGGCTGTAAGAAGACAAGCTTGAATAGGTCCCCATCCTGGTTCCAGTACCGTCAGCTGGTTCCGGGCAGAGCCTTTGGCTTAGGTGCCTCCCTCTGGGTATCCGAGTTCCACCACCGTCAGGTGGTCCTTGGTAGTGCTTTCAGGCACGGGTACCTCCTGCTTAGTAACTGGGTTCCAGTAACGTCAGCTGGTCCTCGGTAGTTCCATTGGTTCTTGGACCTTCGGCTACCCATCCGGGTTCCAGTACCGTCAGCTGGTTCTCGGCAGTGTCTTTTGCTCTTGTACCTTCTGCTCCCCATCCTGGTTCCAGTAACGTCAGCTGGTTCCAGGCAGAGCCTTTGGCTTAGGTGCCTCCTTCTGGGTATCCGAGTTCCACCAACGTCAGGTGGTCCTTGGTAGTGCTTTCAGGCACGGGTACCTCCTGCTTAGTAACCGGGTTCCAGTAACGTCAGCTGGTCCTCGGTAGTTCCATTGGCTCTTGGACCTTCGGGTAGCCATCCGACTTCCAGTTCCATCAGCTGTTTTTTCGGCATTTTCTCAGCCTTCTTGTACCTTCTGCTACATTTCCAAGTTCAAGACCCTAAAGACGACGACCCGGAACACCACCCCTAAGATGACGACGACACCAGAGACGACAACCACTGAGATGACGACGACCCTGGAGACGATGACCCTGAAGACCACCCCGATGACGACGACCCCGGAGACGACGACGACGACGACATGGGAGACCGAGAAGCAGAAGAACAAGAGGCTGCAGAACAAAGAGCAGAAGAACATTAAGCATAACACTAAATATCAGAGCAAAAGATATTATCTAAATTATAAGCAGAAGAAGACTAAGCAGTGTATTGGGGTGAGTCCGTTCCTCCTCGTGGTGCCCCTGGATAAAGCCTGATGCTGCAGGCCAAACTGAATGCGGACAAATGTAACTCTTTTGTGACAGGCAGAACGGAAGGTGTAATCTTCAAACTTTTATAGATAACAACTACGGGAATGCCTGTCACAAATAAGAATATGATGAAGAACTTGAATATGAAGAAGAATAAGAGTTAAATAAAAAGAATATGAACAATGTAACAAAAAAAAATTATAGGTAGAAGATGAAGAAGATGAATAAGGTGAAGAAGAACTTGATGTCAAAGACGGTGATGATGAAGAAGAAAGTGTGGGAGAAGTAAAAAAGAGGGTGAAGGGCGTGGAAGTAGTGAAACATCAATATCTGACAAAATAAAAAAAAACTTAACAGTCAATATCTTTGTAACTCTGAACGTCTTAAAATTTTTTTAAAATTCCTGCTATTCTATTTGATTGGGCTAAACCTCTATGCCTTTAATATCTCCGCCACCTCCCCCAATACATCCTACATTATTCTTAGTTGTTTTCCTTCATGTAGAATGAACCTACAAGGAAAGAAAGGGTTTATTTTAATTCCGATATTTTCGTCCCATTGACTTGCATTGGTATCGGGTATCGGAATCGGCGAGATCCGATACTTTGACGGTATCGGCCGATACTTTCCGATACCGATACTTTCCGATATCGGAAGGTATCGCTCAACACTAGTCGTCACGTGACCGCAACGTCATCACACCCTGGGACCGGAAGCTGCCGCCTGCACCCCACACAGGCGACAGAGCTACAACGCGCCTGCGGGAAGGTGAGTATATGTTTATTTTTTATTTTTATAACCTGTGTCATACATGGCTGGGCAATACACTACGTCGCTGGGCAATATACTACGTCACTGGGCAATATACTACGTCACTGGGCAATATACTACGTCACTGGGCAATATACTACGTGGGCTGTGCAATATACTACGTGGGCTGTGCAATATACTACGTGGGCTGTGCAATATACTACGTGGGCTGTGCAATATACTACGTGGGCTGTGCAATATACTACGTGGGCTGTGCAATATACTACGTGGCTCTGTGCTGTATACTACGTCACTGGGCAATATACTACGTAACTGGGTAATATACTATGTAACTGGCCTATATACTATGTAAGTGGCCAATATACTACGTAACTGGGTAATATACTATGTGGCTCTGTGCTGTATACTACATCACTGGGCAATATACTACGTGGCTGGGCAATATACTGCGTGGGCTGGGCAATATACTACATGGACATAAATATTCTAGAATACCCGATGTGTTAGAATCGGCCACCATCTAGTATACTATATAATTGTCTAAGGGTCACTTCCGTCTGTCCTTCTGTCTGTCTGTCTGTCACGGTTATTCATTTGCTGATTGGTCTCGCAAGCTGCCTGTCATGGCTGCCGCGACCAATCAGCGACGGGCACAGTCCGGAAGAAAATGGCCGCTCCTTACTCCCCGCAATCAGTGCCTGTCGCCCGCATACTCCCCTCCGGTCACCGCTAACACAGGGTTAATGGCGGCGGTAACGGACCGCGTTATGCCGCGGGTAACACACTCCGTTACCGCTGCTATTAACCCTGTGTGTCCCCAACTTTTTACTATTGACGCCGCCTATGCGGCATCAATAGTAAAACATGTAATGTTAAAAACAATAATAAAATACCAAGAAAAAACCCCTCACACAAGAGCCAAAACATAAAAGAATATAACCTTTATTGATACATGAAAACAGTAAACAACACATAAGGCAGTGACCACTAGTACAGCAGCAACAGTGGGTCCCACACGGGAAAGCCCCCTCAGTATAAGCAGTAAAGAGCCAAAAGTTGGTACATAGATGCAGCTAAATATTACTGTAAGCATGCATGGGATACACAATAGATGCACACATAGCATAAATAAAATCAAGGTGATTGTGTATTTATTAAATAAGACATGTGTCTATATGTGATAAACTGACATAACCCCATGCAAAAAGTGAAAAAGTCAGCTGGACAGCCTAACAAAATACACTAATACACACTGCATAACAATATATAGGCATAGTTACCAATAGGGAGACCCCAGGAGACCCACCACACCCGACGCGCGTTTCGCACTGAAATGCGAAACGCGCGTCGGGTGTGATGGGTCTCCTGGGGTCTCCCTATTGGTAACTATGCCTATATATTGTTATGCAGTGTGTATTAGTGTATTTTGTTAGGCTGTCCAGCTGACTTTTTCACTTTTTGCATGGGGTTATGTCAGTTTATCACATATAGACACATGTCTTATTTAATAAATACACAATCACCTTGATTTTATTTATGCTATGTGTGCATCTATTGTGTATCCCATGCATGCTTACAGTAATATTTAGCTGCATCTATGTACCAACTTTTGGCTCTTTACTGCTTATACTGAGGGGGCTTTCCCGTGTGGGACCCACTGTTGCTGCTGTACTAGTGGTCACTGCCTTATGTGTTGTTTACTGTTTTCATGTATCAATAAAGGTTATATTCTTTTATGTTTTGGCTCTTGTGTGAGGGGTTTTTTCTTGGTATTTTGTTTGCTTATACCTTCATGGCCCGTGTAGGGTTATCATCTCGGTGTTTCTTAAAAACAATAATAATAAAAAAAAATACTATACTCACCCTCCGTAGTCGCTCGCGCCGGCCGTCATCTTCCGTTGCAGGTTCCGGTGGCAAAGATGGTATGGGAGCAAGGACCTGCCATGACGTCACGGTCATGTGACTGCGACGTCATTACAGGCCCTGCGCGCCTGCACTAGAAAGACCTGCCATGACATCACAGTCATGTGACCGCGACGTCATCACAGGTCCTGCGCTCATACCATCCCTGGGACCGGAAGCTGCCGTGGACTACAAGGGGCCCTCGGAAAGGTGAGTATATGACAGACAAACCTGGCTGGGCAATAAACTACGTGACTGGCCAATATACTACATGGCTCTGTGCTATATACTACGTAACTGGGCAATATACTGCGTGGCTGGGCAGCATACTGCGTGGCTGGGCAGCATACTACGTGGACATACATATTCTAGAATACCCGATGCGTTAGAATCGGGCCACCATCTAGTATATATATATATATATATATATATATATATATATATATATATATATATATATATATATATATATATATATATATACATATATATACACTCACCGGCCACTTTATTAGGTACACCTGTCCAACTTCTTGTTAACACTTAATTTCTAATCAGCCAATCACATGGCGGCAACTCAGTGCATTTAGGCATGTAGACATGGTCAAGACAATCTCCTGCAGTTCAAACCGAGCATCAGTATGGGGAAGAAAGGTGATTTGAGTGCCTTTGAACGTGGCATGGTTGTTGGTGCCAGAAGGGCTGGTCTGAGTATTTCAGAAACTGCTGATCTACTGGGATTTTCACGCACAACCATCTCTAGGGTTTACAGAGAATGGTCCGAAAAAGAAAAAAAATCCAGTGAGCGGCAGTTCTGTGGGCGGAAATGCCTTGTTGATGCCAGAGGTCAGAGGAGAATGGGCAGACTGGTTCGAGCTGATAGAAAGGCAACAGTGACTCAAATCGCCACCCGTTACAACCAAGGTAGGCCTAAGAGCATCTCTGAACGCACAGTGCGTCGAACTTTGAGGCAGATGGGCTACAGCAGCAGAAGACCACACCGGGTACCACTCCTTTCAGCTAAGAACAGGAAACTGAGGCTACAATTTGTACAAGCTCATCGAAATTGGACAGTAGAAGATTGGAAAAACGTTGCTTGGTCTGATGAGTCTCGATTTCTGCTGCGACATTCGGATGGTAGGGTCAGAATTTGGCATAAACAACATGAAAACATGGATCCATCCTGCCTTGTATGGAGCATCTTTGGGATGTGCAGCCGACAAATCTGCGTCAACTGTGTGATGCCATCATGTCAATATGGACCAAAATCTCTGAGGAATGCTTCCAGCACCTTGTTGAATCTATGTCACGAAGAATTGAGGCAGTTCTGAAGGCAAAAGGGGGTCCAACCCGTTACTAGCATGGTGTACCTAATAAAGTGGCCGGTGAGTGTGTATATATATATATATATATATATATATATATATATATATATATATATATATATATATATATATATATATATATATACACACACACATATGCACACACATATCCCTATACTATGTGTAGACATTTTAGCTATTCTAATGTAACCTGTCAGTGTGATTTTACTGTACACCGCACTGAATTGCCGGCTTTTCTATAGAACACCGCTGCGTATTTCTCGCAAGTCACACTGCAGGTCCGTGTGTAATCTGTATTTTTCTCACCCCCATAGACTTTCATTGGCGTATTTTTTTGCGCAATATGGTGACAAACGCAGCATGCTGTGATTTTCTACGGCCGTAGAAGACCGTATAATATACGGATCAGTAAAATATGGCTGATAGGAGCTGGGGCATAGACAAGCATTGTACCATATGCAATCCGTATTTTCAGCACCTCTCATACGTCCGTAAAACACGCTAGTGTGAGGCCGGCCTAAGGCAAAATTTTTCGATAAAGATCTACTTAGGGATTCACTGTTTATTTGAAATGTAAAGTTATTATATAGGAATGTATGAATTAACATTGTTGAAAACAGAATTACATTTTTAAGCTCTGTTTTTCTTGCTGGAAAAAGTTCATATTAATGACAAACTTATTTTCAAAGTTGCATCAAGATCTTCTTAGGGATTCAGTGTTTATTTAAAATTTAAAGTTACTATATAGAAATGTATGGGTTTGCCTTGTTGAAAACGCAATTAAAGTTTAACCTCCGCTAATTTATTTTTAAATAAAGTGAAGTGGAAAGGAAAAATACATTAAAAAAATACAACTTTAGAAAAAAAAATACCATAGGCATAGGTATGGAAGACTATGGCGGCGCATAAAGACTGAATCCCTAAACAGATCTTAATGAAACTTGGAAGATAACCTTGTTGGACTAATATGAACTTATTCCAATAAAAAAAACGGAGCTTAAAACCGTTATTCCGTTTCCAACCATGATAACACAGTAGGCATAGGTATGGCAGAATATGGCGCATAAAGACTGAATCCCTAAAAAGATCTTAATGAAACTGGGAAAGTAACTTTCTGTCACTAATATGAACTTATTCCAATAAAAAAAAACGGAGCTTAAAACGGTTATTCGTAATACTTACCAAAGTGATGATGGGAGAGCCTGGTGTTGCAGCTTGACTTCTGTAAGATATGCCCCAGCTAGCATGTCCACTTACTCTGCATTCTCTGGTTGCTAGGGTACTGGATGTGAGAGGGGGGTTTATATACTATCTCAAGGTAGACAATATTAACATTAGCTTCTAGCCTATAGGTACCGTCACATTAAGCGACGCTGCAGCGATATAGACAACGATGCCGATCGCGGCAGCGTCGCTGTTTCGTCGTTGTGTGGTTGCTGGAGAGCTGTCACACAGACAGCTCTCCAGCGACCAACGATGCCTTAGGCCCCGGGTAACCAGGGTAAACATCGGGTTTCTAAGCGCAGGGCCGCGCTTAGTAACCCGCTGTTTAACCTGGTTACCAGTGTAAATGTAAAAAAAAAAAAACATTACATACTTACATTCCGGTGTCTGTTGCGTCCCCCGGCGTCCGCTTCCCTGCACTGTGTAAGCGCCGGCCCTAAAGCAGAGCGGTGACGTCACCGCTGTGCTCTGCTTTACGGCCGGCCTGCGCTGACACAGTGCAGGGAAGCGGACGCCGGGGGACGCAACAGACACCGGAATGTAAGTATGTAATGTTTGTTTTTTTTTTACAGTTACAATGGTAACCAGGGTAAATATCGGGTTAATAAGCATGGCCCTGCGCTTAGTAACCTGATGTTTACCCTGGTTACCAGTGAAGACATCGCTGAATCCGCGTCACACACGCCGACTCAGCGATGTCAGCGGGTGATCCAGCGACGAAATAAGGTGCTGGACTTCTAGCTCCGACCAACGATGTCACAGCAGGATCCTGATCGCTGCTGCGTGTCAAACACAACGATAGCGCTATCCAGGACGCTGCAACGTCATGGATCGCTATCGTTATCGTTGTTAAGTTGTTCAGTGTGAAGGTGCCTTTATCTCACTGAAAACATCACCCTCCCTCTCTCAGTTCAGGTACACAGAGAAGGGAGTTGTAATGCTATGTGCACACGTTCAGTATTTATCGTGTTTTTTTCGCTATAAAAACGTGAAAAAAACGCTTACATATGGTTCCCAATCGTTTCTATGTAATCCGCAAAACTTGTGCAAATGTTGCGATTTTTTCCGCGAAAAAAACGAATCGCGGAAAAAAAAGCAACATGTTCATTAATTTTGCGGAATCGCTGATTTCCCGCACACTGTACAAAATCTACCATAGGCATAGGTACAGACAAAAATGACTAAAAAATCTACCATAGGCATAGGTAAAATCTACCATAGGCATAGGTATAGACAAATATGACATATAGGGTTTTAGTATTTTCCTTCTTAATGAACCATGTGAATTTACTGCATGTAATGAATGGCTGGGGGGAAACTACGCAGCGGAGACAAGACATACTGACAAGCTGTGACTCGCAAGCCCGCGTTGTGGGTGAGTTTAGGCAGCATCAACTAGAAGCACCGTGGGCATGGAATTTATAGAAATCCCATCCACTGTACTTCTGACCTAGAACACAGCATTTTGTATGCAGCGCAGGTGAGCTGTGCCCAAAATGCTGCTATTCCGGATCGTGGGCATGTACCCCTAGTCTTCTTCCCTTTTTCCTGGATATCCTGAAGTTATAGGATTATTCCCAACACTGAAAGTCTCTGCTATTCACAGACCCATTGCTCATCTCCCAACAATCAGAAAACGTACTTCAATGTTGAGACTAAGGGTTAAAAAAAAAAAACTTCACAAAAAATAAATAAAATAACCAATATCTAAAAGAGAAAGTGAAAGTGGCAGGAGTCGCATTAATCAGGTGTGGTCATTAGAGGGAGGTTGTCACAATGCACAGATATACCTGTCCCCTGCCCGAAGAGCCCCCGGGTATAACACCAGGATTGCGCGGTATTCAGGAGCGGCAGCACCTCAACTCACCAGGTGTAGTGGCACCAGGAAGCCGCCGCCGCTGCCCATGTCTTCCGCGCTCTGACCGTATTCGGGTCACGATATTCCACATTGTCTCCACTCTGTCAAATTCGAAAACGTCCTCGGTCCGCGCAGTAACGGATTCATTTAACAAACAAAACAGCCGAAACGAAAAACGGAAAACCAGTTGTAAGAGGCGTGGCCAGTGTCACAAGACTGTTCCTCCCTGGCAAGGGGCGGAGGCAAGGCTGTAGTTTTTTTATATTTCAACATTTTTTGCATCTAGTGTTTAAAAATATTTTTTTTCGTTTTTGTGTGCGTTTTTACAATGCGTTTTCGGTACGTCATCATGCTTTAAATAAAGCTTGCTTTGTTTTTGCTACTTTTTTTTTGCATTGACAAAACTTTATTGACATAGGTGCAGATGACATTTTCCGCATCCAATGGAAAAAATCCACACAGAAAACTCGCAAGAGAAATTGACATGCTGCGGATTTGAAAAACGCTCCGCAGGTGAGATTTTTTTTTTTTTGCATATATTCTTTTTTTTTCCCCTTTTCTTAGGGAAGTAGCAGCGCTTTGGATGCAGAGTATTTTCTCTGCATTCAAAACACTGCGTTTGATCACACAGGTAAATCCGCAGGTGTTCATTGAACAATGAGGTTTTAACATCCAATACATTCTATTGTGGAAATTTCTTGTGCAGACCCTCATAAACCCGCAATTTCTATAAATCCCATCCACTTTGCTGAAACTGTAAAAAGCAGCATTTTTGAAGCAACAAAATCACGCGGTGTCAAAAGCACACCTGCTCATCATGAGAGCGTAGCCTTATTCAACAATTTATTTGCAAAAAAAAGTTTTATATTTTTTCTTTCATATTTAATAACAAAAAGAAAAAAGTCAAATAAATAGTGCCCTGATGTAAATACAATTAACCCCTTCACATCCCAAGCTATTTTCCGTTTGTTTTTGTTTTTTCGTTTTTGTTTTTTTCCACCCCTACTTCTTGCAAGAGCCATAACTTTTTTTTTTTTTTTTTTTTAATTTCCTCCACATTTCCTCCGTGTAAAGAACTTTTTTTTTTTTTTTGCAAGACGATTTGTGCTTTTGAACGACTCAATTCATTTTATCATGTGATGCACTGGAAAGCAGGAAACAAAATCTAAGTGCATTGAAATTGCCAAAAAAAACAAAGTGCACTTTCACAATTTTTGTTGCCTTTTTGTTTGCCATGTTCACTATACGGTAAAACTGACCTGGTAATAGGATTTTAAAGGTCAGTACAAGTACACACATATGCAATATGTATAGTTTTTTTTAATTACGTAAGTGGTAAAAAAAAAATTGAAATTTGTAAAAAAAAATAATAATAATTTTGCTTATGGCGCCATTTTCCAAGACCTGTAACGTTTTAATTTTTAGGAATTTTGTGCTGTGAGGCTGCTTATTTTGTGGACGTTTTTACAGACACCATGTTTGGGTAGATACAATGTTTTAATCGGCTTTTGTTACATTTTTTTGGCTTCTACAACATTGAAATAAAATGTAATTCTGGCATTTTGATTTTTTTTTCTCGATACGCCGTTTACTGATTGGATTAATTTACTTTATATTTTGATAGATCAAACTTTTTCAAACACAGTGATACAAAATATGACAAGATATGTAGGTTTTTTAATTGGGTTATTTTTACTGTAATAAAAGGGTGATCATTTTCACTTGTTTTATTATTTATTTATTTTTTCATAACTTTTTTTTATTTTTTTTACGTTTTTCTGTATTTGTTATTCCCTTTAGGGGACTTATAGCTGTGATTGCCTGATAGCTTGTGCTATACATAGTGCATGAGTAGAAATCACAATCTCCTATGAACGCCGGGCCACGAGAGATTTGTAATAACAGGCAAGTGGGTCATCTCACAGACCCTCGGCTGTCATGGCAACTCATCGTTGCCCTGCGAACACGTCTCGGGTGGGCGGAATGACGTCACACCCGTCAGCACATGTTAAATGCCTCTTTCAGAGAATGACAGCGGCATTTAAATTAGCCGTCATCTGCCAGGAAAGATGTGGACTCGGCGTGTGAGCCCGCATCAAACTCAGGGACACAACCTTTGACGTACATGGGCATCAAAGTGGGCATTAAAGGGCATTATCGAAAGGGTTAAATGACTTTGCGCCACTGATCTCAGATTGCATACAAAGAGGGATGCCTCTTATCAAACGCAGGTCACTCCAGCCTGGCCCAAACAGGTTCTGAGCATCGGAGCTGGCATCAAAGTGGGCAATTAGACAATTTTCACTAATCTCTGGAACCATATGGCAGATTAAAAAAATTGACATAAAAGAAAACTGTATAATCGGGACCAGTGAGGATAAAATAGGTGGAAAACACTGACATTTTAGATATAGTGACAGGTCCTCTTCAATTAAGGCCGGTTTCACACGTCAGTGGCTCCGGTACGTGTGGTGACAGTTTCCTCACGTACCGGAGACACTGACACACGTAGACACATTCAAATCAATGTGTCTCTGCAGATGTCAGTGTGTTTTCACAGACCGTGTGTCCATGTGCAAAACACGGAGACATGTCAGTGTTCGTGGGAGTGCACGTATCACACGGACCTATTAAAGTCAAAGGGTGCGTGTAAACACGTACGGCACACGGATGCTGTCCGTGTGCTGTCCATGTGCTGTCCGTGTGCTTTTTTTAAAGTCACAGGGTTAAAATTGAAGAAAATTGTTTCAATACACAGACAGCACACGGACGATAAACATGGACAGCACACGGACACACAGATGGCCTACGTGCACACACGGACACGGATAGCTCCGGGTCCGTTTCTTCACGTACCGGAAATATGTGGACGTGTGAGACTGGCCTAATACTGATTTTGTTTTGTCGTTTATATCAATTAACCCCTTAAGCCCCGAGGGTGGTTTGCACGTTAATGACCGGGCCAATTTTTACAATTCTGACCACTGTCCCTTTATGAGGTTATGACTCTGGAACGCTTCAACGGATCTTGGCGATTCTGACATTGTTTTCTCGTGACATATTGTACTTCATGATAGTGGTAAAATTTATTTGATATAACTTGCGTTTATTTGTGAAAAAAATGGAAATTTAGTTAAAATTTCGCAATTTTCCAACTTTGAATTTTTATGCCCTTAAATCACAGAGATATGTCACGCAAAATACTTAATAAGTAACATTTCCCACATGTCTACTTTACATCAGCACAATTTTGGAACCAAATTTTTTTTTTGTTAAGGAGTTATAAGGGTTAAAAGTTGACCAGCAATTTCTCATTTTTAAACACCATTTTTTTTTAGGGACCACATCTCATTTGAAGTAATTTTGAGGGGTCTATATGATAGAAAATACCCAAGTGTGACACCATTCTAAAACCTGCACCCCTCAGGCCGGCGTCACACTTGGCGTAAGACAATACGGAACGTATTATACGTCCGTACTACGGCCGTAATACCGAGAAATGTTCCCAAAATATTGATCCGTAGTCAGGGTGTGTCAGCGTATTTTGCGCATGGCATCCTCCGTATGTAATCCGTATGGCATCCGTACTGCGAGATTTTCGCGCAGGCTTGCAAAACCGACATCTAATGGAATTTTGTGCTCAAATGTTCGGGAAAACATATATACAGTATATATATATATATATATATGTCATTGAGACACATATATATATATATATATATATTCTGTATTTATATTTACTTCAGCGCGATATCTGTGAAAAGCCGGTAATTCAATTGCCGGCTTTTAATTTCTCCTTCCCAAACCCGACAGGATATGAGACATGGTTTACATACAGTAAACCATCTCATATCCCCATTTGTTTTGCATATTCCACACTACTAATGTTAGTAGTGTGTGTATGCAAAATTTGGGCGCTGTAGCTGCTAAAATAAAGGGTTAAATGGCGGAAAAAATTGGCGTGGGCTCCCGCGCAATTTTCTCCGCCACAGGGGTAAAGCCAGTGACTGAGGGCAGATATTAATAGCCAGGAGAGGGTCCATGGTTATTGGCCCCCCCGTGGCTACAAACATCTGCCCCCAGCCACCCCAGAAAAGGCACATCTGGAAGATGCGCCTATTCTGGCACTTGGCCACTCTCTTCCCACTCCCTGTAGCGGTGGGATATGGGGTAATGAAGGGTTAATGCCACCTTGCTATTGTAAGGTGACATTAAGCCAGATTAA
Organism: Ranitomeya variabilis; assembly: GCF_051348905.1. NCBI lineage: Eukaryota > Metazoa > Chordata > Amphibia > Anura > Dendrobatidae > Ranitomeya > Ranitomeya variabilis. Next base: position 283,509,454 of record NC_135235.1, read on the forward strand.
TAATGGAGAGGCGTCAATTATGACACCTATCCATTATTAATCCAATTGTTTGAAAGGGTTAAAAAACACACACACATGATTTAAAAGTATTTTAATGAAAGAAACACAGCGGTTGTTTTAATATTTTATTGCTCTCTCAATCCATTTGCAGACCCTCGCTTGGCAAAACAATAAATGCACAAGATACATACCCTCTGTTCAACCGTCACGTCCCACGAGGTAATCCATCTGAAGGGGTTAAAATAATTTACAAGCAGGAGCCCTGCAAATGCAGCTGTGCTCGTGCTTGTAATTCCCCGGCGAATGAAGGAAATGTAGGTCATTGACCTACATTTCCTTCAGTCGCGGTGATGCGCCCCCTGGTGGATGTCTGCAGGGCCGGACTTAGCCCAAAAGGCGCCCTGTGCGAGACTGCAGGACGGCGCCCCCCCCCCTCCAAACATTGAAAGAAAACAATAACTCTTTAATATTCACAACAACACGTTTACTTAGAAAACTTGTGTTTCCCTGCAAAACACTTGAAGAAACACTAATATTGCAATAACGGGAATTATAAAGTGCTTTAAAGCGGACCAAAAGGAAAAAATGACGCTTGGTCCAAAGCCATATGGGCTGACAGCCAATCAGAGTGCAGAGTGGCGGCCTGCAAGGCCAAACACCGCCCTGCACTCTGATTGGCTGTCAGCCCAATGCTGACAGCCAATCGGAGTGCAGAGATGATGGCCAGCATGGAGAAGAGTTCCGGACGGGTGGCAGCAGGTCGGGTGCCGTGCGGACCAAGAGTCATTCTATGACTTTTGATCCACCTTAATACTAAATAAAATATCTTAAAATATCAAATATAAATAATATAATAAATATGCAACATACATGAGAAAAACTGTCATTAAATATGTGCACAATTTTCAACCTTCAAGACAAAAAAATAAAAATAAAGTGCACTATACTGTAATCCAGCAACAACAAGAACATAATAACGTGCTACATAAACTGATTTAAAAAGCAACTTTCCGTGCTTTTACTTTGGCAAACTCATCAATAGTTTCATTTAAGTCTAGAGATGCCAACACATCATTTTCAATTGACAAGACTGCAAGTGAGGATAACCTGCTCTCTGTCATAGTGGACCTTAAATATGTCTTAATGAGCTTAAGTTTTGAAAAACTGCGCTCTCCTGAGGCCACAGAAATCGGGATGGTGCACAGAATCTGAAGTGCAGTCCAGGTTTGTGGAAAGTGCTCTGTAAACTCATTTTTGGTGAGGAAACCAAGTATCTGCAGCGGAGTCTCAACATCATCAGGGAGCACATTCCGAATGTGCCAGAGTTCATCAGAAAGTTCAGCACCATTTATGTCAGACTTATTGCCATAAGTCAGAGACTTCTGCAGTTCTACACTATGTGCCAACAAGTCTTCCCGTGATTCATGGCTCTTTATATCGTACAAAAAGCCCCATTTTTTATTATGAATACTGAGTTGCTGGAAACGCTCCTCCATTGAATTTAAAGCAGTATCCACCAACACATTGAAGAACTCAACCTTAAATTTCTGCTTTGCATCCACAATTGGTTCATCCCGTCCTTCATAGCTAAAAGTGGGTTTTTTAATTCTAACACGTGAGGTACTCTTAAATATGGGGTCCACACCATTTTCCTCTGCTATATTCTTTGCTCTTTGGAAAGAGCCTTCAAAACCATTCTCCCTGAATTTCTTAAGAAAATCATGGGTTTTTTCAATCATGTCTGCTGCTGTGATGAGGTTGGCGGTCTGGTTTTGCAAAGCTTTGCTCACAATATTGATTTGAAATAATATGTCATACCACACAATTAAGGACACCATGAATTTAAAATTAAGGATATGTTGGGACAACTCTAGAGCATCATGTTTTGTTTTTGGCTCTGTACTGCTGTCTTCAGAAAGGGCAAATAATGCCTCCTGTATACCTGCTAGATTTTGGATCAGTGGTTTGAGGCAGTTTATCCGGCATTCCCATCTTGTGGTACATAGAGGTTTTACAGTAAGACCTGATACATGGTCTGTCAAAACCTTCCATCTCTTGGCTGACCCAGCAAAAATAGTATATACACGCTGAATAATTCCAAACAGGGTTATAGAATCTATGTTAGATTCTGCTGCATCTCCAACCACTAAATTGAGGCTGTGGCATCCACATGGTACAAAAAACGCCCTTGGATTTTTTTTTAGTATGTTGGCTTGAACACCATTATTTTTGCCTGCCATATTGGCACCATTGTCATAGCCCTGGCCACGACAGTCATCAATATCTAGCTCTTTGCTAATTAGGAAATTAAGAATAATATCTGATAATCCTCTACCAGTTGTGTCTGTTACAGCAACATATCCAAGAAAATGTTCCCTGATCTGGCATAACCCAAGTTTAACATCAATAAAACGGATGGTAAAAGACATCTGCTCTTGATGGGCTAGATCAGTTGTACAATCAAGAATTAAGGAATAATACTTTGCCTTTTTGCATCTTTCAAGAATTTCACTAATAACCTTTTTGGCCATCAAATTAATTATTTCATTTTGAATAGTTTTACTACAGTAGTGGTCAGATGTCTCCTTTGACTTGACTCGTCGCAGATGTTCTGCCATTACAAAGTCATAATTTCCTAATAACTGTACTATAGCAAGAAAATTTCCATTATTTGCGGTGTATAGACGATCAGAAGATCCTCGAAATGCCAAGTTCCGTTCAGCCAACAACTGAGTAATACGCATGAGTCTTTCCAGTACGTTTCTCCAGTGCTGCTGCTCTTTCTGTATTCTGCTCTGTAACTGATGGTCAATTGTTTTTTTGTTTTTCATGCGAAGCTGAACTTCTATCCACTTTGTTTCTGCTGAGTAATGGTTAATGGAAGTTTCATGGGCCTTTACCATCTGACTCATATGGCTCCAATCCTGTGATCCATCCAATGCAAGTGCCGTACGGGATCTTCTATCAAACAGTTTGCAACAAAAGCAAAATACTTTGTTCAAACTTTTGGAGTACACCAACCACTTTCTTGCTCGTTTCACGCCATTGTCCAAAATTCTAGAGTAAAAGTCCTCTGAAAAATGTCGATTCCTCTCATCTCTCTTAAATTCTATATTTTTAAGTTGCACAGGGCCTGCTTCTACGATTAGATCAATTGATGAAGAATTTAATGTAGGCCAAAGTGCAGGATCTGAGTCAATGATTGCAGAAATTTCACTGCTTTCAGCCTCATCAATGCCCTCCACATGCTGGCATGTGTTATCCCCTTCTGATGTGAGGGCTGGTGTGGTAGACTGATCTTGTTCTACTGCAACCTCATAAACGTCTGCTATGGTAGACTCTTGGTCAACTTGGGTGATCCTAATTTTCAATGACGTTGATGGTTCCCCTGGCTCCAATGGGATTGTATCCATACCACTCCTTATTTCACATTCTTGCTGTGGAATATCTGATGTTGATTCCTCAGCAGTGCTCGGTACATTGGTGCCACCATGTTCAGAAGATTTTTTGAACAGTCTTTTTAAAGACCCTGCTTGCTTTTGATTTGCCTGTTCTGCTAAGGCCTTTCGCTTTCTGTTCTGTGCACCAGATGCTTTCTTAGGGCTCATCTTGCCTGACAAATGTTATTCTTCCCTGAAAAGGTTAGGTGTGGACCAAAAGTCTTATTAGTGCAGTCCACATGCTACTATAACCATCTATCTGCTCATTTAAACCTAAGGTGGCAGAGGTGAGCAGGTGATAAGTAACTAGAAACAAGTAAGCCACTGTACACTGCACAAAGTCTGGGAAGAGTGGGAGGGGGAGAAGGAGAAGGATGGATGAATACATTTAGCAGAGAGGAGCGGGAGGAAGTGAGAGTAGGGTGGCTCCTGAGCAATGCACCTAACCCCCAATTGCCCCCCCCCGGTTGCCATGGTTAGGTTAGGCACCATAGGGCTATTTTAGCCCCTTCTGCCCTGGACATAGTAGTATGTTACATGGTAGACCCATAGGACGCCTGAAAATCAGGCTAAACACCCTTTTGTGTTCCTAGAGCCATATGCAGTGGCGTACACACCATAGATGCGACGGATGCGGAAGCACCCAGGCCCGTGGCTTGGGGGGGCCCAGTGCCGCCCGCCCGCATCCATGGTGTGTCCTTTTTGTTTATTTTTGCCACAAGCACAGTGCCCAGCCACACAATGGGCCCCACAGCAAAAGGGTCACAGCAATGGTGCCCAGCCACAGTGTCCGGACCCAGTCACAGCGACCATGCTTTGCGGTTGGGCCCCTTGCTTGCGGCAACACATAATACGTTTCCAAAATAAAGCTGCACCCCAACCCCCCCCCCGCCCCCCCCCACACACATAATACGTTTCCAAAATAAAGCTGCACCCCAACCCCCCGCCCCCCTTCCCACACATAATACGTTTGCAAAATAAAGCAGCACCCCAACCCCCCCGCCCCCCCCACACACACTGCAAAAAATAAGGCTGCACCCCAACCCCCCCCACACACACCAAAAAATAAGGCTGCACCCCAACCCCACCCCCCCCACACACACACCAAAAAATAAGGCTGCACCCCAACCCCACCCCCCCCACACACGCACACTGCAAAAAATAAAGCAAGCGGCACCCCAACCCCACCCCCCCACACACACACTGCAAAAAATAAAGCAAGCTGCACCCCAACCCCACCCCCCCCACACACTCTGCAAAAAATAAAGCAAGCTGCACCCCAACCCCACCCCACCCTCCACACACACCAAAATATAAGGCTGCACCCCAACCCCACCCCCCACCCCCCCACACGCACACTGCAAAAAAGCAAGCTGCACCCCAACACCCCCCCCCCCCCCCGGGGCGACCGCCAGCATAGTGGAGGCCATGTGAGGTGGTTACTCACGCTTTGCTTGGCTGAGTTGGCTCCTCAGGTCCACCTCTGCTCTGCTCTTCAGTGCCGGGAAGAGAGCGGCGGGGCACGAGCGGGGACGTGTGGCGTAATGTCACACGCTGTGCAGCCGTTCTCTCCCGCCGGGGACAGCAGAAGGCGGAACTAAAGTTCCTCTGCGTGCTGTCCCTGCCCAGCGGGGAGAACGGCTTGCGCGTGTGACATTACGTCACACGCAGAGAGCCGAGCGACAGGGCGGGCGCCGGGCGGGCGGCACTGGGCAGGAGCAGGCGAGCAGCAGATACAGATAGCGCAAATGGCGCGGCGGGGGGCGCCACAAGAGGTGCGGGCGCCCTCAGGCCATTAAGCGTCTACATTGTGATCAGGGGTGGGATTCAAATTTTTAACAACAGGTCCTCTAAGTCGCGGCGGCCGAAATTTTGGCCACGCCCATTTTCAATAACCCCGCCCATACTAATAAGCCACGCCCAGTTCAATAGACAGACCAGACACCATATCACCACAGTGACCTATAATACTATCTACAAGGCACAAATACCGCCACACCATGACCAGATGACATATTACCACCACAGTGATCGAATAATATCAAATACAAGGAACGAATACCACAACATCATGACCAGACCACATATTACCACCACATAGTGACTGAATACTACAATACTGATCAATAATAAAAAAACCCACAATACTATCACCATAAGTGCCATTATACACAGGAGATCTGTACTTAGTATGCAGCGTCTGTGTATAGGTAATACAGTGATCACCGGTGACATACACAGGACCTCAGTATATAGTATACAGTGTATAGTGTCAGTGTATAGGTAACACACTGACTCACCAGTGACATCTCTAGGTGAAGTCCTTCATCTTTCATCCCGCACAGACCGCCATCACTTCATCCAGCCAGGACTCGTCTCTGCAGGAAATAACACAGTTATCTCGAGTTCCACTTGCAGAACACATTACTTAATTTTCCCAACTTCTACATTACACCACATGAAGAAGGCGACATAGTGTCACTCTACACAGTAATAGGACCGCCCCTCCATTTAAAACAGTATACTCAAAAAATAAAATAAATACATCACTGCAGTAATAATATCCCTTAATTAGCCCCTATGGTAATAATATTCGCCATCCTGGCCCCCGTGTGTCTCATTCCTGGCGTCAGCCATATATTCTCCCATCCTGCCCTAATGAGTATCTATCCTGCCCCATATGATCTTCCCATCCTGCCCCATCTGTCTCCATCGTATCCATCCTGCCCCATCTGTCTCCAATCCTGCCTCCAGTGTCTCCAGTCATGACGCCATGTCTGTCATCCTGCCCCGTGTCCAGCATTCTGCACCAGTGTCCAGCATTCTGCACCAGTGTCCAGCATTCTGCACCAGTGTCCAGCTTTCTGCCCCCTGTGTCCAGCTTTCTGCCCCAGTGTCCAGCTTTCTGCCCCAGTGTCCAGCTTTCTGCCCCAGTGTCCAGCTTTCTGCCCCAGTGTCCAGCTTTCTGCCCCAGTGTCCAGCTTTCTGCCCCAGTGTCCAGCTTTCTGCCCCAGTGTCCAGCTTTCTGCCCCAGTGTCCAGCTTTCTGCCCCAGTGTCCAGCTTTCTGCCCCAGTGTCCAGCTTTCTGCCCCAGTGTCCAGCTTTCTGCCCCAGTGTCCAGCTTTCTGCCCCAGTGTCCAGCTTTCTGCCCCAGTGTCCAGCTTTCTGCCCCAGTGTCCAGCTTTCTGCCCCAGTGTCCAGCTTTCTGCCCCAGTGTCCAGCTTTCTGCCCCAGTGTCCAGCTTTCTGCCCCAGTGTCCAGCTTTCTGCCCCAGTGTCCAGCTTTCTGCCCCCGTGTCCAGCTTTCTGCCCCCGTGTCCAGCTTTCTGCCCCAGTGTCCAGCTTTCTGCCCCAGTGTCCAGCTTTCTGCCCCAGTGTCCAGCTTTCTGCCCCAGTGTCCAGCTTTCTGCCCCAGTGTCCAGCTTTCTGCCCCAGTGTCCAGCTTTCTGCCCCAGTGTCCAGCTTTCTGCCCCAGTGTCCAGCTTTCTGCCCCAGTGTCCAGCTTTCTGCCCCAGTGTCCAGCTTTCTGCCCCAGTGTCCAGCTTTCTGCCCCAGTGTCCAGCTTTCTGCCCCAGTGTCCAGCTTTCTGCCCCAGTGTCCAGCTTTCTGCCCCAGTGTCCAGCTTTCTGCCCCAGTGTCCAGCGTTCTGCATCAGTGTCCAGCGTTCTGCCCCAATGTCCAGCTTTCTGCCCCTGTGTCCAGCGTTCTGCCTCCCTGTGTCCAGCTTTCTGCCCTGCCCCCCCCCTCACGATCGCCGCTCTCAATAATAATTAAAAAAAAAAAACAAGTTCTTCTTACCTGACCGCGATCCTGCTCTATCTGCTTATCGGTGGGGGCGGCCATCTTCCTGAGGCCGCGCGTGCGCAGGTGGAGTGCTCTGCTGCCCGGGGCTTCAGGAAAATGGCCGCGGGATGCCGCGCATGCGCAGATGGAGATCGCGGCGGCCATTTTTCTGAAGCCGAGAAGCGAACAGCCAGGTAAATTCTGCGCCGCCGGCGACCCGCCCCCCCGCATTGTGCCGCCCCCCGCATTGTGCCGCCCGGGGCGGCCCGCCCCCCCCTTCCTACGCCACTGCCAGGGGGGGCCCGATGACCGGGGGCGTGGTAACCGGAACGCTGGCAGATGGAAATTTTAGAAAACGGCTGCCCCGACATTAATCTGCTGAGCTCAATAAATGCGCCCCTTGTATGCTAACGAGCCTTGGCGCCCTGTGCGGCCGCACAGGTCGCACAGGGCAAAGGCCGGCCCTGGATGTCTGTTATGATCCTTAGTGGCTGAGGATCACGAATAGACCAGCAAGTGAATAAACTAAGGACAAGCTCTAGGGAGATGGTAACTGGACTGATCGCAAATCTGAACCTATGCAACACAACTAGAGGTAGCCGGTGAACGTGCCTAAAAATTTCCTAGACGTCTCGAGCCAGCCTGAGGAACTAGCTACCCCTAAAGAGAAAGATTGACCTCGCTTGCCTCCAGAGAAATAATCCCCAAAGATATAGAAGCCCCCAACAAATATTAACGGTGAAGTAAGAAGAAGGCACATACGTAGGGATGAAATCAGATTCAGCAAAAGAGGCCCACTAGTACTAGAAAGCAGAAAATAGAGCAGGGGTCTATGCGATCAATAAAAAACCCTTACAAAATATCCATCCTGAGATTTCAAGAACCCACGCACCAACTAATGGTGTGTGGGGAGAAACTCAGTCCACTAGAGCATCCAGCAAGCGAGGGAATCACATTTTAGCAAGCTGGACAAGACAACATGATAAACACTGCTGATCAAAAAATGAGCAAACAAAACTTAGCTTGTCCTGGATGGACTGGGAGCAAGGTAGTCAGAAGGAATCTGAGTAGCACTGATTACATCGACAGCCAGCAACAAGTGGAAGTAAAACAGAGCTAAATTGGAACCTCCCAGAGGATAACGAACCAGCTGATAGCCAGAGACCAGCAGGAAAACAAACAAAGCCACCAGGGGGAGCCCAAAGCAAAAGTCACACCATACCACCAGTGACCACAAGAGGGAGCCCGAAAACAGAGTTCACAACAGTACCCCCCCCCTTAAGGAGGGGTCACCGAACCATCATGAAAACCCCCAGGGCGATCAGGATGAGCCACATGGAAGGCACGAACCAAATCGGCCGCATGAACATCAGAGGCGACCACCCAGGAATTATCCTCCTGACCATAGCCCTTCCACTTGACCAAATACTGGAGCCTCCGTCTAGAAACACGAGAATCCAAGATCTTCTCCACCACGTATTCAAATTCTCCCTCAACCAGCAGCGGGGCAGGAGGCTCAACCGGAGGAACCACAGGTACCACATACCTCCGCAACAACGAGCGATGGAACACAATATGAATAGCAAATGATGCCAGGAGGTCCAGACGGAATGACACAGGGCCAAGGACTTCCAGAATCTTATAAGGACCGATAAACCGAGGCTTGAACTTAGGAGAGGAGACCTTCATAGGAACGAAGCGAGAAGACAACCACACCAAGTCCCCAACGCGAAGTCGGGGACCCACACAGCGACGGCGGTTGGCAAAGAGCTGAGCCTTCTCTTGTGACAACTTCAAATTGTCCACCACATGATTCCAAATCTGATGCAACCTATCCACCGCAACATCCACTCCAGGACAGTCAGAAGGCTCCACCTGACCTGAGGAAAAACGAGGATGAAACCCCGAATTACAAAAAAAGGAGAAACCAAAGTAGCAGAACTAGCCCGATTATTAAGGGCAAACTCGGCCAACGGCAAAAAAGTAACCCAGTCTGTTGTGGATTCTGTTTTTGGGCTCCCTCTGGTGGTTACAGCTGGTACTGGGTGACTTTGGTGGGTTGCGGTCTCTGGTTTCCACCTGTCCATCAGAGGCTGGGTGTTTCCTATTTAACCTGGCTTTCCTGTCATTCCCTTGCCGGCTATCAATGTATCAGTGTGTCTCTGTTACCTTTGCTACCTGCTCCTAGGCCTTCAAGACAAGCTAAGTCTGGATTTCCCTGTTTCATGTTTGCTTTCATGTTTTTAGTCCAGCTTGCAGATATGTAATTCTCTGCTGCTGGTTGCTCTAGTGGGCTGAAATTACCACTCATGTACCATGAGTTGGCACATGAGTTCAAGTAATTTCAGGATGGTATTTTGAAGGGTTTTAAGCTGACCGCGCAGTTCACCTTTTGTATCCTCTGCTATCTAGCTTAAGCGGGCCTCATTTTGCTGAATCTGTTTTCATAACTACGTTTGTGCCTTCCTCTCATTTCACCGTCATAAAATGTGGGGGGCTGCTATTTCTGTGGGAATATTTCTCTGGAGGCAAGATAGGTCTGTGATTCTTCTGATAGGGGTAGCTAGATCTCCGGCTGGCGCGAGACGTCTAGAGTCCCCCCAGGAACGTTCCCCGGCTGGTGTTAGTTGAGTGTTGAGGTTCAGGATCGCGGTCAGCTCAGGTTCCATCACCCTAGAGCTCGTCCTGTTTTTGCCCGTGTTATGTGTTTAATTCCCTGCCATTGGGAACATGACAGTATAGCCGGCCCACAAAGTGTTAATTGTTTGGGCTGAAGCAGGAGAAAAAGAAATGTTGAAGGGAATTTTTTTTTTTTTTTCCCTCAGAGTTTTGCTGCCTAGCCCTTAATTGCTGTCTAGCTGCTTCTTACCTCCTCTTAACCCTTGAATGGCTCTGACCTTAGCTGTTTAACATGGATGTCCAGAGTTTGGCTTCCAGCCTGAATAATCTTGCTGCAAAAGTTCAAAACATACAGGATTTTGTTGTTCACACTCCTATGTCTGAACCTAGAATTCCTATTCCAGAGTTTTTTTCTGGAGATAGATCTACCTTCCTGAATTTCAGGAACAATTGCAAATTGTTTCTTTCTTTGAAATCTCGCTCCTCTGGAGACCCTGCTCAGCAGGTCAAGATTGTAATATCTTTCCTGCGGGGCGACCCTCAGAATTGGGCATTTGCATTGGCACCAGGGGATCCTGCATTGCTCAGTGTGGATGCGTTTTTTCTGGCACTGGGATTGCTCTATGAGGAACCTAACCTGGAGATTCAGGCTGAAAAGGCTTTATTAGCCCTCTCTCAGGGGCATGATGAAGCAGAAGTATATTGTCAAAAATTTCGGAAATGGTCGGTGCTTACTCAGTGGAATGAGTTCGCCCTGGCTGCAAACTTCAGAGATGGTCTTTCTGAGGCCATTAAGGATATTATGGTGGGGTTCCCTGCGCCTACAGGTCTGAATGAGTCTATGGCTATGGCCATTCAGATTGATCGGCGTTTACGGGAGCGCAAACCTGTGCACCAGTTGGCGGTGTCTTCTGAACAGGCACCTGAGACTATGCAATGTGATAGAATTCAGTCCAGAAGTGAACGGCAAAATTATAGGCGGAAAAATGGATTGTGTTTTTATTGTGGTGATTCAGCTCATGTTATATCAGCATGCTCTAAACGCACAAAAAAGGTTGATAAATCTTTTGCCATTGGTACTCTGCAGTCTAAGTTCATTTTGTCTGTAACTCTGATTTGTTCACTGTCATCCATTTCCGTCGATGCCTATGTGGATTCGGGCGCTGCCCTGAGTCTTATGGATTGGTCATTTGCCAAACGCTGCGGTTTTAGTCTGGAGCCTCTGGAAGTTCCTATTCCTTTGAAGGGAATTGACTCTACACCATTGGCTTTGAATAAACCGCAGTACTGGACACAAGTGACCATGCACATGACTCCCGTTCATCAGGAGGTGATTCGCTTCCTTGTACTGTATAATTTACATGATGTACTAGTGCTTGGTCTGCCATGGTTACAAACTCATAATCCAGTCCTGGATTGGAAAACAATGTCTGTGTTACGCTGGGGATGTCAGGGGGTTCATGATGATGCACCTCTGATTTCAATCGCTTCATCTACTCCTTCTGAGGTCCCTGCGTTTTTGTCTGACTATCGGGATGTTTTTGAGGAGCCTAAGCTCAATTCGCTCCCTCCTCATAGGGATTGTGACTGTGCTATAGAATTAATTCCTGGCAGTAAGTTCCCTAAGGGTCGTTTATTTAATCTGTCAGTGCCAGAGCATACTGCTATGCGGAATTATATTAAGGAGTCCTTGGAAAAGGGACATATTCGTCCATCTTCGTCCCCTCTGGGAGCAGGTTTTTTTTTTCGTGGCAAAAAAAGATGGTTCCCTGAGGCCTTGTATAGATTATCGCCTTCTGAATAAGATTACAGTCAAATATCAGTATCCATTGCCATTATTGACTGATTTGTTTGCTCGCATTAAGGGGGCTAGGTGGTTCACTAAGATAGATCTTCGCGGTGCGTATAATCTTGTGCGGATAAAGCAGGGTGATGAGTGGAAAACCGCATTTAATACGCCTGAGGGCCATTTTGAGTATTTGGTAATGGCTTTTGGACTTTCTAATGCTCCTTCCGTCTTTCAGTCCTTTATGCACAATATTTTCCGTGAATATCTGGATAAGTTTATGATTGTGTATTTGGATGATATTTTGGTGTTTTCTGATGACTGGGAGTCTCATGTTCTACAGGTCAGGAAGGTGTTTCAAGTCCTGCGGGCCAATTCTCTGTTTGTGAAGGGCTCAAAATGTCTCTTCGGAGTCCAGAAGATTTCTTTTTTGGGGTACATTTTTTCTCCTTCTACTATTGAGATGGATCCCGTCAAGGTTCAGGCGATTTGTGACTGGACACAACCTACATCTGTTAAGAGTCTTCAGAAGTTCTTGGGTTTTGCTAATTTTTATCGTCGGTTCATTACTAATTTTTCCAGTGTTGTTAAACCTTTGACTGATTTGACTAAAAAGGGTGCTGATATTGCTAATTGGTCTCCTACGGCTGTGGAGGCCTTTCAGGAACTTAAGCGCCGGTTTTCTTCTGCTCCTGTGTTATGTCAACCAGATGTTTCACTTCCTTTTCAGGTTGAGGTTGATGCTTCAGAGATTGGAGCGGGGGCGGTTTTGTCACAGAGAAGTTCCGATGGCTCGGTGATGAAGCCATGTGCGTTCTTTTCTAGAAAATTCTCGCCCGCCGAGCGCAATTATGATGTGGGTAATCGGGAGCTTTTGGCCATGAAGTGGGCATTTGAGGAGTGGCGTCATTGGCTTGAGGGTGCTAGACATCGTGTGGTGGTCTTGACTGATCACAAAAATCTGATTTACCTTGAGTCTGCCAGGCGTCTGAATCCTAGACAGGCTCGTTGGTCGTTGTTTTTTTCTCGTTTCAATTTTGTGGTTTCATACCTGCCAGGTTCAAAGAATGTGAAGGCAGATGCTCTTTCCAGGAGTTTTGTGCCTGACTCTCCTGGAGACTCTGGGCCTACTGGTATCCTTAGGGATGGGGTAATATTGTCCGCCGTCTCCCCAGACTTGCGACGTGCATTGCAGGAGTTTCAGGCGGATAAACCTGATCGTTGTCCACCAGAAAGACTGTTTGTTCCGGATGATTGGACCAGTAGAGTCATCTCCGAGGTCCATTCTTCTGTGTTGGCTGGTCATCCTGGAATATTTGGTACTAGAGACTTGGTGGCCAGGTCTTTTTGGTGGCCTTCCTTGTCAAGGGATGTGCGCACCTTTGTGCAGTCTTGTAAAGTGTGTGCTCGGGCTAAGCCTTGCTGTTCTCGGGCCAGTGGGTTGTTGTTATCCTTGCCTATCCCGAAGAGGCCTTGGACGCACATTTCCATGGATTTTATTTCAGATCTCCCTGTCTCACAGAAAATGTCCGTTATCTGGGTTGTGTGTGACCGCTTTTCTAAGATGGTTCATTTGGTACCCTTGCCTAAGTTGCCTTCCTCCTCTGAGTTGGTCCCTTTGTTTTTTCAGAACGTGGTTCGTTTGCATGGGATTCCGGAGAATATCGTTTCTGACAGGGGATCCCAGTTTGTGTCTAGATTTTGGCGGACGTTTTGTGCTAAGATGGGCATTGATTTGTCTTTCTCGTCTGCATTCCATCCTCAGACGAATGGCCAGACGGAGCGAACTAATCAGACCTTGGAAACTTATTTAAGGTGTTTTGTTTCTGCTGATCAAGATGACTGGGTTGCCTTTTTGCCACTGGCCGAATTTGCCCTTAACCCCTTAAGCCCCGAGGGTGGTTTGCACGTTAATGACAGGGCCAATTTTTACAATTCTGACCACTGTCCCTTTATGAGGCTATAACTCTGGAACGCTTTGACGGATCTTGGCGATTCTGACATTGTTTTCTCGTGACATATTGTACTTCATGTTAGTCGTAAAATTTATTCGATATAACTTGCGTTTATTTGTGAAAAAAATGGAAATTTGGCGAAAATTTTGAAAATTTTGCAATTTTCCAACTTTGAATTTTTATGCCCTTAAATCACAGACATATGTCACGCAAAATACTTAATAAGTAACATTTCCCACATGTCTACTTTACATCAGTACAATTTTGGAACCAAAATTTTTTTTTGTGACGGAGTTATAAGGGTTAAAAGTTGACCAGCAATTTCTCATTTTTACAACACCATTTTTTTTTAGGGACCACATCTCATTTGAAGTCATTTTGAGGGGTCTATATGATAGAAAATAGCCAAGTGTGACACCATTCTAAAAACTGCACCCCTCAAGGTGCTCAAAACCACATTCAAGAAGTTTATTAACCCTTCAGGTGTTTCACAGGAATTTTTGGAATGTTTAAATAAAAATGAACATTTAACTTTTTTTCACAGAAAATTTATTTCAGCTCCAATTTGTTTTATTTTAACAAGGGTAACAGGAGAAAATGGACCCCCAAAGTTGTTGTACAATTTGTCCTGAGTACGCTGATACCCCATATGTGGGGGTAAACCACTGTTTGGGCGTATGGCAGAGCTCGGAAGGAAAGGAGCGCCATTTGACTTTTCAATGCAAAATTGACTGGAATTGAGATGGGACGCCATGTTGCGTTTGGAGAGCCCCTGATGTGCCTAAACACTGAAACCCCCTACAAGTGACACCATTTTGGAAAGTAGACCCCCTAAGGAACTTATCTTGATGTGTGGTGAGCACTTTGACCCACCAAGTGCTTCACAGAAGTTTATAATGCAGAGCCGTAAAAATAAAAAATCATATTTTTTCACAAAAATGATCTTTTCGCCCCCAATTTTTTATTTTCCCAAGGGTAAGAGAAGAAATTGGACCCCAAAAAATGTTGTGCAATTTGTCCTGAGTACGCTGATACCCCATATGTGGGGGTAAACCACTGTTTAGGCGTATGGCAGAGCTCGGAAGGAAAGGAGCGCCATTTGACTTTTCAATGCAAAATTGACTGGAATTGAGATGGGACGCCATGTTGCGTTTGGAGAGCCCCTGATGTGCCTAAACACTGAAACCCCCTACAAGTGACACCATTTTGGAAAGTAGACCCCCTAAGGAACTTATCTTGATGTGTCGTGAGCACTTTGACCCACCAAGTGCTTCACAGAAGTTTATAATGCAGAGCCGTAAAAATAAAAAATCATATTTTTTCACAAAAATGATCTTTTCGCCCCCAATTTTTTATTTTCCCAAGGGTAAGAGAAGAAATTGGACCCCAAAAAATGTTGTGCAATTTGTCCTGAGTACGCTGATACCCCATATATGGGTGTAAACCATTGTTTGGGCGCATGGCAGAGCTTGGAAGGGAAGGAGCGCCATTTGACTTTTCAATGCAAAATTGACTGGAATTGAGATGGGATGCCATGTTGCGTTTGGAGAGCCCCTGATGTGCCTAAACATTGAAACTCCCTACAAGTGACACCATTTTGGAAAGTAGACCCTCTAAGGAACTTATCTAGATGTGTGGTGAGCACTTTGATCCACCAAGTGCTTCACAGAAGTTTATAATGCAGAGCCGTAAAAATAAAAAATCATATTTTTTCACAAAAATGATCTTTTTGCCCCCAATTTTTTATTTTCCCAAGGGTAAGAGAAGAAATTGGACCACAAAAAATGTTGTGCAATTTGTCCTGAGTACGCTGATACCCCATATGTGGGTGTAAACCATTGTTTGGGTGCATGGCAGAGCTTGGAAGGGAAGGAGCGCCATTTGACTTTTCAATGCAAAATTGACTGGAATTGAGATGGGACGCCATGTTGCGTTTGGAGAGCCCCTGATGTGCCTAAACATTGAAACTCCCTACAAGTGACACCATTTTGGAAAGTAGACCCCCTAAGGAACTTATCTAGATGTGTGGTGAGCACTTTGACCCACCAAGTGCTTCACAGAAGTTTATAATGCAGAGCCGTAAAAATAAAAAATCATATTTTTTCACAAAAATGATTTTTTTGCCCCCAATTTTTTATTTTCCCAAGGGTAAGAGAAGAAATTGGACCCCAAAAAATGTTGTGCAATTTGTCCTGAGTACGCTGATACCCCATATGTGGGTGTAAACCATTGTTTGGGCGCATGGCAGAGCTTGGAAGGGAAGGAGCGCCATTTGACTTTTCAATGCAAAATTGACTGGAATTGAGATGGGACGCCATGTTGCGTTTGGAGAGCCCCTGATGTGCCTAAACATTGAAACCCCCCACAATTGACACCATTTTGGAAAGTAGACCCCCTAAGGAACTTATCTAGATGTGTTTTGAGAGCTTTGAACCCCCAAGTGTTTCACTACAGATTATAACGCAGAGCCGTGAAAATATATATATTTTTTTTCTCAAAAATGATTTTTTAGCCCCCAGCTTTGTATTTTTACAAGGGTAACAGAATAAATTGGACCCCAAAATTTGTTTTCCAATTTGTCCTGAGTACGCTGATACCCCATATGTGGGGGGGAACCACTGTTTGGGCGCATGACAGAGCTCGGAAGGGAAGGAGCGCCATTTGGAATGCAGACTTAAATGGATTGGTCAGCAGCCGTCACGTTGCATTTGCAGAGCCCCTGATGTACCCAAACAGTACAAACCCCCCACAAGTGACCCCATATTGGAAACTAGACCTCCCAAGGAACTTATCTAGATGTGTTTTGAGAACTTTGAACCCCCAAGTGTTTCACTAAAGTTTATAGCGCAAAGCCGTGAAAATAAAAATTCCTTTTTTTTTTCACAAAAATGATTTTTTAGCCCCCAGTTTTGTATTTTCACAAGGGTAACAGGATAAATTAGACCCCAAAAGTTGTTGTCCAATTTGTCCTGAGTACGCTGATACCCCATATGTGGGGGGGAACCACTGTTTGGGTGCATGACAGAGCTCGGAAGGGAAGGAGCGCCATTTGGAATGCAGCCTTAAATGGATTGGTCTGCAGGCGTCACGTTGCATTTGCAGAGCCCCTGATGTACCCAAACAGTACAAACCCCCCACAAGTGACCCCATATTGGAAACTAGACCTCCCAAGGAACTTATCTAGATGTGTTGTGAGAACTTTGAACCCCCAAGTGTTTCACTACAGTTTATAACGCAGAGCCGTGAAAATAAAACATCTTTTTTTTCCCACAAAAATGATTTTTAGCCCCCCAAATTTTTATTTTCCTAAGGATAACAAGAGAACTTGGACCCCAGAAGTTGTTGTTCAATTTGTCCCGAGTACGCTGATAACACATATGTTGGGGTAAACCCCTTTTTGGGCGCATGGGAGAGCTCGGAAGGGAAGGAGCACTGTTTTACTTTTTCAACGCAGAATTGGCTGGAATTGAGATTGGACGCCATGTCGCGCTTGGAGAGCCCCTGATGTGCCTGGACAGTGGAAACTCCCCAATTCTACCTGAAACCCTAACCCAAACACACCCCTAACCCTAATCCCAACGGTAACCCTAACCACACCCCTAGCCCTGACACACCGATAATTCTAGTCCCAACCCTAATCCAAACCGTAAATGTAATCCAAACCCTAACCCTAACTTTAGCCCCAACCCTAACTTTACCTCCAACCCTAGCCCTAACCCTACCCCTAACCCTAACCCTAAACGTGACTGAAATATGTGGCACTGAAATACGTGGCACTGAAATACGTGGCACTGAAATATGTGGCACGTGGCACTTAAATACGTGGCACTGAAACACGTGGCACTGAAATACGTGATACGTGGCACTGAAATACGTGGCACTGAAATACGTGGCACTGAAATACGTGGCACTGAAATACGTGGTACTAAAATATGTGGCACTGAAATACGTGGCACTGAAATACGTGATACGTGGCACTTAAATACGTGGCACTGAAATACGTAATACGTGGCACTGAAATACGTGGCACTGAAATACGTGGCACTGAAATACGTGGCACTGAAATACGTGATACGTGGCACTGAAATACGTGGCACTGAAATACGTGGCACTGAAATACGTGGCACTGAAATACGTGATACGTGGCACTTAAATACGTGGCACTGAAATACGTGATACGTGGCACTGAAATACGTGGCACTGAAATACGTGGCACTGAAATACGTGGTACTAAAATATGTGACACTGAAATACGTGATACGTGGCACTGAAATACGTGATACGTGGCACTTAAATACGTGGCACTGAAATACGTGGCACTGAAATACGTGGCACTGAAATACGTGGCACTGAAATACGTGGCACTGAAATACGTGGCACTGAAATACGTGGCACTTAAATACGTGGCACTTAAATACGTGGCACTTAAATACGTGGCACTTAAATACGTGGCACTTAAATACGTGGCACTATGACTGTCAGAAAATGTTCATTAAACGGTTAGGGGTAGAGTTAGGGTTAGGGTTTGGATCCCTTTATCACCTTGATGGTGGTGGGTGGCTTTTCAGTGTGTTTTCTGTTTTTTTCCAATAAAAACGCATGCGTTTTTAACGCAAACAAACGCATGTGCTTAAAAACGCAAGAAAATACTGCAGGTTGTATTTCTGAAAATGAACGCATGCAGAAAAAAAACGCATGCGTTTGAAAACGCGACCAAACGCGTACAAAAAAACGCATGCGTTTTCAATGTTAAATATAGGGAAAAAACGCATGCGTTTTTTTGTGCAAAAAACGCTGCAGACAAAAACGCAAGTGTGAAACCAGCGACGCTTTTTATAGCAAAAAAGTTTTTGCGTCTCCACATTTTGAGACCTATAATTTTTCCACATTTTGCTCCACAGAGTCATGTGAGGTCTTGTTTTTTGCGGGACGAGTTGACGTTTTTATTGGTAACATTTTCGGACACGTGACCGTTTTTGATCGCTTTTTATTCCGATTTTTGTGAGGCAGAATGACCAAAAACCTGCTATTCATGAATTTCTTTTGGGAGAGGCGTTTATACCGTTCCGCGTTTGGTAAAATTGATAAAGCAGTTTTATTCGACGGGTCAGTACGATTACAGCGATACCTCATTTATATCATTTTTTTATGTTTTGGCGCTTTTATACGATAAAAACTATTTTATAGAAAAAATAATTATTTTGGTATCGCTTTATTCTCAGGACTATAACTTTTTTATTTTTTTGCTGATGATGCTGTATAGCGGCTTGTTTTTTGCGGGACAAGATGACGTTTTCAGCGGTACCATGGATATTTATATCAGTCTTTTTGATCGCGTGTTATTCCACTTTTTGTTCGCCGGTATGGTAATAAAGCGTTGTTTTTTGCCTCGTTTTTTTTCTTTTTTTCTTACTGTGTTTACTGAAGGGGTTAACTAGTGGGGCAGTTTTATAGGTTGGGTCGTTACGGACGCGGCGATACTAAATATGTGTACTTTTATTGTTTTGTTTTTTTTATTTAGATAAAGAAATGTATTTATGGGAATAATATATATTTTTTTTTTATTATTTATTTAGGATTTTTTTTCTTTTTTTTTTACACATGTGGAAAAAATTTTTTTTTACTTTTTTACTTTGTCCCAGGGGGGGACATCACAGATCATTGATCTGGCAGTGTGCACAGCACTCTGCCAGATCTGCGATCTGCTGTGCAGGGCTGCAGGCTTACCAAGTGTCTGCACTGAGCAGACACTCGGTAAGCCACCTCCTTCCCTGCAGGACCCGGATGCCGCGGCCATCTTGGATCCGGGACCTGCAGCCAGGAAGGAGGTAGGAGACCCTCGCAGCAACGCGATCACATCGCGTTGCTCCGGGGGTCTCAGGGAAGCCCGCAGGGAGCCCCCTCCCTGCGCGATGCTTCCCTATACCGCCGGTACACCGCGATCATGTTTGATCGCGGTGTGCCGGGGGTTAATGTGCCGGGGGCGGTCCGTGACCGCTCCTGGCACATAGTGCCGGATGTCAGCTGCGATATGCAGCTGACACCCGGCCGCGATCGGCCGCGCTCCCCCCGTGAGCGCGGCCGATCGCGTATGACGTACTATCCCGTCACCGGGAATTAAGTCCCAGGTCACCTTGACGGGATAGTACGTCAAACGGGATTAAGGGGTTAATAATCGGGCTAGTTCTGCTACTTTGGTTTCTCCTTTCTTTTGTAATTCGGGGTTTCATCCTCGTTTTTCCTCTGGTCAGGTGGAGCCTTCGGATTGTCCTGGAGTGGACGTGGTGGTGGACAGGCTACATCAGATTTGGAATCAGGTGGTGGACAATTTGAAGTTGTCTCAGGAGAAGACTCAGCAGTTTGCTAATCGCCGTCGCCGCGTGGGTCCCCGACTTCTTGTTGGGGACTTGGTGTGGTTGTCTTCTCGTTTTGTCCATATGAAGGTCTCTTCTCCTAAGTTCAAGCCTCGGTTCATCGGTCCTTATAAGATCTTGGAGATTCTTAACCCTGTATCTTTTCGTTTGGATCTCCCAGCATCGTTTGCTATTCATAATGTGTTCCATCGGTCGTTATTGCGGAGGTATGAGGTGCCCGTTGTTCCTTCGGTTGAGCCTCCTGCTCCGGTGCTGGTGGAGGGAGAATTGGAGTATGTTGTTGAGAAGATCTTGGATTCTCGTGTTTCCAGACGTAAACTCCAGTATTTGGTTAAGTGGAAGGGTTATGGTCAGGAGGATAATTCCTGGGTGGTCGCCTCTGATGTTCATGCGACTGATTTGGTCCGCGCCTTCCATAGAGCTCATCCTGATCGCCCTGGGGGTTCTCGTGAGGGTTCGTTGACCCCTCCTCAAGGGGGGGTACTGTTGTGGATTCTGTTTTTGGGCTCCCTCTGGTGGTTACAGCTGGTACTGGGTGACTTTGGTGGGTTGCGGTCTCTGGTTTCCACCTGTCCATCAGAGGCTGGGTGTTTCCTATTTAACCTGGCTTTCCTGTCATTCCCTTGCCGGCTATCAATGTATCAGTGTGTCTCTGTTACCTTTGCTACCTGCTCCTAGGCCTTCAAGACAAGCTAAGTCTGGATTTCCCTGTTTCATGTTTGCTTTCATGTTTTTAGTCCAGCTTGCAGATATGTAATTCTCTGCTGCTGGTTGCTCTAGTGGGCTGAAATTACCACTCATGTACCATGAGTTGGCACATGAGTTCAAGTAATTTCAGGATGGTATTTTGAAGGGTTTTAAGCTGACCGCGCAGTTCACCTTTTGTATCCTCTGCTATCTAGCTTAAGCGGGCCTCATTTTGCTGAATCTGTTTTCATAACTACGTTTGTGCCTTCCTCTCATTTCACCGTCATTATATGTGGGGGGCTGCTATTTCTGTGGGAATATTTCTCTGGAGGCAAGATAGGTCTGTGATTCTTCTGATAGGGGTAGCTAGATCTCCGGCTGGCGCGAGACGTCTAGAGTCCCCCCAGGAACGTTCCCCGGCTGCTGTTAGTTGAGTGTTGAGGTTCAGGATCGCGGTCAGCTCAGGTTCCATCACCCTAGAGCTCGTCCTGTTTTTGCCCGTGTTATGTGTTTAATTCCCTGCCATTGGGAACATGACACCAGTCGTCCTGGTCAGCAGAAACAAAACATCTTAAATAAGTCTCCAAGGTCTGATTAGTTCGCTCGGTTTGGCCATTCGTCTGAGGATGGAAGGCCGACGAAAAAGACAATTCAATGCCCAACTTAGCACAAAAGGTCCGCCAAAATCTAGACACAAACTGGGATCCTCTATCAGAAACAATGTTCTCAGGAATCCCGTGCAAACGAACCACATTTTGAAAAAACAGTGGAACCAACTCGGAGGAGGAAGGCAACTTAGGCAAGGGCACCAAATGGACCATCTTAGAAAAACGATCACACACCACCCAGATGACAGACATTCTCTGAGAGACAGGGAGATCTGAAATAAAATCCATGGAAATGTGCGTCCAAGGCCTCTTCGGGACAGGCAAAGGTAACAGCAAACCACTGGCACGAGAACAGCAAGGCTTCGCCCGAGCACAAATTCCACAAGACTGCACAAAGGAACGCACATCCCGCGACAAGGAAGGCCACCATAAAGACCTGGCCACCAAGTCTCTGGTACCAAATATTCCAGGATGGCCCGCCAACACCGAAGAATGAACCAGAGATGACTCTGTTGGTCCATCTATCCGGGACAAACAGTCTCTCCGGTGGACAGCGGTCAGGTCTATCCGCCTGAAACTCTTGCAGCACACGTCGCAAATCTGGGGAGATGGCAGACAAAATCACCCCTTCTCTAAGGATACCAGCCGGCTCTGAATCTCCAGGAGAGTCAGGCACAAAACTCCTAGAAAGAGCATCAGCCTTCACATTCTTCGAACCCGGCAGGTACGAGACCATGAAATCAAAACGAGAGAAAAACAACGACCAACGAGCCTGTCTGGGATTCAGCCGCTTGGCCGACTTGAGATAAATCAAATTCTTGTGATCAGTCAAGACCACCACACGATGTTTAGCTCCCTCGAGCCAATGTCGCCACTCCTCAAATGCCCACTTCATAGCCAACAGCTCCCGATTACCGACATCATAATTCCGCTCGGCAGGCGAAAACTGCCAGTCATGAATAACCTGAACCTTGACTGGGTCCATCTCAATAGTAGAAGGAGAAAAAATGAAACCCAAAAAAGAAATCTTCTGGACTCCAAAAAGACATTTTGAGCCCTTCACAAATAAAGCATTGTCACGCAGGACCTGAAAGACCATCCTGACCTGCTTAACATGAGACTCCCAATCATCCGAAAAAAACAGAATATCATCCAGATACACAATCATAAACTTATCCAGATATTCACGGAAGATGTCATGCATAAAGGACTGAAAGACTGAAGGAGCATTAGAAAGTCCAAAAGGCATCACCAAGTACTCAAAATGGCCTTCAGGCGTATTAAATGCAGTTTTCCATTCATCACCCTGTTTTATACGCACAAGGTTATACGCACCACGAAGATCTATCTTGGTGAACCAACTAGACCCCCTAATGCGAGCAAACAAATCAGTTAACAATGGCAAAGGATACTGAAATTTGACCGTGATTTTATTCAAAAGGCGATAATCAATACAGGGTCTCAGGGAACCATCCTTTTTAGCCACAAAAAAAAGAATCCTGCACCAAGAGGGGATGAGGACGGGCGAATATGTCCCTTCTCTAAAGACTCCTTTATATAACTCCGCATGGCAGCATGCTCCGGCACAGATAAATTGAAAAGTCGTCCCTTAGGAAACTTACTACCAGGAATCAAATTTATAGCACAATCACAGTCCCTATGAGGAGGTAGAGAATTGAGTTTGGGCTCCTCAAATACATCCTGGTAGTCTGACAAAAACGTAGCGACTTCAGAAGGAGTGGACGAACCAATTGACACCACAGGAGCGTCACCATGAATTCCCTGACAACCCCAACTTGACACCGACATAGCTTTCCAATCCAGGACTGGATTATGAGTCTGCAACCATGGTAGACCCAACACGACGACATCATGCAAATTATGCAGTACAAGAAAGCGAATCACCTCCTGATGAACAGGAGTCATGCACATGGTCACTTGTGTCCAGTACTGAGGTCTATTCGTAGCCAATGGTGTAGAATCAATTCCCCTTAGTGGAATAGGGAATTTTAAAGGCTCCAAATCAAAACCACAGCGCCTGGCAAATGACCAATCCATCAGACTCAGGGCGGCACCTGAATCTACAAAAGCATTAACCAGGTAAGATGACAGGGAACAAATCAGGGTAACAGACAAAATGAACTTAGGCTGTAAAGTACCAATGGTGACAGATTTATCAACCTTTTTTTTGCGCTTAGAGCATGCTGAGATAACATGAGCTGAGTCACCACAGTAAAAGCACAACCCATTTTGCCGTCTATAATTTTGCCGTTCACTTCTGGTCAGAATTCTGTCACATTGCATAGATTCAGGTGTCTGTTCAGAAGACACCTCCAAATGGTGCACAGGTTTGCGCTCCCGCAAATGCCGATCAATCTGAATGGCCAGAGTCATTGACTCATTCAGACCTGCAGGCGTAGGGAACCCCACCATGACATTCTTAATGGCTTCAGAAAGACCTTCTCTGAAATTTGCAGCCAGGGCACACTCATTCCACTGAGTAAGCACCGACCATTTCCGAAAATTCTGGCAGTACACCTCTGCTTCATCTTGCCCCTGCGAGAGGGCCAATAACGTTTTTTCAGCCTGGTTCTCAAGATTAGATTCCTCATAGAGCAATCCAAGGGCTAGAAAAAACGCATCTACACTAAGCAATGCAGGATCCCCTCGCGCCAATGCGAAGGCCCAATCTTGAGGGTCGCCGCGCAAGAAAGAAATAATAATCTTAACTTGCTGAACGGAATCACCAGAGGAACGAGGTTTCAAAGAAAGAAACAATTTACAATTGTTCTTAAAATTCAGGAACCTAGATCTATCTCCAGAAAACAACTCCGGAATAGGTATTCTAGGCTCTGACATAGGACTGTGAACAACAAAATCCTGAATACTTTGAACCCTAGCAGCAAGATGATCCAGACTGGAAGCCAAGCTCTGGACATCCATGTCAGCAGCTGAACTCAGAGCCACACCAAGATTAAGAGGAGGAGAGAAGCTAGCCACAGCAGCTAGACACACGGCAACAACAACAACAACAACAAAAAAAAAATTTCTCAAGGCTTCTTTTCTCCTGCTTCTGCCATGCAATTAACACTTTATGGGCCGGCTGTACTGTTATGATCCTTAGTGGCTGAGGATCACGAATAGACCAGCAAGTGAATAAACTAAGGACAAGCTCTAGGGAGATGGTAACTGGACTGATCGCAAATCTGAACCTATGCAACACAACTAGAGGTAGCCGGTGAACGTGCCTAAAAATTTCCTAGACGTCTTGAGCCAGCCTGAGGAACTAGCTACCCCTAAAGAGAAAGAGAGACCTCGCTTGCCTCCAGAGAAATAATCCCCAAAGATATAGAAGCCCCCAACAAATATTAACGGTGAAGTAAGAAGAAGGCACATACGTAGGGATGAAATCAGATTCAGCAAAAGAGGCCCACTAGTACTAGAAAGCAGAAAATAGAGCAGGGGTCTATGCGATCAATAAAAAACCCTTACAAAATATCCATCCTGAGATTTCAAGAACCCACGCACCAACTAATGGTGTGTGGGGAGAAACTCAGTCCACTAGAGCATCCAGCAAGCGAGGGAATCACATTTTAGCAAGCTGGACAAGACAACATGATAAACACTGCTGATCAAAAAATGAGCAAACAAAACTTAGCTTGTCCTGGATGGACTGGGAGCAAGGTAGTCAGAAGGAATCTGAGTAGCACTGATTACATCGACAGCCGGCAACAAGTGGAAGTAAAACAGAGCTAAATAGGAACCTCCCAGAGGATAACGAACCAGCTGATAGCCAGAGACCAGCAGGAAAACAAACAAAGCCACCAGGGGGAGCCCAAAGCAAAAGTCACACCATACCACCAGTGACCACAAGAGGGAGACCGAAAACAGAGTTCACAACAGATGTCCTCATATGACCTGGAGCGTGGGAAAAAGTTCCCAGGCTGCAGTTCATGAGAACATCCAGCAGGGGCGCATCACCGCGACTGAATGTAAGTATAGATCACTCTGCTTTCCTTTCAGCACCCGGGGATTACAGACACGAGCGCGTGGTTTAGCACAGCTCATGCCTGTAATATTAGTTAACCCCTTCAGATGGATTACCTCGTGGGACGTGATAGGACATCAGAAGGTATGTATATTGTGTGTTTATTATTTTGCCAAGCGAGGGTGTTGCTGATGGATTGAGAGAGCAATAAATTATTAAAACAACCTGTTTGTTTCTTTCATTAAAATACTTTTTAATCATGTGTGTGTGTGTTTAACCCTTTCAGACAAATGGATTAATAATGGATAGGTGTCATAATTGACGCCTCTCCATTATTAATCTGGCTTAATGTCACCTTACAATAGCAAGGTGGCATTAACCCTTCATTACCCCATATCCCACCGCTACAGGGAGTGGGAAGAGAGTGGCCAAGTGCCAGAATAGGCGCATCTTCCAGATGTGCCTTTTCTGGGGTGGCTGGGGGCAGATGTTTTTAGCCACGGGGGGGCCAATAACCATGGACCCTCTCCTGGCTATTAATATCTGCCCTCAGTCACTGGCTTTACCACTCTGGCGGAGAAAATTGCGCGGGAGCCCACGCCAATTTTTTCCGCCATTTAACCCTTTATTTTAGCAGCTACAGCGCTGAAATTTTGCACATACACACTACTAACATTAGTAGTGTGGAATATGCAAAAAAAAGGGGATATGAGATGGTTTACTGTATGTAAACCATGTCTCATATCCTGTCAGGTTTAGGCAGGAGAAATGAAAAGCCGGCAATTGAATTACCGACTTTTCACTAACACCGCTGCGTATTTCTCGCAAGTCACACTGCTGGTCCGTGTGGAATCCGTATTTTTCTCGCCCCCATAGACTTTCATTGGCGTATAATTTGTGTAATACGCTGACAAACGCAGCATGCTGCGATTTTGTACGGCCGTAGAACGCCGTATATTACGGATCCGTAATATACGGCTGATAGGACTAGACCCATTGAGAATCATTGTGCCGTATGTAATGCGAGTTTTACGGACGTAGTTTTTGCGCTCTTACGTCCGTAAAACACGCATGTGTGACGCCGGCCTCAAGGTGCTCAAAACCACATTCAAGAAGTTTATTAACCCTTCAGGTGTTTCACAGGAATTTTTGGAATGTTGAAATAAAAATTAACATTTAACTTTTTTTCACACAAAATTTATTTCAGCTCCAATTTGTCTTATTTTACCAAGGGTAACAGGAGAAAATGGACCCCAAAAGTTGTTGTACAATTTGTCCTGAGTACGCTGATACCCCATATGCACTTTGACCCACCAATTGCTTCACAGAAGTTTATAATGCAGAGCCGTAAAAATAAAAAATCATATTTTTTCACAAAAATGATCTTTTCACCCCCAATTTTTTATTTTCCCAAGGGTAAGAGAAGAAATTAGACCACAAAAGTTGTTATGCAATTTGTCCTGAGTACGACGATACCCCATATGTGGGGGTAAACCACTGTTTGGGCGCATAGCAGAGCTCGAAAGAGAAGGAGCGCCATTTTACTTTTCAATGCAAAATTTACTGGAATTAAGATGGGACGCCATGTTGCGTTTGGAGAGCCCCTGATGTGCCTAAACATTGAAACCCCCCACAAGTGACACCATTTTGGAAAGTAGACCCCCTAAGGAACTTATCTAGATGTGTTTTGAGAGCTTTGAACCCCCAAGTGTTTCAGTACAGTTTATAACGCAGAGCCATGAAAATACAAATTCTTTTTTTTTTTTTCACAAAAATGATTTATTAGCCCCCAGTTTTGTATTTTCCCAAGGGTAACAGGACAAATTGGACAACAACTTTTGGGGTCCAATTTCTCCTGAGTACGCTGATACCCCGTATGTGGGGGGAACCACTGTTTGGGTGCATGGCAGAGCTCGGAAGGGAAGGAGCGCCATTTGGAATGCAGACTTAGATGGATTGGTCTGCAGGCGTCACGTTGCATTTGCAGAGCCCCTGATGTACCCAAATAGTACAAACCCCCTACAAGTGACCCCATATTGGAAACTAGACCTCCCAAGGAACTTATCTAGATGTGTTGTGAGAACTTTGAACCCCCAAGTGTTTCACTACAGTTTAGTTTCATAAGATTTTTATTGAACAAAATATGCATATGCTCCCTCGCAGGGGAGTCCATAACTGAGAATTATAAGAATACATACTTATTATAAACACGAGGGGAGACAACAGAAGGAGAACATAAGGAAAAAAACATTAGGGAGGAAGGGGAACTGTATTCACATTTTAATTTGCATCGATCATTGTCTCCACAGGTTCAAGCCACTATGGAGACAGACATAGAGTCTGGCCCAGGAGTAGATTAGGCTGTAGGTCCATCCACGGACTCCATATCTTAAAGAACTGATCCCATTTATCATTTCTAGTAGCCTCAATGCATTCGTAAGGCTATGTGCACACGTAGCAGAATTGCCGCGGAAATTTCCGCGGCAATTCTGCGCCTCCTGCTGCGGGTATATCGCATGCAGAATTTGCATGCATATACCCGCAGAAAACTAGCGTTTTGCAAGCATAATTAGCTTGCAGAATGCTAGCGTTTCCCAAGCGATCTGTAGCATCGCTTGGAAAACTGTTTGACAGGTTGGTCACACTTGTCAAACATAGTGTTTGACAAGTGTGACCAACTTTTTGCTATAGATGCAGCCTATGCAGCATCTATAGTAAAAGGTAGAATGTTAAAAATAATAAAAAAAAAATAAAAAAAAAGGTTATACTCACCTCAGCGGCTTCCGTTCCTAATGCTGTGTGTTCAGGACCTTCCATTGACGTAGCGGTCACGTGACCCGCGGTCATGTGACCGTGACGTCATCACAGGTCCTTCACACACACCACAGAAGCCGTTGAGGAGGTCGGGCCGCCCGAAGGTGAGTATATCGCTATTTTTTATTTTAATTCTTTTTTTTTTACCACTAATATGGTGCCCAGTCCGTGGAGGAGAGTCTCCTCTCCTCCACCCTGGGTACCAACCGCACTTGATCTGCTTACTTCCCGCATGGTGTGCACAGCCCCGTGCGGGAAGTAAGCAGATCAATGCACTCCTATGTGTGCAGAATCGCCGCGATTCCGCAATTTTAATGAACATGTTGCGTTTTTTTCTGGATTGCGATTCCACTCAGGAAAAAAATGCAGCATGTGCACAAAAAATGCGGATTGCATTCTGTTTCATAGGATGCTTAATGTTAGCATTTTTTTTGCGGTTTTATAGCGTTTTTATAGCGAAAAACCGTGAAAAAAATGCAAAAAATCTGCTACGTGTGCACACAGCCTAAAGCATGATTTTATTCATTCTTTCCTTAACCGATCGTAGGGACAACGCGGGGGACTTCCACTTCAAAGCAATATATATTTTAGTAGCCATAAAAAGGAAGGTAACCAACTTAAATAAATTTTTAGGAAGAGTCGGGTGTCTCGCCCCAAGGAGAAAAATAGAGGCGTCCAAACTGGTTTTTTCCCAGCCAATTGGTCTACTAGTAGATTAATCTTTTGCCATAAAGTGGAGACCACTGGGCACGTCCACCAAATGTGTTTCATATCCCCAGGTAAATTACATCCCCGAAAGCACAAGTTTGAGACATTCGGGAACATGCTATGCAGTTTATTTGGCACCAGATAGGTCCTGTGAAGAACTTTCACCGAGGTCTCCACTAATGATGATTGATGACTGCCTTTAGATAGCGAGTCACAGCACCTCCTCCAAGCCTCCGTCGACAGCTCGACACCCAACTCCTCTTCCCACCTCCTCATAAATCCCAATTTCTCCTGATCATGGGGTGGGTTTATAATTGAGTAAAGCAATTATATCGTCCCTCTACCCATTGGATCGGAAAGGCATTTCTGTTCAAAACTGGAGACAGGAACGGGGCGTCTACCTTGTGTTAAACTACCAGCAAAATGTAATACCTGATTAATGTGCATTGTTTCCCTGATCGGGGGCTCGAACTTCCTTATGAATTCAGCTCTATCCATCAGGACATTAAAAGGATTGCATAGGTGTTTTATTGTCGTAATTCCCCTTAATATCCACCACGCATACAGATGTGAATTAAGACCAGGAGTGAACACCGGGTTGCCTAATATAGAAGTCAAAGGTGAGGGATCAGATTGTAATGAATGTTTGAATCTAACTCTTCTCCATAAATTGAAAGAATGAGCTGTATAGGGTGCTGTGATAAAGAGTTCTTTGGGGATTTTTCCTGTAGACCACATTAGGCCTGGTAGTGAGAGCGGCTTAATGAGATGCGATTCCAAGTGAACCCATCTTGGCTTAATATTTTGGGCGCAAATATTTGTTAGTTGTGCAATTTGTGCCGCTTTATAATATAGAAATAGATTTGGGAGTGAGACTCCTCCATGTCTCCTATGGAAGAACATTAATTTTTGAGGAATTCTAGCCTTTTTGTTCTGCCATATAAATTTAGAGATAGTAGCGTGAAGGCCAGAAAAAGTTTTAGCTGAGACCGGTATTGGGAGCGATCTAAAAAGATACAGGAACCGCGGAAGAGTCACCATTTTTATTGTGTGAATCCTACCTAGCCAGGATAAATTCAGTGATGCCCATCTAGATAGATCAGTGTGAAGATTTTGGATAAGCGGCATGTAGTTCCACTTGTAAAGAGACGTTCTACTTGTTGTGATATTTATTCCCAAATAGGTTAAATAATTATCCCTCTTAGTAAATTTAAATTGGGAAGTGATGGTATCCTGTACCGCTTTACTGGTATTGATAAAAAGGGCTTCCGATTTATCTATATTAATTTTAAGTCCTGAAATGCCTTCAAATGTATGGAGCAATGAAAGGAGATTGGGAATCGTAGTATGGGGGTTGGTAATAGCCAAAAGGAGGTCGTCTGCGAACAGGCTCACCTTGTATTGTTCGCCTAGATCAGACAGCCCAGTAATGTTCTGGTTTGTTCTAATGGCTTCTGCCAGGGGCTCCATGGCTAGAGCGAATAGTGCCGGGGAAAGAGGGCACCCTTGTCTGGTACCACGCCAGATAGATATGGGTGAAGGGTTCAATGTTGGGAGTTTTAGATAAGCTGTGGGGTGGTCATAAAGTAGTTTAATACACCCCACAAACTCCTGAGTGAAACCAAACTTAGATAGGACATGGAAGAGGTAGTTCCATGAGAGCGAGTGGAAAGCCTTCTCAATGTCCAAGGCTAATATTAAAAGTTGTTCCCTACGGGAATTTGCGGTGTGGATAAGGTTGATATTGCGTCTAATATTGTCTGGGGCCTGTCTAGACGGTATGAACCCCACCTGATCTCTGTGAATAAGGGAAGGCAATAAGCGATTTATTCTGCTCGTAATAATTGCAGTCAGGGTGGATTGATTTAAATCACGCCGATTTAAATCATGATTTAAATCACGATTTAAATCAAAAGATTTTTTTCTATTTAAATCGGATCGATTTAAATCATGATTTTAATCATGATTTAAATCACTGATTTAAATCAAAAGGTTTTTTTTAATATAAATCACGATTAAAATGAGAAGTGAGAGCAGTGCGCATGTGCGCCCATAGTTACACGGACGAAACTAGGGGCAACGATCTAACGCCAGGGTGAGGGGGGGACCCCAAAGTAAGTAAAAATCTTTTTTGTTTTACTATATGGCAATAGGTAGGTGTTTAAAAGCAGCATGTCTTAATTGTATAAACTATTAATAGCCTCCACATTTTGTTCATACTGCCCCTTTAATTCCACACTTCTAGCTTGGTTTCACTTTTGGTTTAGTTTCTTTTTCCATTCAGTTGACATGCCCAAACTTGTTGGATAGTCAGCATCCTACAGAAACCTCTGGAAGAGCATGGCATTGTGAATGTTACACATATACAGCCTTTATTCTACTGAGTTAAACAACTCAGCTTTATCTCATGATGGAAGAACCTTTGGATGGTAAAATATTTTCCTCAAAAAGCAGTTTATTGAAAAAAATCCGATTTAAATCAAAAAAATCTGATTTAAATCAAAAAAATCCGATTTTTTTGATTTTTTTAAAAAAACATTGATTTTTATCCACCCTGATTGCAGTGAATATTTTTAAATCCACGTTTAGTAAGGAAATGGGCCTAAAGTTCTTGGTCAATAAATTATCTTTTTTAGGTTTGGGTAGAACTGTAACATGAGAAACCAGGAACTCTGGGGGCATCTGTGAGCCGTGGAGAAGAGCATCTCCAAATTTTTTAATGTGGGGCGAGAGAACTTCAGCGAATTTTTGGTAATAAATGGCCGTAAGTCCATCAGGACCGGGGGCCTTCCCCTTTTTCAGCGTTTTAATAACTGATTGAATTTCCTCTATTGAAATTTCGGAATGGAGTTGTTTAGCTAATGCGTCTGTAATTTTTGGCAAGTGAAAGTTTTGTAAAAATTGTTGTATTGGGTGAGGTGATAGGGACTCGGGCTGGGCATATAAATTTTGATAATATTCATGGAATGTTCTATATATGTTATCGGGGTGGGATGATATCTTTCCCGAGCTATCTTTTATTGAAAAAATTGTGTTGATCATTTCCCTAGAGCGTAACTTACGGGCCAGTAATCTACTTGGTTTATTAGCAAATTTGTAAAACGTGGCTTGCATCCAAGTCAATGTCCTCTCAGTTCTGGTGGTGAGAATGGCATCCAACTGAATTTTAGTTTCCTGAATTTGCTTGGAGAGGTAGAGGGAGGTGGACATCTGGTTAGCTTGCTCTAATTTAGCCAATTTATTTTCTAATCTGGTCTGAAGTTCAGTTCCTGCTTTTTTCTTTTGGGCTGCTAGCTTAATTAACGAACCCGTTATGTATTTCTTGTGTGCCATCCAGACAATTCCGGGGGATACATCTTCGGAACTATTAAATTTAAAGTATTCCTTTAAATCATCCTTGACTGTATTTGCTATCACAGGGTCAGTAAGTAGTGATTCGTTAAGTCTCCATCTGTATAAGCCAGAGGTAGATATATTGAATTTGAAGACTGAGAGTACAGCGTCGTGGTCGGACCATGCAGAGTGTACATGGCGTGAGTATAGGACTGTGGGAAGTGAGGTGGTCTTTGTCAGTTGGAGGTCTATCCTAGAATATGTTTTGTGTGCGGGGGAATAATACGTATAACCTCTATTATTGCCATTCATTTCTCTCCACATGTCAGCTAAGTGGTGATCCTTCATTAATTGGAGGACTGTTTTCCTCTCATTTTTGGTAATGTCGGTGCGTTTTATAGCGTTACTGTCTAACAATGGGTTTATCGTGAAATTAAAATCCCCGCACCAAATCAAGTGCTGGAATGAGTGGGTGTCCAGCTTATTTAAAATAGATTTAAAAGCCCGGACCTGAGAAGAGGCCGGAAAGTAGCTATTTACTATACAGAGTTTTTGCCCTTGTAAAGTGCCAAATAGAATTAGGTACCGTACCTACCCTCACCGTCCAATAGGGAATTTGTAATCTGTATTGGGAAAGTATTCTTAAGAAGTGTTGCCACTCCTTTTGTCTTGTTTGGGCCTGATGACGTAAATACACGTGAATAGTTCTGATCGAAATACCTTGGATATGATGAGGTGGAGAAGTGCGTTTCCTGAAGACAAAGAATATCAGGGTTTTGTTTTTTATAGTCCAGGAAAGTTTTTTTACGTTTGATGGGGGAATTAAATCCCCTCACATTGTGGGATAAGACCCTACACATATAGAGAGTGAGTTAGTATTGCATATATAGGCTTACCCCTAAGTTTTCTCCCAACCCCACACCTCCTCCGGCATCGATCCACGTGGAGTCCATGTAATGGGATAATGCATCTGGAGCGGACATCTTCGATCCTACTTAGAGTAAATACAAGAGAAGGGGAAGGGTAGAGGACAAGACAGGACAACATAGAACAGACATATATATTCAAGTGGGCTAAAAGCCCGAACAACTTAGCGAACTAGTGACCCATATTACTTGGGAAAAACCAGATTTCACCAAAAGTGGGCAACATGAAAAAAACCCCAAAAAGCCCAACCCCTTCAAATTTCTATAAGTTACAGGAACCCATATTAAAGCATCTAAACAGCTTCAACACAAGAAAAGAAAAAAAACTTTTGGGTCCCGTAAAGAGTTTTATGCCGACCGCCCTTATTAAATTGTAATATGAGCAGGTGTAGATAAAAAATAAATATATATAAAAAATAAAAAATAAATAGAAGTGTAAAATAATAATAAAAATAAAAAAAAGAAAGGGGGGGGGTAGAGGATGTGAATAAACTCTTTGGAATGCAGCACGGTCCTTAAACTTCAAGCGGACAGCCCAGGTCACCCTTTCATGGGTGGTATTCTATTCTCACAAGTAGTAAACATAGAGAGAGACAGAGTTAAGTAAACTCGCAACGCTGTTTTTCAAGTGATGTTCGCACGCTGGCTTCTTGTTACTCTTGGGATCTCTTTCCACTCCCTAGTTGGTCTTGGCTTTCTCTGAGGCAATGGTTGTGGATCATCCGGTATCTTGAGGCCCATCTGTTCGATCATACGCCTTCCCTCCTTAAGTGACCGACATGTGAAGTGCTTGTTGTCATGGGAGAAAGACAGGGCGAACGGGAAGCCCCATCTATATCTAATTTTGGCAGCTTGCAATGCTGCAGTGAGTGGTCTGAACTCTCTGCGTCTGTTAAGGGTGGCGGGAGCGATATCAGCATAAAGATGGACCGAGGCTGGAACACCTGGAAGGGCTGGGGAATCCCGCGCCGCCGTCAGAATGAGGTCTCTGGCCTCCTCGTAATGTAACTTCAGGATTACATCCCTAGGTGCGTTATCGGATCTCGGTTTGCCCAATGCTCTGTGTATCCTAGTGATGTGTAGCGTGGCAGGATCTGCCTGTGGGAGAAGGGCAGTGAATAAGGCAGATGCTGTCTCTTTTAATGTCACTATTGATTCAGGGAGACCCCTTATGCGGAGATTACTTCTCCGTGACCGGTTTTCATAATCTTCACATTTTATTTCCAGCTCATGTATGCGCTCTATTTGCTGTCTCATCTGTTCCTGATCTTCCTCAAGCGCATCTGCTACTATGTCCATTTTATCCTCTAATGAAGAGGTGCGCTGTAATATCTCCTGCATTTGTACAGTGACTGTTTTCATGGCTAGGGCTAGTTCTTGGGTGGTTAGTGGCTCAATGGGAAGCGGAGCTCAGTGCCGCCAAACCGCCGACATCAAGTCCCGCGCATGCGCCCTCTTCACTACAGTTTATAACGCAGAGCCGTGAAAATAATTTTATTTTTTTTTTCACAAAAATTATTTTTTAGCCCCCAGTTTTGTATTTTCACAAGGGTAACAGGATAAATTGGACCCCAAAAGTTGTTGTCCAATTTGTCCTGAGTACGCTGATACCCCATATGTGGGGGGGAACCACTGTTTGGGCGCATGGCAGAGCTCGGAAGGGAAGGAGCGCCATTTGGAATGCAGACTTAGATGGATTGGAATGCAGGCGTCACGTTGCATTTGTAGAGCCCCTGACAGGGGCGTAACTACCGCGGTCGCAGCGGTCGCAGCTGCGACGGGGCCCAGACTACTTAGGGGCCCCATTAACAGGAGTGAAGGAGAATGAAATGACCCATGATTGATGATGATCCACCATTTGTGAGTGACCCGCAGCAGGGAGCCGTCATCGCTCTCTAATTATACTCACCTACTCCCGGCACGGTCCCTGGACGTCCCTGCTTCTTCCAGCGCTGCAGATTCTTCCTGCACTGAGCGGTCACATGGTCCCGATCATTACAGAAATGAATATGCGGCTCCACCTCCCATAGGGGTGGAGCCGCATATTCATTTCTGTTTTGAACGGTAACTGTGACCGCTCAGTACAGGAAGAATCTGCAGCGCTGGAAGAAGCAGGGACGTCCAGGGACCGTGCCGGGAGTAGGTGAGTATACAGCGCTGCGCAGCGCTGCGCAGCGCGATATTTACCGCTCCTCGTTCCGGTGTGGCTCTGTCATCAGCGTCCTCTGGCAGTGACGCTCAGGTCAGAGGGCGCGGTGACGTAGTCAGTGCGCGCCCTCTGCTGAACGTCAGTGCCGAAGACGGAGCCGCACGAGGAGCAGCCAGGTAAATATTGAAAGTGCCGGGGGTCCTGAGCGAAGAGAGAGAGGTGAGGTGAGTATGTGATTTATTTTTTTTATGGCAGCAAAAGCATAAGGGGCAAGTGACTGTACGGAGCATTTTATGGGGTCATAACGCTTGTGCAGCGCCAGCACTATAAGGGGCAGTGACTGTGCGGAGCATCTTATGGGGCCATAACAATTGTGCAGCATTATAAGGGGCAGTGGCTATACGGAGCATTTTATTGGGCCTGTAAGATAATGTAAGACTATTCTTACTGAGTGTATTGGGGGACACTCGCTTTGCCGCGACATTCAGCACATGGGCACGGGTTTTTAAAACAAAACAGTCTATCTGGTTTATTAGGGTATCATAAACCACATCGTGAACAGTCCATTTACACTCTGTACCAGGACATCACATCACGTTTCATATCCTCAGTCTGTAGCAACTAAACATGCTGGTCCTCTCCTGACCAGTTGCAGTGGGTTACCACACAGTTCATAGAACATAACAAACACCATCAGACAATGGTACCTTATGGGAGCTCCTGCTCCATCTGCTGACTCCTTGTCAGTCCGCTCTCCTGGGGAAACTGCCTAACGGGGTTCACCAACTTGCCTGGCCGGCACACATCAGTCAGTCCAGAGCCACCGAAGGCCGGTAGCTTCCCCAATGCCGATCATCCGGGTCCACAGTCTCTCAGGTGCTCCAAGAAGACTCCCCTCGCAGGAGCTTCTAACACAGACTGTGCCGGACCATGATCACACTGTGTTCTTCAGAACGTCCATCCCACCTGGGACCGTTCAACACCGAGGCCGTGGCCTGTCTGGGTGCTATTCAGGACAGTCCAACACCACAGGCCACCAGGTCCAAGCCATGTGCTTTCCAGGAAGCCTCCTCCCAGGTCTTCCTACACGGGGCACACAGCCCAAGCACAGGCTTCAAGGACATTGCACTTGGACCATCCAGATCCAAACACAGGAACCACACAGAAGACCATGTGACCCACACCCTGGTCAGGTTATGTACCTGTAACCACACCCACAGTAATGGATCACCTGGGCTGGTCACGTGATCCTGACATCACTGCAGGTCGATTCTCACGGCCTCAATACGACTCCGTGCACATACCGGGGAGACCATGCAGCGCCCCCTACCTGTTACAGGGGTCACTATATCACAGGCCATAACACTTGTGCAGCGCCAGCACTATAAGGGGCAGTGGCTGTGCGGAGCATCTTATGGGGCCATAACAATTGTGCAGCACTATATGGGGCAAGTGACTGTACGGAGCATCTTATGGGGCCATAACACTTGTGCAGCGCCAGCACTATAAGGGGCAGTGGCTGTGCGGAGCATCTTATGGGGCCATAACAATTGTGCAGCACTATATGGGGCAGTGGCTGTGCGGAGCATCTTATGGGGCCATAACACTTGTGCAGCACTTAAGGGGCAGTGGCTGTGCGGAGCATCTTACGGGGCCATAACACTTGTGCAGCACTATAAGGGGCAGTGGCTGTGCGGAGCATCTTATGGGGCCATAACACTTGTGCAGCACTATAAGGGGCAGTGACTGTGCGGAGCATCTTATGGGGCCATAACACTTGTGCAGCACTATAAGGGGCAGTGGCTGTGCGGAGCATCTTATGGGGCCATAACGCTTGTGCAGCACTATAAGGGGCAGTGGCTGTGCGGAGCATCTTATGGGGCCATAATGAATGGTGCAGAGCATTATATATGGCACAGCTTTATATGGAGTATCTATGGGGCCATAATGACCGGTGCAGAGCATAATAGATGGCACAGCTTTCTATGGAGCATCTATGGGGCCATAATGAATGGTGCAGAGCATTATATGTGGCACAGCTTTATATGGAGCATCTATGGGGCAATAATCAACGGTATGGAGCACTATGAGGGGGGCTGCGTTGTATTCTATGGGGGTTACCTTGAGTTGTATGGCAGGGCTGCGGGGGGGGCCCCATTTGGAAGTTCGCACCGGGGCCCATAACTTTGTAGTTACGCCACTGGCCCCTGATGTACCCAAACAGTAGAAACCCCCCACAATTGACCCCATATTGGAAACTAGACCTCCCAAGGAACTTATCTAGATATGTTGTGAGAACTTTGAACCCCCAAGTGTTTCACTACAGTTTACAACGCAGAGCCGTGAAAATAAAAAATCCTTTTTTTCCCACAAAAATGATTTTTAGCCCCCCAAATTTTTATTTTCCCAAGGATAACAAGAGAACTTGGACCCGAAAAGTTGTTGTCCAATTTGTCCCGAGTACGCTGATACCCCATATGTTGGGGTAAACCCCTGTTTGGGCGTACGGGAGAGCTCGGAAGGGAAGGAGCACTGTTTTACTTTTTCAATGCAGAATTGGCTGGAATTGAGATCGGACGCCATGTCCCGTTTGGAGAGCCTCTGATGTGCCTGAACAGTGGAAACTCCCCAATTCTACCTGAAACCCTAATCCAAACACACCCCTAACCCTAATCCCAACGGTAACCCTAACCACACCCCTAACCCTGACACACCCCTAACCCTAATCCCAACCGTAAATGTAATCCTAACCCTAACTTTAGCCCGAACCCTAACCCTAACTTTAGCTCCAACCCTAGCCCCAACCCTAACCCTAGCCCTAGCCCTAATGGGAAAATGGAAATAAATACATTTTTTTAATTTTATTATTTTTCCCTAACTAAGGGGGTGATGAAGGGGGGTTTGATTTACTTTTATAGCGTTTTTTTATATCGGATTTTTATGATTGGCAGCTGTCACACACTAAAAGACGCTTTTTATAGCAAAAAAGTTTTTGCGTCTCCACATTCGGAGACCTATAATTTTTCCATATTTTGGTCCACAGAGTCATTTGAGGTCTTGTTTTTTGCGGGACGAGTTGACGTTTTTATTGGTAACATTTACGGGCACATGACATTTTTTGATCGCTTTTTATTCCGATTTTTGTGAGGGAGAATGACCAAAAACCAGCTATTCATGAATTTCTTTTGGGGGAGGCGTTTATACCATTCCACGTTTAGTAAAATTGATAAAGCAGTTTTATTCGTCGGGTCAGTACGATTACAGCGATATCTCATTTATATCTTTTTTTATGTTTTGGCGCTTTTATACGATAAAAGCTATTTTATAGAAAAAATAATTATTTTGGCATCGCTTTATTCTGAGGACTATAACTTTTTTATTTTTTTGCTTATGATGCTGTATGGCAGCTTGTTTTTTGCGGGACAAGATGACGTTTTCAGCGGTACCATGGTTATTTATATCCATCTTTTTGATCGCGTGTTATTCCACTTTTTGTTCAGCGGTATGATAATAAAGCGTTGTTTTTTTGGCTCGTTTTTTTTTTTCTTACGGTGTTCACTGAAGGGGTTAACTAGTGGGACAGTTTTTTATAGGTTGGGTCGTTACGGACGCGGCAATACTAAATATGTGTACTTTTATTTTTTTTTTATTTAGATAAAGAAATGTATTTATGGGAATAATATTTTTTTTTTTCTTTATTTAGGAATTTTTTTATTTTTTTTTTAACACATGTGGAATTTTTTTTTTTTTACTTTGTCCCAGGGGGGGACATCACAGATCGCTGATCTGACAGTTTGCACTAGCGCCTGCACTAGACCCAAAAGTAGTCCCTGCAGGACCCGGATGCAGCCCCGCAGCCATTTTGGATCCGGGGCCTGCAGGGATAGGAGGTAAGAGACGCTCGGAGCAACGCGATCACATCGCGTTGCTCCGGGGGTCTCAGGGAAGCCCGCAGGGAGCCCCCTCCCTGCGCGATGCTTCCCTATGCCACCGGAACACTGCGATCATGTTTGATCGCAGTGTGCCGGGGGTGGTCCGTGACCGCTCCTGGCACATAGTGCCGGATGTCAGCTGCGATAGTCAGCTGACACCCGGCCGCGATCGGCTGCGCTCCCCCCATGAGCGCGGCCGATCGCATATGACGTACTATCCCGTCGGTGGGAATTAAGGCCCACCCCACCTCGATGGGATAGTACGTCATATGGGATTAAGGGGTTAAGGATAACAGATTTTTTTTTTTTTTTTTGAGATAACTTACATCCTCTTTATTGTTGCATATGTCTATAGTCTAAGGCAAGTTGACTAGTAATAATAATAATAATAATAATCATTATTGTTATATAGC
The DNA here is from genome assembly GCF_051348905.1 of Ranitomeya variabilis. Classification (NCBI taxonomy): domain Eukaryota; kingdom Metazoa; phylum Chordata; class Amphibia; order Anura; family Dendrobatidae; genus Ranitomeya; species Ranitomeya variabilis. The sequence continues at coordinate 283,548,968 of NC_135235.1, forward strand.
TTTAACCCCTTAACGACCGCCGATACGCCTTTTAACGGCGGCCGCTAAGGGTACTTAAACCACAGCGCCGTTAATTAACGGCGCTGTGGAAAAAGTGAATAGCGCCCCCCAGAGTCGGATTTTCTCTGGGGTCTCGGTTGCCGAGGGTAGCCGAGACCCCAGAGAACATGATTCGGGGGGTTTTTACCGACCCCCGAGTTGCGATCGCCGGTAATTAACCGTTTACCGGCGGTCGCAACAAAAAAAAACAAAAACGCGATTTACCGTTTAATTTCTCTGTCCTCCGATGTGATCGCACATCGGAGGACAGAGAAATGTGGTCCCCGATGGCCCCCAATAGCCCCCCGATACTTACCTACCTCCCCCGGTGCTCCTCGTGGCTCCCGATGGGCGCCGCCATCTTTTTTCCGGGAAAAAATGGCGGGCGCATGCGCAGTACGCCCGCCGCCCGGCACCCGGAAGATCTTTGGGGTCTCGGCTGCCGGGGGTAGCCGAGACCCCAAAGAACATGATCGGGGTCGGTTTGCACCGACCCCTGCTTTGCGATCGCCGGTAATTAACAGTTTACCGGCGACCGCAAAAAAAAAAAAAAGCGATCAGTTATTTCTCTGTCCTCTGATGTGATCGCACATCAGAGGACAGAGAAATAGGGGGATTCGGGGACCCTAACATACTCACCCGGTGTCCTTGGGTCCTCCTGTGTCTCCTCTTGCCGGCCGGCTTCTTCGTCGGGAAAGAAAATGGCGGGCGCATGCGCAGTGCGCCCGCCATCTGCTGCCATCTGCCGGCCGGCAGGAGAAGACGAGTTGGGGCTAAAATTAGGGTTAGGGTTAGAGTTAGGGTTAGGGTTAGGGTTAGAGTTAGGGTTAGGGTTAGAGTTAGGGTTAGAGTTAGGGTTAGAGTTAGGGTTAGAGTTAGGGTTAGGGTTGGGGCTAAATTTAGGGTTAGGGTTAGGGCTAGGGTTAGGCTACTTTCACACTAGCGTTTTTTGGCTTCCGTCGCAATGCGTCATTGGAGAAAAAACGCAACCTGCAAAAGTGCTTGCAGGATGCGTTTTTTCTCCATTGGCTTGCATTAGCGACGCATTGCGACGGATTACCACATGTCGCATCCGTCGTGCGACGGATGCGTCGTGCTTTGGCGGACCGTCAACACAAAAAAAAATACATGTAACTTTTTTGTGCGACGTGTCCGCCATTTCCGACCGCGCATGCGTGGCCGGAACTCCGCCCCCGCCTCCCCGCACCTCACAATGGGGCAGCGGATGCGTTGAAAAAACAGCATTCGCTGCACCCGTTGTGCGGCGCTTACAACGCTAGCGTCGGTACGTCGGCCCGACACACTGCGATGGGCCGAGTACGACGCTAGTGTGAAAGTAGCCTTAGGCTTCTTTCACACTTGCGTCGGTACGGGGCGGTCGCAATGCGTCGGCCCGACGTACCGACGCACGTTGTGAAAATTGTGCAAAACGTGGGCAGCGGATGCAGTTTTTCAACGCATCCGCTGCCCAGTCTATGTCCTGGGGAGGAGGGGGCAGAGTTACGGCCACGCATGCACGGAAATGGCGGATGCGACGTACAAAAAAAAGGTTACATTGAACTTTTTTTGTGAAGACGGGGGCTAAAGTTATGGTTAGGGTTGGGGCTAAAGTTAGGGTTGGGGCTAAAGTTAGGGTTAGAGTTGGGATTAGGGTTAGGGTTTGGATTAGGGTTGGGATTAGTGTTACGTTTGGGATTAGGGTTGGGATTAGGGTTAGGGTTGGGATTAGGGTTAGGGGTGTGTTGGATTTAGGGTTTTGATTAGGGTTATGGTTAGGGTTGAGATTAGGGCTGTTTTGGGGTTAGGGTTGTGATTATCGTTAGGGTTGTGATTAGGATTATGGATCGGGTTGAGATTAGGGTTAGGGGTGTGTTGGAGTTAGGGTTGGAGTTATAATTTGGGGGTTTCCACTGTTTAGGTACATCAGGGGGTCTCCAAACACGACAGCCAATTTTGCGCTAAAAAAGTCAAATGGTACTCCCTCCCTTCTGAGCTCTGCCGTGCGCCCAAACAGTGGTTTACCCCCACATATGGGGCATCAGCGTACTCGGGATAAATTGGACAACAACTTTTGGGGTCCAATTTCTCCTGTTACCCTTGTGAAAATAAAAACTTGGGTGCTAAAAATCTTTTTTGTTGGAAAAAAAAATATTTTTTTATTTTCACTACTCTGCATTATAAACTTCTGTGAAGCACTTGAGCTTTCAAAGTTCTCACCACATATCTAGATAAGTTCCTTAGGGGGTCTAGTTTCCAAAATGTGGTCACTTGTGGGGGTTTCTACTGTTTAGGTACATCAGGGGCTCTGCAAACGCAACATAACACCCACAGACAATTCTATCAAAGTCTGAATTCCAAAATGGCGCTCCTTCTCTTCCGAGTTCTGCCGTGCGCCCAAACAGTGGTTTACCCCCACATATGGGGTATCGACGTACTCAGGAGAAATTGCACAACAACTTTTGTGGTCTAATTTCTCCTGTTACCCTTGTGAAAATAAGAATTTGTGGGTGAAAAAATCATTTTTGTGAAAACAAATGCGATTTTTTATTTTCACGGCTCTACGTTATAAACTTATGTGAAGCACTTGGGGGTTCAAAGTGCTCACCACACATCTAGATAAGTTCCTTGGGGGGTCTAGTTTCCAAAATGGTGTCACTTGTGGGGGGTTTCCACTGTTTAGGCACATTAGGGGCTCTCCAAACGCGACATGGCGTCCGATCTCAATTCCAGCCAATTCTACATTGAAACAGTCAAACAGTGCTCCTTCACTTCCAAGCTCTGCGGTGCGCCCAAACAGTGGTTTACCTCCACATATGGGGTATCGGCGTACTCAGGAAAAATTGCACAACAAAATTTGTGGTTAAATTTCTGTTTTTACACTTGTGAAAATTAAAAAAAATGGTTCTGAAGTAAAATGTTTGCAAAAAAAAGTTAAATGTTCATTTTTTTCTTCCACATTGCTTTAGTTCCTGTGAAGTACGTAAAGGGTTAATAAACTTCTTGAATGTGGTTTTGAGCAGCTTGAGGGTGCAGTTTTTAGAATGGTGTCACACTTGGTTATTTTCTATCATATAGACCCCTCAAAATCACTTCAAAGGTGATGTGGTCCCTAAAAAAAACATGGTGTTGTAAAAATGAGAAATTGCTGGTCAACTTTTAACCCTTATAACTCCCTAACAAAAAAAAAATTGTTTCCAAAATTGTGCTGATGTAAAGTAGACATGTGAGAAATGTTATTTATTAACTATTTTTTGTGACATATCTCTCTGATTTAAGGGCATAAAAATACAAAGTTTGAAAATTGCAAAATTTTAAAAATTTTCGCCATATTTCCATTTTTTTCATAAATAATTGCAAGTAATATCGAAGAAATGTTACCACTAACTTGAAGTACAACATGTCACGAAAAAACAATCTCAGAATCAGCGGGATCCGATAAAGCGTTCCAGAGTTATAACCTCTTAAAGTGACACTGGTCAGAATTGTAAAAATTGGCTCGGTCATTAAGTACCAAATTGGCTCTGTCACTAAGGGGTTAACATATTCCGCAGCGCTTTACAGTTTGCACACATTATCATCGCTGTCCCCGATGGGGCTCACAATCTAAATTCCCTATCAGTATGTCTTTGGAATGTGGGAGGACACCGGAGTACTCCCAAATCACTTCTGCGTTCATTATGTTTTTGCAGTTCCATGTTCTTTTTTTAGTTTGGGTTTCCAGGAATTGGGGTGATAAGAAATTCCCTAACTGAAGCATGATGCATATAGAGAACAAGACCAGCACATCCAAGCTGGTCTGAACAGGCGCCAACCAAAAAAACATACAAGTTTAAAAATGAGCGTTTTTTTCCCTATTTTCTATGGCAGTAATGCACATTCAATGTTCTAGAGTAATCATTCTTGGTAAATAATGGTGCAGCCTTTATCGTTTTTCAACTTATATGTTTTTTTGGTTGGCGCCTGTTCACACTAGCTTGGATGTGCTGGTCTCTATTTGTATTAAGCCTTTTTGGACATGTGCACTCTCACTCCCAAGAGCCACAGGTGATTTTAAGTAGTTAGCTGGTCCACTCCTGACCCATAAATTCTAGGCTTTTTTGCCCAGGAGAGGTGACAAAACAGGACAGGGACCCAATTATGAAAGGACGCCTTGGCATGACAATTGGGCTCACATACATTGGCCAATTTATGCGCGAAGTACCTTCCTTTTTTCATAGCAATTTTTGTAGATAAATATTTCATGTGTACATTATATAGCGCTTTTTTTCTATTTTCTATGGCAATAATGCATGCTCAATGTTCTGAAGCATGATGAGTATCATCATTACCAACGGGACAAGGCTGGCCACATTAGGAGCTAACAGTGCGCTCCAGCGTTTGGGGCAGTGAGAAAACGCATTGTCTGTACCATATTTGTTCTATGCAAAAAAACTGCATGCAGGTTTGGACTGACCCAAACTGCAGTAGAATTGCATTTTGTTGCCTTACCCAAAGGCAAGAGTCCCACACAGCATTCTGTCAGCCTGGGGTGTCTGGGGCCTACAGGAGTAATTGCCCTCAGGGGCCCACCCTACAGCCTAATGCAAATACCTGTAAGCCATTATCCTCGTTATAGTGGAGCATCGACTGTAAAGTGCTGACGGCTCCTGCACATCTACTGTGCACCCCTTAACTGGGATATACAATTATGATGGTTTGCTTTAAAGAATTCTTTGGTTAAAACTCACCGATCCGTGGGCTCCAAAGGATAGGTTATAACTTATTGATGTTTTGGGACTGACCAGGCACGTATTTACTGCTAGGCAGGGCCGGCGTTAGGGGCAGGCAGACCAGGCAGCTCCCCCAGGGGCCCCCAGCTAGCGTCAAGTCACGCAGCCGCTATGGGGCCTGCAGGGGGGCCCGCCTGCCGCCAGCGCCGACTCCTCCGCCGCACTGAACTATACCGGTGTCTGCCGGTACAGGTCAAAGCAATGATGGAGGAGAGAGCGTCACCTGACGCTCCCTCTCCCATCATTCCCTGCTCTGCCTTTGACACAGCGGGTGCGCGTCATCGCATACTCACTGTGTCCCAGGCAGTGTGGCGGCAGCCGCTGACACAGGAGCAGGGAGCAGCGCGGGCTCGGGGAGAGGTAAGGAGCTTGTGTTTTTTTTTTGTTTTTTTTTTAACTGGACTGTGCGGCCATTCTCGGGAGGAGAGAGGCGGGGAGGGAAGGGGGATGTGAGCTGTGCTGTATACTACTGTGGGCTCTGCTGTATACTACTGTGGGCTCTGCTGTATACTACTGTGGGCTCTGCTGTATACTACTGTGGGCTCTGCTGTATACTACTGTGGGCTCTGCTGTATACTACCGTGGGCTCTGCGGTATACTACTGTGGGCAGTGCTATATACTACTGTGGGCAGTGCTATATACTACTGTGGGCTGTGCTGTATACTACTGTGGGCTGTGCTGTATACTACTGTGGGCTCTGCTGTATACTACTGTGGGCAGTGCTATATACTACTGTGGGCAGTGCTGTATACTACTGTGGGCAGTGCTGTATACTACTGTGCGCAGTGCTGTATACTACTGTGGGCTGTGCTGTATACTACTGTGGGCTGTGCTGTATACTACTGTGGGCTGTGCTGTATACTACTGTGGGCTGTGCTGTATACTACTGTGGGCTTTGATGTATACTACTGTGGGCTGTGCTATATACTACTGTGGACAGTGCTATATACTACTGTGTGGGCTGTGCTGTATACTACTGTGGTCTGTGCTGTATACTACTGTGTGGGCTGTGCTGTATACTACTGTGGTCTGTGCTGTATACTACTGTGGGCTGTGCTGTATACTACTGTGGACAGTGCTGTATACTACTGTGGGCTGTGCTGTATACTACTGTGGGCTGTGCTGTATACTACTGTGGGCAGTGCTGTATACTACTGTGGGCAGTGCTGTATACTACTGTGTGGGCTGTGCTGTATACTACTGTGGTCTGTGCTGTATACTACTGTGGGCTGTGCTGTATACTACTGTGGACAGTGCTGTATACTACTGTGGGCTGTGCTGTATACTACTGTGGGCTGTGCTGTATACTACTGTGGGCTGTGCTGTATACTACTGTGGGCAGTGCTGTATACTACTGTGTGGACTGTGCTGTATACTACTATGTGGGCTGTGCTGTATACTACTGTGGACAGTGCTATATACTACTGTGGGCTGTGCTGTATACTACTGTGGACAGTGCTATATACTTCTGTGGGCTGTGCTGTATACTACTGTGGGCTGTGCTGTATACTACTGTGGATAGTGCTATATACTACTGTGAGCTGTGCTGTATACTACTGTGGGCTCTGCTGTATACTACTGTGGGCAGTGCTGTATAGTACTGTGGGCAGTGCTGTATACTACTGTGGGCAGTGCTGTATACTACTGTGGGCAGTGCTGTATACTACTGTGGGCAGTGCTGTATACTACTGTGGGCAGTGCTGTATACTACTGTGGGCTGTGCTGTATACTACTGTGGGCTGTGCTGTATACTACTGTGGGCTGTGCTGTATACTACTGTGGGCTGTGCTGTATACTACTGTGGATAGTGCTATATACTACTGTGAGCTGTGCTGTATACTACTGTGGGCTCTGCTGTATACTACTGTGGGCAGTGCTGTATACTACTGTGGGCAGTGCTGTATACTACTGTGGGCAGTGCTGTATACTACTGTGTGGGCTGTGCTATATACTATGTGGCTGTGCTATATACTGCTATTGGGCTGTGCTATATACTATGGGGGTATATTATATTCTATGGGGGAGGCTGTGTTATATAATATGTGTCTGTTATATATTTGGGGGGTACATTATACATTATATTCTATGGAGGGGGCTGCATTATAATCTGTGGGGGGCTTTATTAGATTTTATGAGGGATGATTGCATCATACCCTTTGATGGGGCTACATTATATTCTATGGGGAGGTGGGCTGTATTATATCCTGTTCGGGGTATATTCTATGGGAGGGGTTGTATTATATTTATATTCTATGAGGGGTGATTGCATCATTGCATTGCATCATCATACATGAGGGGGCTACATTATACTATATGGGGGGCTGCATTATATTCTATGGGGAGGTTACATTATACTCTGTGGGGGGGTTACATTATACCCTGGGGTGGCTGCATTATACTCTGTGGGGTGGTGGCTGCATTATACTATGTGTGGGCTGAATTATATTGTATCGAGGACTATGGGGAATACGTTATACTATATGAAGAACTATGGGGTGCATTATACTATGGGAAGTGAATTGTACTACATGGATGACTATGGTGGTGCATTATACTATATGGAGCACTGTGAGGAGTGTATTATGCTATATGGAGGACTGAGGAGTATATTTTAATATATGGAGGACTATGAGGAGTGTATTATACTATATGGAGTACTATGGGAAGTGTATAATACTATATGGAGGACTATGAGGAGTGTATTATTCTATATGGCGGACTATGGGGCACATTATATTATATGAAGGACTATGGGGTGTATTATACTAAACAAGCAAAATGCTGCATATTCATTGGGTGATTGGATTGTTTATGCCGGAATAAAAATCATTGTTCTCAGCAGCACATCGCCGGTATAAACTGTAGATGTGCTGCTGATAAAATGATACTATATGGTGATCTGTTAGTGATCTATTAGTGATCGTTCTGTCACCTTCATTCTTTCTCAGATGGTGGAAAGAGGCCGGGAAACAAGTTGGACAACTTCAGTATTGTCGATCACACTCGTTTAGCGGCCTGAGATCAGCGCATGTAAATACAACCAAAATGCTTCTGTATAATGTGCAATATGTTAGCATTTGGGGCCCCATTTTAAACTTTGCCTAGGGCCCCACTTTGCCTAAAACCGGCCTTGCTGCTAGGCACCGGAGGTCCGGTGCTTAGAGTGATAGCTTGCAGGGGGCAGCGCTTGGGTCGAGATTTAAAAAAAAAAAAATATATATATATATATATATATATATATATATATATACTTACACCACCATCACTTGTTCCAGCCAGGACTCTTGTCTACAGAAAATAACACACCGTTATAAGTAGCTAATCGCTTCTAGAGTGTGACATCTGAAGGGGACGTGGAAAGAGAGTGGACCCTCTGGGTCACAGTACTGACGCACCCACGAGCGAGCAGGCCCAGAAAACCAACCCCTATACAGGGATTGTTAGGAGCAGGCTCGAGGGGGACAAGTACCGCAACAGCTGGCACCAAGAGGGACTGCTCAGGATAAGACAGGGGACAGAAGACAGGACCGGGGAGGGAAAAACAACCAGGAATGACAATGACGAACTACAGGAGAAGGGGCAAGGTGACGGGGCGAGAAAGGAGGATAAGACGGGTAGGTAGCCAGAAGGAGTAGGTAGACAATAGCAGACAAGGAGTCAGAACCTGGACAAAAGCAAGGCCTAAAATGAGCACAATAGCACACTAGCACACAATAATGAGGCGCCTCCAATATGGAGGAACCGCCTGATATCGCCTGAGCAGTTAGCTTATTGGAGAGCCCAGGATCAGGAGGAGCGCAAGAAGGGTTAAGAGGAGGGAGGAGCATGCGCCCGCGACCTAAGGCGCATGCAAGAAGTAGACACAGGATGGAGGGAGGAAGAGGAGCGAACACCACGCCAGAACTCCCGGACAGCAGGAGGACTGACCAGGGAACCAGCGCGATGCCCGGGACGGCTGGCGGAAACCAGGTGGGAGGACCCGAGAGCGGAGGCAACCGCGGCACCAGACGCCAACTCAACAGCGGGGACCGGTAAGACAGAAGGCGCCGGCGTAACAGTACCCCCCTTCTATGACTCCCCCTCCTGAGGTTGGCCAAAAACCTTTTCAAAATACATGGAGCATTAACGTTCTCCCGAGGCTCCCAAGATCTCTCCTCAGGACCGAATCCCTTCCAATCAATAAAGAAGAAGATTTTTCCTCTTAAGTTTTTTCATAGCCAGAATATCTCTTACTTCAAAATTATTGTCAGTCCCAAAAGACAGAGGGGTGACAGGCGGTGCAGGGCAAAACCGATTAAGGACGAGAGGTTTCAGGAGCCAGACATGGAAGGCGTTAGGGACCCGAAGCGAAGCAGGCAACTTCAATTTATAGACCACGTTGTTAATATGTCCAAGAACCTCAAAGGGACCGATGTACCGAGGACCCAACTTGTAAGAAGGAATCTTCAGGCGGATATGTTTAGTAAAAAGCCACACTTTGTCACCAGGATGGTATGGTGGGAGATCCCTCCTTCTTTTGTCTGCATGTCTTTTCATCTGGACAGCAGCCTGTATGAGAGCTTCCTTGGTTTCTTTCCAAACCTGAGAAAACTCCAGAGAGAGAGTATCCGCTGCAGATACACCAGAAGGAGAGGATATAGGAAGAGGAACTCCCGGATTCTGACCAGAGATGACAAAAAACTGAGATTTAGAAGTAGCTTCACTAGAGTGATTGTTATGAGCAAACTCTGCCCAAGGAAGAAGAGCTACCCAATCATCGTGATGGGCATTAGTAAAGTTTACGTAGCTAAGAAGTCAAAACTTGATTTATTCGTTCTACTTGCCCGTTGGTCTGTGGATGATAGGAAAAATCCAGAGATACGCCTAAGAGCTTACAGCGTGCTCTCCAGAATCGGGAAGTAAACTGGACCCCTCGATCAGACACGATTCACTGGTAAAGCCCATGTAATCTGAAGATTTGATGGATGAAGACTTTTGCCAATTCAGGAGCTGAAGGTAATCCAGGTAACGGGATGAAATGGGCCATCTTGGAGATCCGATCTACTACCACAAAGATGGTTGTGCACCCAGCGGAGCGAGGCAAATCTGTAACGAAATCCATGGCGATATGTTGCCAAGGGGCCTCAGGAACAGGTAAAGGGTGCAAAATACCAGAGGGCAACTCTCTCGGTACTTTATTCCTTGCACAGGTCGTGCATGAGGCTACAAAGTCCAAAACATCCTGCCGAAGAGAAGACCACCAGTAATAACGGGAGAGAAGTGCTAAAGTTTTCTTAGTACCGACATGTCCAGCAATCTTGGAAGAATGTCCTCAAAGTAAAACCTCAGCTCTTTTATCTTGCGGGACGAAGGCTCTGCCAGGTGGAACTGAAAGGAGATTTGTAGGAGTTACCGTGATGAATTTGGCAGGATCAATAATATGCGAAGGAACCTCCTCCATCTCTGGGGGTTGCAAGGACCGGGAAAGTGCATCTGCTTTGGAATTCTTGTCTCCGAGTCGAAAATGAAGTTTAAAGTCGAAACGAGAAAAAAACAAAGACCATCTGGCTTGTCTGGAATTGAGTCTTTGAGCAGATTGGATATAGGCTAAGTTCTTGTGGTCTGTAAAAATTATAAGGGGTGAACTGCTCCTTCCAAAAGATAACGCCACTCCTGTAGAGCCATCTTTATAGCCAGCAATTCTCGGTCTCCAATAGTGTAATTGCATTCTGCGGGGGAAAAAGACTTTGAGAAGAACCCGCAAGGAACCAGATGCCCCGAGAGTGATTTTTGGGAGAGAATCGCCCCTGCCCCCGAGGAGGAGGCATCCACCTCAAGGACGAAAGGCCTGCTGGCTACAGGCCGACGTAGAACAGGAGCAGTAGCGAAAGCCTGTTTCAGGGCAAAAAAGGCATCTTCCGCCTCCGGAGGCCAAGCGTTAGTTCTCGCTCCTTTCCGGGTAAGAGCGACGAGAGGCTTGGTTACTGAAGAAAAATGAGGAACGAATTGTCTATAATAATTTGCAAAGCCCAAAAATCATTGTATGGCCTTAACTCCAACTGGACGTGGCCATTTGAGCACAGCAGACAATTTCTCTGGATCCATCTTCAGCCCCATGTCAGATATAATATACCCCAAGAAGGGCAAAGAGGTCTGTTCAAACAGGCACTTCTCTAATTTAGCATAGAGACGATTCTCCCGAAGACGTTGCAGAACCAGTCGAACACTCTTCCTGTGGGAGGATAGGTCGGGTGAAAAAAATAAGAATGTCATCCAAATATGCCACCATGGAAGAATACAATAAGTCGCGGAAGATGTCATTAACAAACTCCTGGAAGACTGCTGGAGCATTACAGAGACCAAAGGGCATGACCAAGTATTCATAATGACCATCCCGTGTGTTAAAGGCAGTCTTCCACTCGTCACCTGCGCGTATTCGGACCAAACTATAGGCCCCTTGCAGATCCAGCTTGCAAAAGATTCGGGCTCCTCTCAGTCAATCGAAAAGCTCGGGAATCAGCGGTAGAGGATACCTATTCTTGACCGTGATGGTGTTCATGCCTCGGTAGTCAATACAAGGCTGAACGGATCCATCCTTCTTCCGGACAAAGAAAAAAACGGCCACAGCTGGAGAAGAGGATTTCCGGATGAAACCCTTGGCTAGATTATCCCGGACGTACTCAGACATGGCTAAAGTCTCTGCCGGGGACAACGGATAGGTTCTCCCTCTGGGAGGGGTGGCTCCAGGAATTAACTCGATAGGGCAATCGTAGGTTTGATGTGGAGGAAGAGACTCCGCCTCCTTCTTATCAAAGACATCAGCAAAAGAGTGATAGGAAGACTTGGAAGATCGATGGGTGCTTGAAGAAGACCAGAACAAGAGACGGATAGCAGACAATGTTCATGACAACCATGACCCCAGCGTAGTACTTCTCCCAAGCGCCAATCAAGGCGCCCTGAGCCAGGGCAGAGCATGAGACAGATTGCTTTTTATGTTTTGCCCAATCTTCTCCTGGTGCAGAGCTCCAACTTGCATCTCCAACTCGAGGGTAACCATGTTAATGGGAACGGGTAACGGTTTGCCGTCCACCGCAGTAATTACGCGCAGATTCTCAAGAGTCACAACTGGTATCCGAAACTTGTCCACGTCCTCCAGTCGAATGAAATTACCAGCAGCACCCTAGTCCACATACGCCTCCACAGATCTACGCTCCCGACCTGGAAAAATCAGTGCTGAAATAGTAAGGGGTAGAGAGGAATTAAGGTCACCTAGGGAGGCCTCTCTTACCTGACCTAGGTGGAAGAGTTTCCCGGCCTCTCTGGAAAGGAATGCAGGAAATGATTAACCCCTCCGCAGTAGAGACACAAACCCTGCGCTAACCTCTCCCTGCGCCGCTGCTCCGATAACTTAACATGATCCACATGCATAGGCTCAGGAACAGACATAGCGGGAGGCCTGGTCGGAGAAGGACCAGGAACCCAATTAGACCTAAAGGTTCTCCGCTCCCTGACCAGTTCACGAGAACGTTCCTGGAACCGTAAATCAATACGTGTGGCCAGGGAAATAAGATCCTCCAAGGTAGTAGGGGTGTCTCGACTGGCAAGCTCATCCTTTATCTTAGGTGAAAGCCCCCTCCAAAAAGCTCTTACCAAAGCCTCATTATTCCACCCCAGCTCAGAGGATAGTGTCCGAAAGCGGATAGTGTATTGCCCCACAGTAAGGTTTCCCTGATGGAGATTAAAAAGGGACTCAGTGGAAGAAGCCAGCCGTCCTGGCTCATCAAAAACCTTACGGAATGTGTCCAAAAAGATCTGTATGCTAGAAACAACTGGGTCATCCCTCTCCCACAAGGGTTTCACCCAAGCCAGAGCCTCTCCCTCGAAATGGGATACGATAAAGGCCACCTTAGCTCAATCTGAGGGGTATTGCTGGGGCAGGAGATCGAAGTGTAGATGGCACTGATTCAAAAAACCCCAACGCAATTTGGGATCACCGCTATATCTAGGGCGCTTTCCCAGACGAGGAGGCAGGTGAGGTGCAGGATCGCGATGAGAGGCAGAAGCGATGGCAGAAGACTGGAGAGAGAGTAAGCGGTCATCTATGGACGCCATGTAAGAAAGAACATGAGTCGGAGTATCACGCTGCTGCGTGAGCTCCTGCTGAAGTCCCGCCAGCAGAGCAGCGTTCCCAGGATCGGAAGTCTGTAAAGCAGTTAACCGGGTGTCCATAGACTATTACGGACATGATCCGGGTCTGGTTTTCGTGTAAAAAGAGCAATTCTTTTTGAGTTGCCACAGAGGCACCATGGCCTGATTATACTGTGACGTCTGAAAGGGACGTGGAAAGAGAGTGGACCCTCTGGGTCACAGTACTGACGCACCCACGAGCGAGCAGGCCCAGAAAACCAACCCCTATACAGGGATTGTTAGGAGCAGGCTCGAGGGGGACAAGTACCGCAACAGCTGGCACCAAGAGGGACTGCTCAGGACAAGACAGGGGACAGAAGACAGGACCGGGGAGGGAAAAACAACCAGGAATGACAATGACGGACTACAGGAGAAGGGGCAAGGTGACGGGGCGAGAAAGGAGGATAAGACGGGTAGGTAGCCGGAAGGAGTAGGTAGACAGGAGCGGACAAGGAGTCAGAACCTGGACAAGAGCAAGGTCTAAAATGAGCACGATAGCACACAATAATCAGGCGCCTCCAATATGGAGGAACCGCCTGATATAGCCTGAGCAGTTAGCTGATTGGAGAGCCCAGGATCAGGAGGAGCGCAAGAAGGGTTAAGAGGAGGGAGGAGCTCGCGTCCACGACCTAAGGCGCATGCAAGAAGCAGACACAGGATGGAGGGAGGAAGAGGAGCGAACACCACACCGGGACCCCCGGACAGCAGGAGGACTGATCGGGGAACGAGCCCGATGCCCAGGACGGCGGGCGGAAACCAGGCGGGAGGACCCAAGAGTGGAGGCAATCGTGGCACCAGACGCCGTCTCAACAGCGGGGACCGGTAAGACAGAAGGCGCCGGCGTAACATAGAGCACATTCCACACTTATCCCACTACACCAGATGAAGAAAAAGAGCGACATAGTGCCGCACTCTACAGTAATAGGATCTCCCTTTTGTTTTCCCCCCCATGGAAAACAGTATTCTAAAAATTACAGCAGTAATACTGTCCCCTAATTGGCCTCTATAGCAGAGGTCTCAAACTGCATTCCTCAAGGACTGCAAACAGGTCATGTTTTCGGGATTTCCTTGTATTGCACAGGTGATTAAATTATCAACTGCACAGATAATAATTCCAGCACCTAGTGCAATGCTAAGGAAATCTTGAAAACAAAAAAGGTTTGCTTCCCTCAAGGAATACAGTTTGAGACCCCTGCTCCATAGTAATTATGTCCCCCCACTTGTCACTATAAGCTAAAAATATATGTTCCTCATTTTGGCCCCCATACAGTAATTATGTCTCTCAACCAGGCTCCTTTATTTAATACTGTCCTCCATCCTGGTACCCTATGTTGCCCCAACTTGGTTCCCTACGTCCACCATCAAAGGACCCCATGCCCCCCCATCTTGGGCCCCCATGTCGCTTGTCCTGGCCCCCATGTCTATTGTCTTGGCCAATATGTCCCTTGTCCTGACCCAAATGTCTCTTGTCCTTGTCCCCATGTCTCTTGCCCTGGTCCCCATGTCGCTTGTGCTGGCCCCATGTCCCTTGTGCTGGCCCCATGTCCCTTGCCCCCATGTCCCTTTTTGTTACAGAATCCCCCAGCACCCAGAATATGTTATGCAGTCATATGTATGTATAATAGGTTCCATATGAAATACATCAGTCCACAGGCTGCGCTCCCTGGGCAGAGGGGACAAGATATTCTCCTTCTGACCTCCCCCACCTTTGTAATTCCCACAGTAAATATCGGCAGGCTCCGGCCACCTGCGGCTATTGTAATGTATGTCTGGCCTGCCACTTTTGAATTGGCCCGTCCTCTGTATCTGTGTGATATATTCTGTGTCCTGTGAATAAAGTGTTGTCACACTGGAAATACGTGGAGAAGCAGTGATATTTTATATGCGCCCATGTAATGAAGCCATTCCAGTCAGCGTCCTTCATTCAGAATCCAGCCAAAGCAGAGTGGACCTCCTGAAACACGGGGTGGTACTAAAGAGGTACTCCAGCACAGCAGACCCCGTTACACTTGTCCTGGCCCATGTCGCTTGTGCTGGCCCCATGTCCCTTGTGCTGTCCCCATGTCGCTTGTGCTGGCCCCATGTCCCTTGTGCTGGCCCCATGTCCCTTGTGCTGGCCCCATGTCCCTTGTGCTGGCCCCATGTCCCTTGTGCTGGCCCCATGTCCCTTGTGCTGGCCCCATGTCCCTTGTGCTGGCCCCATGTCCCTTGTGCTGGCCCCATGTCCCTTGTGCTGGCCCCATGTCCCTTGTGCTGGCCCCATGTCCCTTGTGCTGGCCCCATGTTCCTTGTGCTGGCCCCATGTCCCTTGTGCTGGCCCCATGTCCCTTGTGCTGGCCCCATGTCCCTTGTGCTGGCCCCATGTTCCTTGTGCTGGCCCCATGTCCCTTGTGCTGGCCCCATGTTCCTTGTGCTGGCCCCATGTTCCTTGTGCTAGTCCAATGTCCTGGCCCCATGTCCCTTATGCTGGCCCCATGCTCCTTGTGCTAATCCCTTGTCCTGGTCCCATGTCCCTTGTGCTGGCCCCATGTCCCTTGTGCTAGCCCCATGTTCCTAGTGCTAGTCCCATGTCCTGGCCCCATGTCCCTTGTTGCCGGCTTATAAGGTCACTGTAATGCGGAACATGTGCACTGACATCAGCAACTGGCCTCTGATAGGTCAGTGGCCATGTTGACCTCGATAAATTTCAACTGAATGTGCGTCATCGGACACACATTCAGTTCGAACCACCAGGGGCAGGCCGAGGACCCAGGAACCATCAGAGAATCGTCTGGTGTCTCGGTGCTCGAGTCTGACCCTGCATGTAGTGCATGTCCAAGGTGCAGTGGATAAGAAGCTGCTTCATGCAAGTTGTAGTGTCATTTTGCTATATTAATAGGAATCAATTGATAATTCAATGGTCATTGTTAATGACTGCATGGAGCCCGGTCTGAGTCTTGATTTTCACCTTTTATGCAGAGATAGATTTATTACAAATATGTTTATGAGTGCTTCAATTTGTTTTCAGTCTTAGTTTTGGCTTAAACAGCAGAAAGCATGCATGTGTGATTCTAGCCTTAAAACAGTTGTCCCGAGTTCTTAATCAAGAGCAGAACACTTCGCTGCTACACAGTATTGAGCTTGCTTTAAAGTCTGTGTGATCCTGACTGATTGGCAGGTATGACAAGCAGCATTGGTGCGCAGCTGGCCTGAGCTGTGCTCTCTCCTCTGCTATAAGTACAGGCAGTTTTGCCTCTGCAGCATCAGAGAAGCACCGGGAAACTGAAGCTGGATAGCAACAGAGCAGCATTTACAAGCTCTACTGGAAAGAGGTTGTAAGCACTGCATTCCGTGCCCAGGAGACTGGCCACCGATGATAAACTGCAGAGGTTGATTCTAACCGAAGCAAGAGCATGAAAGAAACATTAGCATTAAAAAGCACTCCATTCTTGAGAACAGTGGATTTTTAATGAGGTAAATGGCAAAAATGCCCATTTATGATGATGTACCAATCCTTTTAATTATGCTGCAAACTCTTACTAATACCACACAGAAGATAACGCAAAAAATAAAAAGAACAATGAACAAATCTGATTCACGCACATGTATAGTAACGCTAATCTATGACATTAGAGGTGCTTCCCACAATGTAAAATCCATAACCATTTTGTATTGTGAAAAAAGCTGCGACAACTCTGCACATTTTACCATTTACACAGACACCTGAGATAAAAGCAAAATGAGCAAATACCTGGCAAATAATTTAAAACATAGCAATAATGCATGTAAATAGGGTACTTACCGTAGTTAATATTGTTTTGCTAAAAAAAACATATAAGCCATCCCACCGCGACAAGGTGACCCTTAATCGGGATGGTCCTAACCTCTAGTATTACCATTTGATGTAAATGTGAATAAGGGCTTAGCAGGGGCCAGGGCTCTAATATTGGACACCCAGCCTTGGGAAGCTATATAAACACAATGTCCAGCTCAAAGAAAAGAGAGGTCATAGCCTTCTCTTTCTTTGCACTGGTTGCAAAATTATAAAATGTTAGGACCGTCCCAATTAAGGTCACCTTGTCTCGGTGGGATAGCTTATATGTTTGCTTTTTTTTATCAAAACAGTGTTAACTTAGTACTCTATGTATGCACTATTGCTATTTATATACTTATTTGCAGGGTATTTGCTCATTTTGCTTTTATCTCAGGTTTTGTTTGTTTAGTGGCCAGTGAGAACATGTGCCTACACTTTTCATGTTTACCAACTTATACTCAAGTTCATTTCTTATAGTTTTCCCTTTGCGAAAGCATTGAAAGTAGTAAAATCTCCTGTGATATCTGCAGCATAAATGAACACAGATTTCAAATCCACAGCACTCGTCAATTTACACTAGAGAAAATGCCCATGAGACTTTAGGGACTCTTATTCACAATGCTGCTACTGTAAAATACGGTAAATTTTCCATATGAAATATCATGACTAAATCATTTGCATATACTGTAGGTAATTTACCCTAAGTCTGCGTTCCCACAATGAGTATTTCACAAGGTTTTGATATTGCAGATTCTCTGGAGCATTTCTGCACCAAAATTTAGATTACATTCGTTTTTGGATTTGTTTTTCTATTTTTGGTATATCATGTTTTAAATAAAACGTCTTTATTTTTTATACTTCCTGTTACAGTATTTTTCTTGATAAAACTTTAAGGATTAAATCATATGTGGATTACATGCGTATTTAGTGCATTGACCAATCTAGAAAGAAATACAATACAAACATATGTGTTCTTTATCTGCAGATTTTTCTCATCTCATTCACGTCTATGGGGAAAATCCATAAATAAAATGCATAATTGCCGCAGAAGAAAATTACATGTTGCAGATTTAACCCTTTGCATTGCAAACAGGGAAATCAGCCATGACATATGGGGCATGAATCGACGCGTTGCAGATTTTAGACTTGTCAGGCAGGCGGTTTATGCTGCAGGTTTTATCCGGATCGTGTGCATGAGATCTCGTGACGGCTCATTTACAACGTTGCTATTGTAAATCCCCGCGAAAAATCCTCACGGAAAATCCCATATGTATACGCCTCATGGAAACACTCCAAAAGCAAATTCCCGGCAGGCTCTGATTTCACTCTGCCAAAATTGCACTAAGCAACTAGTAAACACATCTTGGGTGGGATTTTAACCCAGGACTCCAGCGATGCAAGGATGCAGTGCTAACCACTGAGCCATTGGAGCAATAACCTGAATTTATGATGAAAGTAAACAGAAATGTTGTCACATAGGGTAAAGGATAAATGGTAGACATCGTACAGTCTCACACACACATGTCTCAGTGTCTGGGGCTTATATCTGCAGTGGCATGTGTTAAATCACATTTAGGCCATGTTCACACGTTGTGGATTTTTCCGCGGATCTGCAGCGTTTTTGACGCTGCGGATCTGCAGCAGTTTTCTATGCGGTTTACAGTACCATGTAAACCTATGGAAAACCCAATCCGCTGTGCACATGCTGCGGAAAAAAACACGCGGAAACGCAGCATTGTTTTTTGCGCAGCATGTCAATTCTTTGTGCGGATCTGCAGAGTTTATATACCCATAGACTTGCATTGAGTCAGGCACATCCGCAGCAAAACCACAGATGTAAAAAAGATCTGCGGTTTAGGTGCGGGGGAAACGCTGCAGATCGGGAGGAGGGAGTGTGTGGGGGGAGTGTGGGCAGAGACTGTGCATGTATGTGTGTGCGGGCGGGGTCTGCCGGGGCTGTCGGGGGTCTGCCGGGGGTCTGTGCGAGGCTGTTAGGGGTCTGTGCGGGGCTGCCGGGGGTCTGTGCGGGGCTGCCGGGGCTGTCGGGGGTCTGTGCAAGGCTGGCGGGGGTCTGTGCAAGCTGGCGGGGGTCTGTGCAAGGCTGGCGGGGGTCTGTGCGGGGCTGTCGGGGGTCTGCTGGGCTGTCAGGGGTCTGTGCGGGGCTGTCGGGGGTCTGTGCGGGGCTGCCGGGGCTGTCGGGGGTCTGTGCAAGGCTGGCGGGGGTCTGTGCAAGCTGGCGGGGGTCTGTGCAAGGCTGGCGGGGGTCTGTGCGGGGCTGTCGGGGGTCTGCTGGGCTGTCAGGGGTCTGTGCGGGGCTGTCGGGGGTCTGCAGGGGTCTTTGGGTGTGTGTGTGCGTGCAGGCATCGTCCGATGGGACTACAAGTCCCATCGGGCTATGCCTGCTACAGTGACAGTGATTGACACATTAGCCAATGATGGGACAGTAGTAGTCCCATCATCCGGTAATGTGTTGAATGTGAAAAAAAAAAAACATACTACAGTACATGCAACATATGACATACAGTACATACTACAGTACATGCAACATATGACATACAGTACATACTACAGTACATGCAACATATGACATACAGTACATACTACAGTACATGCAACATATGACATACAGTACATACTACAGTACATGCAACATATGACATACAGTACATACTACAGTACATGCAACATATGACATACAGTACATACTACAGTACATGCAACATATGACATACAGTACATACTACAGTACATGCAACATATGACATACAGTACATACTACAGTACATGCAACATATGACATACAGTACATACTACAGTACATGCAACATATGACATACAGTACATACTACAGTACATGCAACATATGACATACAGTACATACTACAGTACATGCAACATATGACATACAGTACATACTACAGTACATGCAACATATGACATACAGTACATACAACATACAGTACATGCAACATACAGTACATACATACTCACCATCATCTTGATCCCCGAAGCCATTGCTCACCTGTAAAAAAATATTAAAATAATAAACAAACAATATACTACCTGATCCGCAGATAGCCAACTAATACGAGTGTCCCACGACGATCTCTCATGGAGAGCAGCCACATCAGCATGCGACCGCTCTCCAGGGGCTCCAGAATACAATGACAGAAGGTATCCTGTATCCCTCCGCCACTGTGAGAAATAGTTCCTACTCTCACTTGTGGCACTGCTGTGTGGGAAATTTCCCACGCAGCTTTGCCATAAAGTAGGAGCGTCTGAACTCCGGTAACCTCTTCAGTGATGCACTGCAGGAGCCATTGTCTCCTGTCAGTGTGTCACTGAAGGTCTATAGAGCGGTGACATCACCCGATGTCACTGTTCTATAGGGGAGGTCGTCGTGGGACACTCGTTATTAAATGGACTACGGTGAAAAGTAAGTATACGATTGGTTTATTATTTTTATTTTTTTGCAGGCGATCGAGTATGGTAAGTTTGGTGAAATTAAGAATATTAAAATACTTTTTTCTGGCTGTCTTTTTTTTTTATCTCTTTCACTACTATAGGATTAATAATGGATAGGCGTCTTTTATTGATGCCTCTTCATTATTAACCAGGCTTAATGTCACCTTACATTAGCAAGGTGACATTAAAGGGAACCTGTCACCCTGTTTTTTCCGTATGAGATAAAAATACTGTTAAATAGGGCCTGAGCTGTGCATTGCAATAGTGTATTTTGTGGACCCCGCTTCCCCACCTATGCTGCCAAAATACGTTACAAAGTAGCAGTTTTCGCCAGTCAATCAGGCTGGTCTGGTCAAAAGGGCGTGGTGTCTTCCCCCAGATCTTGCTTAGTTTTCCGTTGGTGGCGTAGTGGTTTGCGCATGCCCAAGGTCCCGAATCCACTGCACAGAGGAGTGAAAAGAGCGCGATGTGCGGTATTTCCCTGTTGATCGGTGGGGGCGGCCATCTTCCTGAGGCCGCGCATGCGCAGATGGAGCGCTCTGCTGCACGGGGCTTCAGGAAAATGGCCGCGGGATGCCGCACGTGCGCAGATGGAGATCGCGGCGGCCATTTTCCTGAAGCAGAATTCGCAGCTCAGGCCCTATTTAACAGTATTTTTATCTCATACAGAAAAAACGGGGTGACAGGTTCCCTTTAACTCCTTATTACCCCATATCCCAGCGGTACTCAGGAGTGGGAAGGGAGGAGCTAAGTGCCGCAGTTGGCGCATCTTACAGATACGCCATTTCTGGGGCGGCTGCGGACTGGTATTTGTAGCCGGGGGGGGGGCAATATCCATGGCCCCTCTCTAGGCTATGAATATCAGCCCGCAGCTGTCGCGTAGCCTTTCTGGCTATAAAATATAGGGGGACCCTACATCATTTTTTGGGGGGGTCCCCCTATTTTAATAGCCAGTAAAGGCTACGCAGAGCTGCGTGCTGATGTTCATCGCCTGGGAAGGGGCCATGGGTATTAACCCCTTCCCATGCTACAAATATTGGTCCCCGGCTTTCCCCCTCTGGCTCAGAAAATTGTGCGGGAGCCTACGCCATTTTTTTTCCTTTTTTTTTTAATCTAAACATGTTCATTAATCAACATCGGCCTTGCTATTATATATCTATGTATAAATCTAGTTTCAAAAAAAGAGGCAGCACTCCATTAGTCCAATATAAACGTGCAGGGTTTAATTTACCCACATATTCAGGCAACGTTTCAGCTCCTAATGAGCTTTTCTCAAGCTCAAATCTATATATCTATACATGGATATCTATGGATATATCTATACATGGAGTGCTGCCTGCTTTTGTGAAATATATGGATATATCTATAGATATATCTATAGATATAACTATGGATATATCTAAAGATATATTTATAGATAGATATATAGATAGATATATCTATGTATCTATAGATATATCTATCTATCTGGCTACTTTCACACATCAGGGTTTTGCAGTCAGGCACAATCCGGCGAGTTTTGAAAAAAACGGATCTGTCTTTTTCCGCCGGATCTGTTTTTTTCTCATAGAGTTGTATTAGCCCTGGATTGTGCCTGATCACGTTTCATCCGTTTTTTGCCGGATCCATCAAAAAAGCTGTTTCTGGCTGAAGAGGAAAACGTACAGAGGAACGTTTTTTCTGTCCGGCCAAAAAAACGCCCAGCGACTGATCCGGCGAAAAAGTATGAAACTGAGATGTGAAATTATGAATCCGACCTCCGAATCTGGTTTTTCATGCATTTTTCCTTTCAAATCATGCACATTTTCAGTTCTCTCTCTTTCTGTAAAAAAAAAAAACAAAACGGATCAGTTGCATCAGTTTTTCACTATTTGCAATGGATCCTGCCTGACGGAAAAAAACTGATGTGTGAAAGTAGCCTAACTATCCATATATCTATCTACCTCTATCCATAGATATATCTATCCATACATATATCTATAGATAGATACATAGATCTATCTATTCATATATCTATAGATCTATGTGTAGATCTATCTATATATCTATCTATCTCATTCCTTCTATCTATCTATAGATCGATATGGGATAGATAGAAGGAAATAGATAGTTAGATAGAAGGAATGAGATAGATAGATGACAGATAGATCTATAAATAGAGATCTATACATAGTTCGATAGATATTATCTATCTATAGATCTATCTTTCATCTATCTAGCTCATTCCTTCTATCTATTCTATCATATATCTGTCTCATTCCTTCTATCTATCTATCTATCTATTATATCTATCATCTATCTATCTTATTCCTATCTTATCGATAGATAGATAGATAGATAGATAGATAGATAGATAGATAGATAGATAGAAGGAATGGGATAGATAGATAGATAGATAGATAGATAGATAGATAGATAGATAGATAGATAGATAGATAATGAAAAAATAAGGCAGCACTCCTTTAGTGCTGCCTTATTTTTTCTTTTTATTGGATTTATGCATAGTGGATGGATTGCAATTAAGGCCTGTGCACCCGAAAGGTATTTATAGTGTGATGCTTCACTTTTTTTGTATAGTTAGATAGATATATCTATTCATATATCTATCTACAGATATATCTATGGATAGATGTAGATAGATATATGGATAGTTAGATAGATATATGGATATAGATTTATCTCTCTCTTTAATATATATATATATATATATATATATATATATATATATATATATATATATATCTACATCTATCCATAGATATATCTATAGATAGATATATGAATAGATATATCTATCTCATTCCTTCTATCTATCTAGCTATCTATCCCATTTCTTCTATCTATCATTCTATCTATCGATTAGATAGAAGGAATGAGATAGATAGATGATAGATATAATAGAAGGAATGAGCTACTGTAGATAGATAGATAACAGACAGATCTATAGATAGAAAATATGTATCGATCTATGTATAGATCTATCTGTTATCTATCTATCTAGCTCCTTTCTTCTATTTATCTATTCTATCTATCATCTATCTATCTCATTCCTTCTATCTATCTATTATCTATCTATCCCATTCCTTCTATCTATCTATCGATAGAAGGAATGAGATAGATAGATAGATAGATAGATAGATGATAGATATAATAGATAGAAGGAATGAGAGATAGATAGATAGATGATAGAATAGATCGATAGATGACAGAAGGAATGAGATAGATGACAGATAGATCTATCTATAGATCAATGGATATTATCTATCTATCTATAGATCTATCTGTCATCTGTTTATCTATCTCATTCCTTCTATCTATCTATCATCTATCTGTCTATCTCATTCCTTCTACCTATAGATCTATCTATATTTATATATACCTATCTATCTATCTATCTATCTATTATCTATCTATTATCTATCTATTATCTATCTGTCTATCTGTGTGTGTAATGGAGTGTGGGTTGGACATATGTAAAAGAAGAGGTTGGACAAGAAATGACATCACAAATTTTTTTTTTGTTGTTCAATAATATATCTTTAGTTAGCTTTCAAAAACGCATCCAAAAATGCATCACAAAACACGCAAAAAAAAGCATCAAAACAGCACAAAAAACGCATAAAAAACGCACCTGCGTTTTCTGCCAAGAGATGCAGATTGAGGGCAGAAAAATCCGCAGGCAAATCTGCATCGTGTGCACATACCCTTAGGCTATGTCTTAGGCTATATTGCTTTTTTGCTGCATTATTTTTTCTGCAGCAAAACCCGCTCTCTTGGCTGTGAGAAACTTGCTGCAAAAAAAGCATGCTTTGCTTGTTTCGTTGTTGCGCTTTTTTGCTCTTTTTTTTGTCATTCTACATTTGTTTCTTGTGCGTGCTGATAAAGTTTAAAACAAAATAATCTGATTCTACTTCATCAGGTTGTCACAAAAAAAGAGTTTTTATGTTGTTTTTTTCACCACCTATTACTTTCAATGGGTGAAAAACATTGAAAAAACACTAAAAGAAGTGGCACGGTCTATTTTGCAAAACCTCGGGTTTTGCAGAAAGTACTGAAGACAAAAAAACAAGCTGTGTGGATGAGATTTCCAAAATTTCATAAACTTTGATTGTACTGTAAAACGCAGCTAAAATTTGCATTAAAAAAAGCAAAAAAAATGCCCTAGAATAACTATACAGCCTCAGGCACATGTGGAATGCCCCCAGTAGGGCAATGGGGTACTCGGTACCGGGTCCTTCGGTTCTCAGTGGGGATGTCACGTGGCTGACCTGGTCTGTGGCCCTAGGGACGTCCGTTATAAATGGGGGAAAGGTCTTTAAAGGGATAATGTTCGTGACGCCACCTGTGGTATTCGGTCAGGGTGACCAACGCTGCTTAGGCGTCCGCTGGGGTGATGTAATGGCAGCCAGATGGTATACCTTCCCACAGGTGGAGTGTGTCCCCAGGGCTTCCCAGAGTGTAGATGGTGGATGGTGTGAGGCGCAGGGAAGAACGAGGACACAAGGTTGCAGTCTCTTTACCTTTACTGATGACTTCAGCATCCACAATCCAGAGCACCAGATCACAGGGTAGGCAGAGTCCGGCCGGTCTGAAGGCAAATCCAGAGTCCCCTTATCCAGGTGGAAATCAGTAGCCTTCCTCTAGCGCCTGTGTGTTGTAGTACCTCCCTGCTGAGCCTCTCATAAGGTTCTCACAACTGTTGTAGATGTTCTAGATGTTAAGTCTCTCTCTCTGTCCCCCTGATGGATAGGATAGGACAAACTCATATGACTGGTGGCCTGAGGCTTTTTACAGGGACTCTATCACGCCCCGGCCCCCACAAGTTGCCACCGTGCCTCCTGGGTATAAGCTCGGTCAGCTAATATGGAACTAACTGTCCTGCCGGTCTCCGGAGCAAGGCTTGGAGACGATTCCCCCCTCGGTGTTCCGACTACCGGATCCTGCGCCACAGAAAGGAGGCAGCCTTTTGCAGGGCAGGACTCCTTCTGGTTTCCTCTCCTTGTGCTATGACTTCGTTTCTCACCCTCTACAATACAATTCGCTGTTTATGTCTCTTTCTTAGGATGCTGCCGCATGTCGGGCAGGCGCAGCTCCGTGGCCCTCTGTCTAGGCCCCTGACAGGATCCCACCCCCGTCAGGGACAAACTACCCGAGCCGAGCTCAGATAGCAGCTCACTGGGTGAAGCCCAGCTAGCTTCTGCCTAACTTCCTGTCCAGACCACCAGTTTTACCTAATTGTGAGGAGTGCCCTAGTAATAGGAGCGTAGCTCCCCCTGGTGGGCTGGAGTGTGAAGTGTGCTGTGTTGTTTGTGATACCTGGTAAAGAGATCTCCTTTATTGCCTTCAGACGTAACATCTCTCCCCCTGGTGGAATAACTACATTACTGCAACGACCAGGACTCTGGGGTGCTGCACATGACCTTACTCCATCTTTGTAAGGAAACCAGAATAAGGCACCATAGACTTCCATAGGACTCTTCGGTGCCGCCACATGGCTCCGATTTCATATGGAACTTTGTATGGATAAACGTCATGTTTCAGTAGACGTTATACTAAGGAGACATCCATGCAAGAATGGGGGGGTATCTTTGTCATACAGCCCCTTATATTAGCAGATGGAGTACCATAGAGCCGCTGAGGGCTGCATGTGCCGCCATTAACCCTCAGAAAACCTTCATCCATTTTTTTTTTTTTTTTGCATATGAGAAAAGAAACGATAGCACACATGAAAAACAGCCCATTTCTTAACGGATGTGAAAAATAAATCTTGCGGCTGATTTCACACATTTGTTTATTATGATCTAGTTCTGGAAGGAGATGTGCGCTCCTGACCTGAACTTAGTGGACTTATAGGTATATACGAGGCTGTTGATTTCAGGTCACGTTACCCTCAGCCGGTCCGTGCAATGTAATTTGTAGTCGTACTGCTTTTTTTAAACATGCCGTTACGTGCACAGCGACTGTCTGTGGGAGCCGGACTCTTGGAGACGTTTTTACGGCAATTCACACTTAAATTTTATCATTAACATTTTCATTTTTTTACAAACCATTTTTATTGACCATCCTTGACTCACTACAGGCATTTTTACTTTGTATGTGATAGAAACGACATCAGACAATAATATAATAACAGACTCAAGTGTTACTCACCCTCCCCAGGTCCAGTGTTGTGTCTCCGCCACTGATCCTGTCTTTACTGGAAGGTTGAAGCGTTGATCTCATGCTTACAGTGCACTGACCACTGCAGCCAATACCAGGGTCAGTGGCTAATGCTGTCTACATCAGCAGCGCCAGTGAGCAGAGTGATTGGCTATAGCTGTCGTCGTGATGTCACCGCTGCAGCCGAACAACAAAGACCAGAAGAAATTTGTAAGAGAGGAGCACAGATTAAAGAAAAATGTTACAGAGTCAGTTGAGCAGCGGCAATTGGAGGAGGGACTGTGTGAAAAATAAAAAAATACAGTGAAAGGTTCTAAGGAGCAGGAAAAAGCTCTGAAATCACGTGAAACACCTGTTACTCAAATAAATACACAAACTAGAAGAAAACGTAAATTTACCAGACATTTCACACTAGAATAAACTGCAGTAACGTATAAGTGTTACACCTTTATGAGGGTGTAAACCACAAAACACCAAGATATGACTATTGTGTACCACGTATAGTATTCACACCTACATTCATTGCTACATTTCACTTCTGAACATCTTAGCTTCCCACAACCAGCTAAACTTCTTAACTTAAAATGTTCAGAACAATCTATGACTCCATGGCTCCGAGTCACCAATTTGTGCCAGGAAGATTAGTTACAGTGCCATGGGTTGAAAACTTCTTGACTATGTTGCGCATCGCGGACAAATGAACATCAAGATCTCTGAAGATGAATTTAAATTTCAAAAAACTGACCGTCACATCCAAACATAGACTAAGTGTGAACAGGTGCTGAACCTAGAGTCACCAACTCGTTTACAAATAAATAAGGCAGCACACTGCAGCGCTGAAACA
The DNA here is from genome assembly GCF_051348905.1 of Ranitomeya variabilis. Taxonomy (NCBI): domain Eukaryota; kingdom Metazoa; phylum Chordata; class Amphibia; order Anura; family Dendrobatidae; genus Ranitomeya; species Ranitomeya variabilis. The sequence continues at coordinate 283,576,204 of NC_135235.1, forward strand.
TGCAAACATGAAACATGAAAATTGAACTGCATTATTTCTAGTGCAGTAATGCAGTTCAATTTTCATGTTTCATGTTTGCATGTTTTGGCGCCGCAGTGTGCTGCCTTATTTATTTGATCTCTGGAGATGGACTTGTAACCTTGAGATTGTTGATATTGTTAAACAATTTTGGTTCTCAAGTCCTCAGACAGTTCTCTTCTCTTTCTGTTCTCCATGCTTAGTGCGGCACACACAGACACTCAATGCAAAAGACTGAGTCAACTTCTCCACTTTTTATCTGGTTTCAGGTGATTTTCATATTGCCCACACCTGTTACTTGCCACAGGTGAGTTTGACCGGGCATCACATGCTTGAAACAAAGTGGTCTACCCACAATTTTGGAAAGCTGCCAACAATTTTGTCCTGCCCATTTCCAAATCAAGACCTATCAAGTTTAATTAAAAACACAGCTGGCCTCCACTGACGGAATAGAACCATCTCAAGGAGGATCACAAGGAAATGGACAGCATGTGACTTAAATATGAGTGTCTGAGCAAAGGGTCTGAATACTTATGACCATGTGATATTTCTGTTTTTCTTTCTTAATAAATTTGCAAACAAAAATGAAATTTCTGTTTTTTTGCAGTCAAGATGGGGTGCAGAGTGTACATTAATGTGAAAAAAATTAACTTTTTTTGAATTTACCGAATGGCTGCAATGAAAAAAAAGAGTAAAAATGTAAAGGGGTCTGAATACTTTCCGTATCCATTGTATATTCTAAAGCATTTTGGTTAAAATTAAGATTTTTCATGATGACAACTTCATGGACTTTAAATTCATCACCAGCAAAATGGCATCACAACAACCAGACAGAAGGAATCACACAAAAATAAATAAAAGCAAAACGTTTGGTAGCCACTGCAGGTCATGAGGCTTTAATACGTGAATTTTTGCTGAGAAGCAAAGCAGCGAAAAATGGAACGCTTCATTTAGTTCTTTGTTGTGCAATTCAGTATTTTAGCAACTTCCAAGCGGCTTGAAATCTGATCTAAAAAATACATGAATCCTCAGTGTCAGTCAATTTATGCTGAATATTTCTCTGTATCATGTGAACGATAAAAATACTGAAGGAAATCTGCGAAGTATATGACTTGTGTTAACGGATCCTTACACTGTCAGGAGTGTCAGAGTCTGTAGTAACATTCCCTTCCAGCAAGAAAAATGTTAATTCCCAGTATTTGATTTACCCGTGCATTTCCAGGAGGAATAACAGAGGGACAACACATTGCGGCTATCTAAAAAAAATGCTTTGGAATTGTTGCTTTAGGCCGGAGTCAAACTAGTCCATAATACGGCCGAGTGCAATGCGATAAAAAATGCCAGCACTCGGCCCAATGTGGGGCAGCTCCTATTATCCGTTGCTTTCTCGGCCGTATTCAGGCTCCGAGTGAAATCGCTGCATGATGCGTTTGTCAGCGTATCTCCGCCAAGAATCACCAATGAAAGTCTATGGGTGCGAGAAAAAATCGGATTACACACGGACCATGCGTGTGACTTGCGAGAAATATGCACCGATGTTCTATAGAAAAGCTGGCAATTCAGTGCGGTGTACAGTAACATCACACTGACAGGTTAGAATAGAATAGATAAAATTAATGTCTACACATAGTATAGGGAGATATACACTCACCGGCCACTTTATTAGGTACACCATGCTAGTAACGGGTTGGACCCCCTTTTGCCTTCAGAACTGCCTCAATTCTTCGTGGCATAGATTCAACAAGGTGCTGGAAGCATTCCTCAGAGATTTTGGTCCATATTGACATGATGGCATCACACAGTTGCCGCAGATTTGTCGGCTGCACATCCCAAAGATGCTCCATACAAGGCAGGATGGATCCATGCTTTCATGTTGTTTACGCCAAATTCTGACCCTACCATCCGAATGTCGCAGCAGAAATCGAGACTCATCAGACCAAGCAACGTTTTTCCAATCTTCTACTGTCCAATTTCGATGAGCTTGTACAAATTGTAGCCTCAGTTTCCTGTTCTTAGCTGAAAGGAGTGGTACCCGGTGTGGTCTTCTGCTGCTGTAGCCCATCTGCCTCAAAGTTCGACGCACTGTGCGTTCAGAGATGCTCTTAGGCCTACCTTGGTTGTAACGGGTGGCGATTTGAGTCACTGTTGCCTTTCTATCAGCTCGAACCAGTCTGCCCATTCTCCTCTGACCTCTGGCATCAACAAGGCATTTCCGCCCACAGAACTGCCGCTCACTGGATTTTTTTTCTTTTTCGGACCATTCTCTGTAAACCCTAGAGATGGTTGTGCGTGAAAATCCCAGTAGATCAGCAGTTTCTGAAATACTCAGACCAGCCCTTCTGGCACCAACAACCATGCCACGTTCAAAGGCACTCAAATCACCTTTCTTCCCCATACTGATGCTCGGTTTGAACTGCAGGAGATTGTCTTGACCATGTCTACATGCCTAAATGCACTGAGTTGCCGCCATGTGATTGGCTGATTAGAAATTAAGTGTTATCAAGAAGTTGGACAGGTGTACCTAATAAAGTGGCCAGTGAGTGTATATATGTTAGTGAGACACACATATATATACATATATTTATATATCATATAGCGCTAAATAGCAGAAAAGCCGGTAATTCAATTGTCGGCTTTTGCTATCTTCTTCCCAAACCCGACAGGATATGAGACATGGATTACATACAGTAAACCATCTCATATCCCTTATTTTTTTACATATACCTCACTACTAATGTTAGGAGTGTGTGTGTGCAAAATTTTGGAGCTCTAGCTGTTAAAATAAAGAGTTACATCGCGGAAATAACTGGCGTGGGCTCCCGCGCAATTTTCTCCGCCAGAGTGGTAAAGCCAGTGACTGCGCCCCCTGCTGGCATAAACTCATATGAACTCTAGCGTGGGAATTATCTACTATATAATTGCCTAAGGGTACTTCCGTCTGTCCTTCTGTAACGGTTATTCGTTCGCTGATTGGTCTCGGCAGCTGCCTGTCATGGATGCCGCGACCAATCAGCGACGCGCACAGTCCAGAAAAAATGGCCGCTTACTCCCCGCACTCACTGCCGGCGCGCCCGCATACACAGCTCACACAGGGTTAATGCCGGCGGTAACGGACCGCGTTATGCCGCGGGTAACGCACTCCGTTACCGCTGCTATTAACCCTGTGTGTCCCCAACTTTGTACTATTGACGCTGCCTATGCGGCATCAATAGTACAAAATGTAATGTTAAAAATAATTAAAAAAAAACCTGCTATACTCACCCTCCGCCGCCTTTCTCGCTCCTCGCCACGCTCCCCGGACCGCTCCATTACAACCGTCAGCTTGCGGTTCGGTCCCGTCCCAGGGCTGGTGTGCGGCAAGGACCTGCCGTGACGTCACGGTCATGTGACCGCGACGTCTTCATAGGTCCTGCTCCCACCAGCCCTGGCACTTGCAATGGAACTCGGCTTCAGGAAAATGGCCGCCGCGATCTCGATCTGCGCATGCGCGGCATCCCGCGGCCATTTTCCTGAAGCCGAGCACTACCATCTGCACAGGATCCCACAAAGAGGAGAGGCGGGACGCAGAGGAGCAGCGACAACTATGGTGAGTATGATACACTACAAGGGGCCCTCGGATCGTTAGGTGAGTATGTTTATTTTTTTATTTTTTGGCCCTGTGACATACGTGCCTCGGTAATATACTACGTCACTGGGCAATATCCTACGTGGCTCTGCTGTATACTACAAGGCTGGGCAATATACTACGTGGCTGGACAATATACTATGTGGCTCTGTGCAATCTCAACGTAGCTGAGCAATATCCTACGTCGCTGTGCTGTATACTATGTAGCTGGGCAATACACTACGTGGCAGGGCAATATACTACAAGGCTGGGCAATATACTACGTGGCTCTGCTGTATACTACAAGACTACGTGGCTGGACAATATACTACAAAGCTGTGCAATATACTATGTGGCTCTGTGCAATATACTACGTAGCTGCGCAATATCCTACGTTGCTGTGCTGTATACTATGTAGCTGGGCAATACACTACGTAAATGGCCAATATACTACGTGTACATGCATATTCTAGAATACCCGATGCGTTAGAATCGGGCCACCATCTAGTTCTGAATATTTTCTCACGCTCGAGTTCATATGAGTTTATACCAGCAGGGAATTGAGAAAACACAAAAAGGCGGGCACCGCACACAATAAATGTTGAAGGGATCAACCACATGCATATATAAGATACCAGAAAAGCAAAAAGAAGAAAAAGTAATATACACACAGTGGGATCAACCTAACAAATTTTTATTATTGATCATAACAATCCACCATACATAAAGGCAAAAAACAGGGAGAAACGGACATTTAAAAACATTTAAAAACAGAAAGGACCCATCCACATCCCCCCAAGAATGGTAACAAGGATCCACATAACAGTATATAACAATTGTGCAGGTAATCCAAGGAACCCTTTAGAAAATACAGCAGATTAATATAAGGTGCATTTGTTAAATATAATACACTGCCAATTAACAGAGCCCTCATAAGCCGTTACCAAGCAATGTTTGTTGACAAAAAGTGGATTCCAAAAATAATAATAATAGGTACCCCCCAGTGACAGAACAAGCCTGTACTAAATCAGATTGCTGTCAAGCATTTTTTAGATGTAGAACTGACCAAATAGTCAGATAGATATCACTGACAAGCAACCTTCCCTAATGCCATCACCCACTATACTTTACCAAAAGATCGCGGTGCAAGCCTTCCAATCACCAAGGAGCCAATACCCCTTTTGTATCTGTAGATAAGCTCTGCCCTTCAAGCAGAGATGTAAGCAATAAGCACACAAAAGGCACATGCACCTAAATAAAGTTGGGGATAAGCAAGAAAATATATAAAGCCAAGACCTGGGGGGTCCAAATGAAAAGAGGAAGGGGGATGGAAGCCCCACGCGTATCGACGCTACTTAGAGCGTCTTCGTCAGGGAAAGGTAGTGAGAATGACCTCCCAGACATGCCTTATATACATACAGTTTAATTTGTAACAATACTTATCACCTGTGAGGCTGCCGACGGCGTCCATACGGCCCGTGGATGTGGGACACTGGGGAAAAAAGTATATAGTTCCGGACATGCGCACCGGAGTACCGTGGGTGTAACCGACATACCAGCCTATCAGATCGCCCCTAGCACGCATGGACAAAGTCATTTTAGAAAGACCAAATGTAATTGGTCCAAAAAGAAGGTGTGAGCGATGCGCACGCGCACAGATTCGGCAAATAAGCGCCGATGCGACGTTCAATAAGATCTGTGCGCACGCGCTCAGGTTACCATGGGAAAGACGCCCAGGCATGCGCAGTTCAACAGGAACATGAAATTATCAATAATGACCATAAGTCTTGTACGTCAATGCGACGTTCAATAAGATCTGTGCGCACGCGCTCGGGTTACCATAGGAAGGACACCCAGGCATACACAGTACAACAGAAACATAACTTTATCAGTAATAACCATAAGCCTTGTGCGCAAGCGCACCGGCTGCCCTAGGAAAAATAGCACCTAAAAGAGCCTGCAGGGTAATAATCTAGTCACACACAGTCTGGTACCACATCCACACCACGCATACCACACATGGTTTGTTAGTGCACAAAACCACGCACATGATACATCCAAATCGTCGAGCGTATTTCACACACAGTGTGATGAAGGGCCGCATAGCTGTCTACGCCAATTGAATATCGTTTAGTAGGAACCCATAATAAGCATATAAAACACTTATGGGCTTAAGTAATCGTCTTATGAGCAGATGTACATAATGAAGGATTGTCACTCTTTAGGCATGTTCCATTATATGGTGTTTCTGTCCCCAAACCAAGGGCAGATGAACATGAAAAATAGCTACGGCCTCAAAGAGACTGAGCTAGTTATATGAGTCCCTGTCAAACAGAGAAAAGCTCTTACAGAGGGGCAAAGTCCAAATGTAGCTGTTTTACAAATATACGTAGAAAGATCTTGACCAAAGGAAAAAGGTTTTAACTTAATGCATAAAGACATGGAGAGTCCCTCATAGGTAACCCAACCAATTCGGAGGTACTTATATAGATGCCTGATACAGTAAGGGAAACCATAGGGAATACAAAAGAACACTGCAACTGTTTTATCGGAGGACCACCTTTATTCTCACTATTATCTGTGCTTCCTTTCCCTTGTATACAGGGAGTTCAAATATAGGCATACCAAAGTAACAGGAAGCACTAAATGCAGGTAAGTAATCAAAGAACCCCCATTTGACAACACCATCCACTAGATATCAAAGAGAGAGGGGGGACCCTATAAGAACGAGGGGCAGCTAGCAAAGGAAGAAGGAGGGAGGAGTCAGGGAGGGGGAGGGGTTCATAAAGTTAAACCTGTTTGTAGAAGCCGGTGAAGAGAAGTTCTTCATTAATTCCTACCGGAGCCCGACTATTGAGGTTATAGATCCACTTGGACTCTCTCCTAAGCAAATCCAGTGTAATATTACCACCCCTTATGTCATGCTTCACCCCTTCCAACCCCATGACCCTCAAGCTTCTAGCAGAGCCCTCATGCTCCTGCAAGGATCCTACGGACGTCTTCAAGAAACATCTGGATGGACTGGTCTTGACTGCTTATGGTTTGGGGATCATCAACAAGAGAGAGAGGGATTTCTTGATCATTGAGATGCCCAAAGTGCCCACGTACTATATGCTCCCTAAGGTGCACAAAAGTCTGGATAACCCGAGCGCGTGCGCACAGATCTTTTTGAACGTCGCATTGACGTACAAGACTTATGGTCATTATTGATAATTTCATGTTCCTGTTGAACTGCGCATGCCTGGGCGTCTTTCCCATGGTAACCTGAGCGCGTGCGCACAGATCTTATTGAACGTCGCATCGGCGCTTATTTGCCGAATCTGTGCGCGTGCGCATCGCTCACACCTTCTTTTTGGACCAATTGCATTTGGTCTTTCTAAAATGACTTTGTCCATGCGTGCTAGGGGCGATCTGATAGGCTGGTATGTCGGTTACACCCACGGTACTCCGGTGTGCATGTCCGGAACTATATACTTTTTTCCCCAGCGTCCCACATCCACGGGCCGTATGGACGCCGTCGGCAGCCTCACAGGTGATAAGTATTGTTACAAATTAAACTGTATGTATATAAGGCATGTCTGGGAGGTCATTCTCACTACCTTTCCCTGACGAAGACGCTCTAAGTAGCGTCGATACGCGTGGGGCTTCCATCCCCCTTCCTCTTTTCATTTGGACCCCCCAGGTCTTGGCTTTATATATTTTCTTGCTTATCCCCAACTTTATTTAGGTGCATGTGCCTTTTGTGTGCTTATTGCTTACATCTCTGCTTGAAGGGCAGAGCTTATCTACAGATACAAAAGGGGTATTGGCTCCTTGGTGATTGGAAGGCTTGCACCGCGATCTTTTGGTAAAGTATAGTGGGTGATGGCATTAGGGAAGGTTGCTTGTCAGTGATATCTATCTGACTATTTGGTCAGTTCTACATCTAAAAAATGCTTGACAGCAATCTGATTTAGTACAGGCTTGTTCTGTCACTGGGGGGTACCTATTATTATTATTTTTGGAATCCACTTTTTGTCAACAAACATTGCTTGGTAACGGCTTATGAGGGCTCTGTTAATTGGCAGTGTATTATATTTAACAAATGCACCTTATATTAATCTGCTGTATTTTCTAAAGGGTTCCTTGGATTACCTGCACAATTGTTATATACTGTTATGTGGATCCTTGTTACCATTCTTGGGGGGATGTGGATGGGTCCTTTCTGTTTTTAAATGTCCGTTTCTCCCTGTTTTTTGCCTTTATGTATGGTGGATTGTTATGATCAATAATAAAAATTTGTTAGGTTGATCCCACTGTGTGCATATTACTTTTTCTTCTTTTTGCTTTTTTATACCAGCAGGGGGCGCAGCACCACAAGTCTAGGTAGCTACGATCCCCTGCCTTCCATTCATTCCCCAGATTTTACAGTCAGGTGCACAGCTGCATTAGCAGAGCTCCTGGCTGTAAAATTATTTAACCCCTTCTGATGGATTTACATCGTGGGACAAGACAGTAACGACGGAGAGGTATGGGATATTGTTGTTTTTTTATTTTAACTTTGTTTCAGGTGACAAGGGTCTTCAATTGGATTGAGAGTATAATAAACTATTACAACACCCTGTGTCTTTATTTCATTAAAATACTTATTTCCTATTGTGTGTGTATTATTAACCATTTACTACTATTGGATTAATAATGGGTAGGTGTCTTATTGACGCCTCTCCATTATTAACCTGGCTTAACCCTCCGTCAGGGGCAACTGATCTGACAGGCGCAGCTCACTTAGTTTCATTTCTCTATTTTCAGTGGTTTGTCTGGGAAACACCCTCCTCCCAGTACCTTCCTAAGGGTACTGTCACACAGTGCCATTTTGATCGCTACGACGGTACGATTCGTGACGTTCTAGCGATATCGTTACGATATCGCAGTGTCTGACACGCAGCAGCGATCAGGGACCCTGCTGAGAATCGTACGTCGTAGCAGATCGTTTGGAACTTTCTTTCGTCGCTTGATCACCCGCTGTCATCGCTGGATCGTTGTGTGTGACACCGATCCAGCGATGTGTTCGCTTGTAACCAGGGTAAACATCGGGTAACTAAGCGCAGGGCCGCGCTTAGTAACCCGATGTTTACCCTGGTTACCAGCGTAAACGTAAAAAAAAAAAACAGTACATACTCACATTCCGGTGTCTGTCCTCCGGCATCTCAGCTTCTCTGCACTGTGAGCGCCTGCCAGCCGGAAAGCGAGCACAGCGGTGACGTCACCGCTCTGCTTTCCGGCTATGGCGCTTACACAGTGGAGAGAAGCAGAACGCCGGGGGACAGACACCGGAATGTACTGTTTGTTTTTTTTACGTTTACGCTGGTAACCAGGGTAAACATCGGGTTACTAAGTGCGGCCCTGCGCTTAGTAACCCGATGTTTACCCTGGTTACCCGGGGACTTCGGCATCGCTCCAGTGCCGTGGTTGCACAGTGTGACCGCAGTCTACGACGCTGGAGCGATAATCATACGACGCTGCGACGTCACGGATCGTGCCGTCGTAGCGATCAAAATTGCACTGTGTGACAGTACCCTAACTTTAAAGGCTGTGTGAAACCTGAGAAGCCTCTTGTGCTGCAGAGCTGCAGGAGATCAGATATCAGTGTTTTGGCTTCTCAAGCTCATTGCCCCTGAACGTGTCACACATTTGACGATTAGAATTTGCTGTTTTTATTCATCCCAATTGTTTTTTTAGCTTGTTTTATGAATAGCTAGTGCTAAATTTGTGGATTTGTCATAAAAGGTTTTGTTAGAAATAAGATTGTGCTTCTCAGGCACATTGCGCCCTAACACATTCTCTCTCTTGCTTCAGCTTTTCTTCTGAAATGGCGAGGAGAATATTTGACTTGTCCAATGCCCTTCATGTTGAGCAAGTGCAAAATATACTGATTGATGATGAGACAGACCCCTTACAGCTAGAAGATTTAGGGGAAGAAAGTGACATTGCTTCAGAAGACGATGTGGAAGAATGTCCAGATGTGTCTGATACAGATCAAGATGGAGAGAGTGAGGAGGATGCTCAAGACATAGAAACATATTACTTTTCTGGTTATTAAACATTTTTTTTTACACCTGATTATGTGTATTCTCATTTATTACATTCCTATTATGGTAACTGATTACATTTAGAGCATTGACATTTTTAAAAAAGGAAAATATAGCCAATTTTCTAGCCTGTGCCGGACAGGCGCAATGCCCCTAAACTCGTTATGAAACATATTGCCCCTGACGGAGGGTTAATGTCACCTTACAATAGCAAGGTGGCATTACCCCTTCATTACCCCATATCCCAGTGGCGTATCTAGGGGGAAGCAGCCGGGGCATTTGCCCCGGGCGCAGCCGGCAGGGGGGCGCAGTCGGGCCTCCTAATTCGGCGGTCCCCAGTGTCTCCCCCGGCGGCTGCATTCTGCCGCCCTCGGTCTGGGAGTCAGCTGTTCTCTGTGCCGACTGTCAAGCTGACAGCCGGCACAGAGAAGCTGCAGAGTGCCGGCTCCCAATGTGTGCAGAGGTGGAGGGGGGCCCCTGCAGGGTGGCTGCAGCGGGCAGGGAGAAATCCCTGCAGCTCCGCTGCCCAGCGATCTGTCTTCCTGCTTCCTCTTACACAGACGCACCGCTGGATGACGTCATCATTCAGCGGCCGGCTGTGTCAGAGGAAGGCGATGGAGCTGCTGCGGCAGAGCGTGAGGAGAGGTGAGAGGTGTGTGTGAATGTGTGTGTGTGAGTGTGTATGTGTGTGAATGTGTGTGTGTATGTGAGTGTGTGTGAATGTGTGTATATGTGAATGTGTGTGTGTATGTGAGTGTGTGTGAATGTGTGTATATGTGAATGTGTGTGTATGTGTGAATGTGTATGTGAGTGTGTGTATGTGTGTGTGAGAATGTGTGTGTGTGTGTGTGTGAATATGTGAGTGTGTGTGTATATGTGTGTGTGTGTGTGAATGTGTGTATATGTGTGTGTGTGTATGTGTGTGTGTGAATGTGTATGTGAGTGTGTGTGTGAGAATGTGTGTGTGTGAATGTGTGTGTTTGGCTCAGTATTGTGTGTGTGTGTGTATTGCGCTGCAGGGGAATGTGCAGAGAAGTGAATGGTGTGTGTGTGGGGGGAGGGGAGGGCAATGATGGGGCTGACGGGGGGCATATGTCCTTAGGGGGGGCGCCAAAATGAATCCTTGCCCCGGGTGCCAGAAACGCTAGATATACCTCTGCCATATCCCACCGCTACACGGGAGTGGGAAGAGAGTGGCCAAGTGCCAGAATAGGTGCATCTTACAGATGTGCCTTTTTTGGGATGGCTGGGGGCAGATGTTTTTAGCCGGGGGGGGGGGGGGGCAATAACCATGGTCCCTCTCTAGGCTATTAATATCTGCCCTCAGTTGCTGGCTTTCCCACTCTGGCGGAGAGCCCACACCAGTTTTTTCCGCGATTTAACCCTTTATTTTAACAGCTGGAGCTCCAAAATTTTGCCCACATACACTACTAACATTATTAGTGAGAAATATGTAAAAAAAAATAAGGGATATGAAATGGTTTACTTTATGTAAACCATGTCTCATCCTGTCGGGTTTGGGAAGGAGATAGCAAAAGCCGTCAATTGAATTACCGGCTTTACTGATATCTAGCGCTGTATGAAATATATATATGTGTATATATATGTGTCTCAATGACATATATGTATATATATTTAGACTGTAAATATGTTTTTACTAATATTTGAGGGTATAGATCCATTCTATGTCCGTTTTGCAAGCCGGCGAGAAAATCTCGCTGTACGGAAGCCATACGGATGTCACACGGATAATTTGCTGCGAGGAAATCGCATCCTCGCACTGCACACGGATCACTGTTTTGTAAACATTTGTGCGATTCTCGTCCGTGTAAAACGGACCGTATTTTTAAACGTTGTGTGTGTCCCCGGCCTTAGAGAGAATACAAGTATTTACTATGGTAGACATGTAGCCTAATAACCAATGGCATCGTGGGTTATAATCTAGCGATAGATGATATATAACTGGTGGAGAAACGTTGTATTTGATGGACCTGTGTCGCTTTTGAACAGGATGCGCAGTGCAGATGTGGCCGTGACGCCGTGCAGCTGCGGTTCAGACTCTTCTAGTTGCCAAAGATGTAACGACAGATAGTAAAAATGAAAGTCTTACTGTATGTTCCACTGTATCGCTCGCAGTATTGTTTTGCACGCTTTCTTTCTTTAACCTTTTACAAGCACAGCTCATTTCGGCCTTGATTCATCTTTACATTTTTACTTTCCGACAGGCATCTTTTTTTTTTTTTTCATTTACGCTTTTTGCATTTCGGGTGTATACTTTGGATCATTATTCAATACTTTCGCATTTTGTTTTGATTTACAGGCTTGTTTGTTTTTTTTATTTCTTATTCAAAATTTTGTATTGTTTTATATAATACAATAGCAATGTTTGTTTTTTGTAAAGGAAAATGTATAAAAAAATTCAGTTCTGACGATGTTTTTTTTCTTTTGTTCTCATCTTACGTTATGTTTTTAATGCATTGTATAGGAAGTAATAATTAAAGGACAAGGAACAGAGTATCTTTTTATCATTTCTAACCGTTGGTAGATGTTGTGGGTGGAAAGAAAACGAACAACAGGGGGCGCTAAAGCAAGTCTGTAACGGCAATATCTAGGGGAGCATTTTTTTTTTTTTTAATGATCGGAAATGAAAGCTTGTTCATTTATGATCTTTACAGGATTAGATAAACATGGCAGCTTTCTTCCACCTGTCATTAGGTTCCGAGTGTTTTTTTGCAGCTTAACATCGTTCACTCCACAAGGAATCTCTCGGGTCGGTAACATACTGATGCTTTCTCTATATGGTTTTGCCTCATTTCTGGCTGTATTTAATCAGGTTACGCACTTTTTGTACAGTTATTTCTTTTTTGGACTAGTAAGGCGACATCTGGTAATTTTATGCTGCCTGAATTCTTGTCCTCTTCGGTGGGTGCAGCTTGTATATAGTGCACTCAGGTATATAACTGGCAATTATCCTGTATTATCACTTATTGTGTGAGTGTTACATATACCTACCAATAGTGTGGCATCTTGGGGATTTCTATTGTCTTTATGCACACAGGTATCATCATCAAAGGAATTGTCTCAACATCTTAAATGCTTAAAGAGGATGTCCGCTGATTTTTCATGACTTAGGATGGGTCATCAATGTCTGATCGATCGTCACCCCCACCAATCAGCTGTTATCGGCGGCGGGAGGATGTGCTCACATGCGGAGCTGCGCCGTCTTCTGATAGTGGCCAGGCTTGGTACTACACATCCGCCTCCCATTCAAATCAACAAGAGGCGGATGTGCAGTACCCGGCGTGGCCACTATCAGAAGACGGCGCAGCTCTGCATGTGAGCACATCTTCCCGCCGCCGATAACAGCTTATTGGTGGGGGTGGCGGTCGATCAGACATTGATGACCCATCCTAAGGATAAGATAGGTCATCATTCAATCAAAAAGTAGTTGACAACTTCTTTAAAAATACCAAATGCTTGTAAAAAACAAGCAACTGTCAAATTTTTACCTTTTATAAACAATCCTCTTTATTCTCAAGAACAAAGAGATTTATAATTGTATAGCTTATTGTACATATTACATCATTTATTGGCCACTTTTGAAGTCTATCAGCAGTGACCGGTTTCCCAGACAAGGAGCGCAGCACTTGCGAGCTGTTTCCTGTCCAGCTTACAAGCCAGGGTTGCCAAGTTGACTTTTTATTTTTATCTGGACAGCTTACCCAAAAAATTACAGACGGACAACATTTTTTATGAACACATTGGAAAATCATATTAAATCATTATGATTATCAGTGATCCAGGTCTGCAGCCCGTATGTCTGATATGAAGACATCAGCTGCAGTCACTGGAAACTGTAAAATGATGATAATTACAGTCAAAATCATTGGTAAAAATCTCTTCAACTTCAAAAAAAATCACAGATGCCTCCAATTTTTTTTTTTTTTTTTTTTACACATAGGACAAAAAAGTAAAAAGTGCCCTATTTTTACAGACAGGCCTGGAATTTTTAGACGTTCGCAACCCTGATGTACGTGCAGCTCTGCAGTCAGTCAGGTCACTGCATGCTCATTAGAGCCCCTGGGTGCAGAATCGGAGAGTTCATAGTTCAGATTGGTGGCTGGTTGAAACTATTAATCTTCAGGAGCAAGCAACAAACAGGGAGGTGAAACCCAGAGTAGCAGTGCACTCCTAAAGAAAGAAGGTAAGACAACCCCTTTAAACTTAAGGTACCTTCACACTAAGCGACGCTGCAGCGATATCGACAACGATGCCGATCGCTGCAGCGTCGCTGTGTGGTCGCTGGAGAGCTGTCACACAGACAGCTCTCCAGCGACCAACGATGCCGAGGTCCCCGGGTAACCAGGGTAAACATCGGGTTACTAAGCGCAGGGCCGCGCTTAGTAACCCGATGTTTACCCTGGTTACCAGTGTAAATGTAAAAAAACAAACAGTACATACTTACATTCGTGTCCCCCGGCGTCCGCTTCCTGCACTGTGTAAGCGCCGGCCCTAACAGCAGAGCGGTGACGTCACCACTGTGCTTTGCTTTCCGGCCGGCACTGACACACTCAGTGCAGGAAGCTCTGAGCAGCAGCGCGGACGCCGGGGGACGTGACAGACATCAGATGGTGAGTATGTACTGTTTTTTTTTTTTTCACTTTTACAATGGTAACCAGGGTAAATATCGGGTTACTAAGCGCGGCCCTGCACTTAGTAACCCGATATTTACCCTGGTTACCATTGTAAAACATCGCTGGCATCGTTGCTTTTGCTGTCAAACACGACGATACACGCCGATCTGACGACCAAATAAAGTTCTGGCCTTCTAGCTCCGACCAACGATATCACAGCAGGATCCTGATCGCTGCTGCGTGTCAAACACAACGATATCGCTATCCAGGACGCTGCAACGTCACGGATCGCTATCGTTATCGTTGTAAAGTCGCTTAGTGTGAAGGTACCTTTACTAACAAGTAAAAAGTTAGTCTGGGTGGATCTTGTATAGACTGTATTTCTGGAGACCTGTGCGCTGCTGCCCTCTGGTGGCTGCGGTGAGTTTTTCTCCATCTTTCTAATCTGATTTTATTGTTATTTGTACATAGATATAGATTATCAGTAAGACGTCTGTGTCCTGAATCTGTTGGTGTCGCTTGCAGTCGTTTAGGTGGATGCAGTAGTTAGAGAGGTAAGAGGTGTAGACCCATGTGGCCGGACAAATTCATTATAATTTACAATAGCAGAAATGTGACCTGTTCCCCATCTTTAATACATCTTATGCAACTGAAAAAAAGGTCCCAAACTGATAAAAAGTGACTTTTAATGCATCTTACTCCAGCACTATCTGCAATTACACCGGTATAGAAAACGCCACTTTTGATGAATCGTTCCCTTCTCTTTTTAGAACCTTCCTATTGATCTAAAGTCTTTTGCTTCTTAATAAATTTGGAACATCTTGGTCCGTGCTGAAAAGGGAAAATAACACAGACATAAATTTGTGCTGAAATGTGAACTTTCCATAGTGCGAGGGTAATTGTGTTGAAAATATGCGAATCGTGCCCCCTCCAGAATAATGCTGACCAATTTTCTTTTGCCTGGAAACAGTTGAGAAAAGACAAAAAGGATTGCACAAATTTGTTGTGCGCTAAAATGTATGACTTTCTTTTAAAAGCCTAATTATCATATTTGGTGCAAGATAATTAGTAATATTGACCACAAGGGGGCAGAATGCACAGTGATAATAAGATGGCTGAGACTGAAGACAGGACAATGTGAACAAGCCCTATATACATGATACATGAATGGACCCTAGAAATGTTGGCAGCTATGACGTTTAGTTATTCATCAATGATCTCATCTTCCGTTCTAATCATAGAGGAAAGTCACTTGTGCATCCAGCAGGGGGCAGCATCGGTTAGTGTCAGTACCGCTTGCTCATAGCTGTGATGGCATGTTGCCGCCCCTGTGCACTGGGCTTGTGGCTGTCACTGTCTCCTTGTGCACAGTACTGACTATGGATGATACTTTATGGGAGGCTGTCAGGCACGGTACATAGAGAACTTTAATGTAAACGCTTAGTTATTCTTCACTGTTGATCCAAACTTCGCATTTCACCTGGATTAGCCATCCGTGTGATATGTATGGAGCAGACCAACATTGCCCTGGCGTCTGTTGCTGAGGGAAAGAAGGAAGAGGCTTGTTGAATTTTAACATGCCCACTCCTTTGTCCCTTAGAGGTGATGACAGCAGCTGACATCTTTCTCTATTAACATTTTTGTAGAGAGAAAAAAATCAGCTAAAAATGTGCATTTGGATAATAATTTGTTTTTATTTATTGGATTTTTATAGTTGGATTGTTGCAGTCCATGGTTGATTCTCTGAAATTTAGTAGCTATAATTGCTCATTATACCTGGCTTCAATTGTGCATCCAGGCTATGAGTTCTGCTACCCACAGCGTGAATCAGATGACAGGTTCCTCTTAAAGGGAACCTGTCACCCCCAAAATCGAAGGTGAGCTAAACCCTCCGGCATCAGGGGCTTATCTACAGCATTCTGTAATGCTGTAGATAAGCCCCCTATGTATCCTGAAAGATGAGAAAAAGAGGTTAGATTATACTCACCCAGGGGCGGTCCCGCTGCTGTTCTGGTCCGATGGGCGTCGCGGTCCGGGGCCTCCCATCTTCTTACGATGACGTCCTCTTCTTGTCTGCCCTGTTGAGGGCAGAGCAAAGTACTGCAGTGCGCAGGTGCCAGGAAAGGTCAAAGAGGCCCGACACCTGCGCACGAAGAGGATGTTATCGTAAGAAGATGGGAGGCCCCAGACCGCGATGCCCATCGGACCAAAACGGCACCGGGACCGCCCCTGGGTGAGTATAATCTAACCTTTTTTTTCTCATCTTTCAGGATACATCGGGGGCTTATCTACAGCATTACAGAATGCTGTAGATAAGCCCCTGATGCCGGTGAGCTTACCTCACCTTCGATTTTGGGGGTGACAGGTTCCCTTTAAAGGGAATCTGTCACGAGGATTTCACACCCCAAACTATTTAGATGTGTATGTAGCCCGTTCATTGCCAAGTCCAGCGACACCTTTATATGGCCAGGACGTTCCTCCATTACTGAGAAATCAGTGTTTTAATTTATATGTATATGAGACTTTGAAAGAGCCACATGAGCGTATGAATAGTTTGGGGAGTGAAATCCTGCAGACAGATTCCCTTTAATTTATAATGAGATATGGTAAGGCCCGTAAACTTCTATGGACAATGTAATATGGTGTATTATGTAGGTTGTAAGGAGCTGTAGTACAGAATAGTGTATGAAGACTTATACTTGGTGCAGGATTAAAAGAGATAAACCCTTGTGTTATACATTGTCGTCCCATCAGACATTAATGGACACTTAATATATTTTATGGTTTCTAATTATTATATAGCACTTAGTACTTAATACTTTAGATAAATATGGCACTTGCAATATAATTAAAAAAGGAAAAAAACAGCATTTCCTATATAAAAATATATTTAATTCTCACGTAATAAAGACACGTAAAGCGCATATATAATATGCAGACAAGGACATAATTCCAAAGTCCACTTTAGAAGCAAAACACTTTGCAATTACACAAGACAATCATGACTTTCAAAATGAAATACGTTGTCCTCACTTCACCTTTATCATAAAGCATAAGCTATTTTATCAAAATTAACAAGTAGTAGAAATATTCTACATACATAATACATAACCCCTATCAGGACTCGGCCCGGGATCGGACTGTAGGGATTGGAAACACATAGGGCTCGGCGTCCTATTATTAGGGTTATGTAACTTACGTTTAAAGCTACAAGCTTTTACATCGAATCTTGAGAATTTTCTCTTACAAAAGCAATCTAGAAATAGATAACACAAAAATATTTATACGTGCAGTCAGAAAACTGCAGGTACCGTAATGGGGCATGTAAGGAGGCCACTCGTCATAATACTAGAAATTTTAAGAATCAATCGATACAGCTGTGTGAGGTTGTACCCCACCACCGCTCTGGGGCCAAGATCTTGATCGAGATCTACAAAAGTTGCAGTATGCAATACAGGTGAACAGAGGTCAGACTCTAACTTTGAGTCATCAGCCACACTCTATTCTTTCAGAAAAGAATCTATCAACCTCCTAGCGTTCGAGGTCGAGGAAAATGTTTCCTACAGAGCAAGAGGACAACGACTGAATATACTTCTAAGTCCTCTGGGTTCATGAGCGAAGAGTCCATCTACCAAGGTCTCCAGAGTGCGCTGCTGCTGCTCAGATCTGAGGGCTTGACGTGACAGTATCTGGCAGGAGACGAAGGAGAAGACATGGTGGCCTCTTCATTCAGCCTGAAATGGTTCCAAAGCCTGAGTTCTGTTGTACTTTGATTTTGATGGAGGGACAGGAAGCTGAGGACTTCATTGAAGCATCTGTTGTAGCCATCGCTGAACTCAATGTGTAGACTGTTATTTTGATGGACTATGTCTGAGAAAGAAGAAGAACGTTAGATACCTGGCTAGAATGCAAACAGTCCATGATTCATTTTCTTTTTGTATTTAAAGACTAAACTATATATAGTTTAGTCTTTAAATACAAATATATTGTATATTTACTTATATATATGTATGTATAAATATATTTATATGGTTTAGTATTGAAACACAAAAATAAAGGAAATAATATATATATATTCTTCTTGTATTTCAAGACTAAATTATAAAAATATATATATATATATATATATATATATATATATATTATATATATATATATATATATATATATATATATATATATATATATAGTTTAGTCTTGAAATACAAACAGGAAAAAAATATACAATAGTAGGAGAGCAGTGCTTGGATGATCTCTTCTGCCCCTTCGTTTTAGAGATTTTTGAGGGTCTCAGTATTTGGACCAACACTGATTTACATTTCTATGATACTTTTATGACATTTCAAAAAAAGTTTTCTAAAAGTTCAGTTACACTTTTAACAACCAACCTTTTACCACCATGGCAAAGTATGAATTATAAGTTGAATGCAAAAAGAGACACTCACTGTTGGTTGTGGTCAGAGTCTGCTGCTTGAGGTAAGTGACGGCCATCTCCAGTATGTCGGCCTTCTCCAGCTTGACATTGGGCTGTTGCTTGTGGAACTTCTTTTCCAGGAGAAGCTTGAGTTGCTCGATGCTGCTGTTAATCCTATCTCTGCGCATCTTCTCCACGATGGGTTTCCTCATCTGTAGATGGAGGATACATCGCATTACTACTTTTGTCACCTTGTGTCGTCTACATTTATAGTTCTGCAGTATTTGTCGATTGTTGCACTACACGTTGTATCACGACTCTTACCTTATTTTTTTCCTTTGGGGAGACCTTGTGCTGCTCCAGGTACACCGTGCCGGGCGCCATGGGTAGAGATGATCAGATCCTTGGATGTAGTGTTGTGGTGGAGCGTGGCAGAGCCTCCTATTTATACTCCTCGGACTGACTAACGATATGTGAGTCTGAGGTCTGTTCTAGTTTCCCACACTCTGCAGCCAATGGTAGGACGTGGACGGACAATAGAGGAGGCATCCATTATGTCATGCTGCATTGACAGTGAATGGCTTGGGCATAATAAGCTGGTCTCAGAGGAGCAGGTGGAGAGTGTGTGAGCGGGATATAGTGTGCTGGGAATGACGTGACCTGTGCTGGGAAAAAAAAGCTTCCTTTACCAGTGCCGGACCACTGACTAATGCCCCGATCAATAGCATTCTGCCAACACACACTTAGCAATTCGCAGCAATTCATGAATTTCTCAACGATTGACTTTTGGCGGGAAGATGCTAATCACAAGAGACAGAAATGAGTGGGATAACGCTCTAATCTCTGGTGGTACACGTGCAGACACTCAGAGACCCACCGTGTAAGCTGGACAGACAGATAGATATAGATGATAGATAGATAGATAGATAGATAATAGATAGATATATAGATGATAGATAGATAGATACTGTAGATAGATAAATAGATGATAGATAGATATAGATGATAGATATAGATGATAGATAGATAATAGATAGAAAGATACTGTAGATAGATAGATAGATGATAGGTAGATATAGATGATAGATAGGTAGATGATAGATAGATAGATAGATAGATAGGAGATGGAAACAAATACAGATCATAGATAATAACAGAAAGAAAGCATAAGGGAATGTATTAGATGGAAACAAGAAGATAGATATGTACAGTGGGTATGGAAAGTACTCAGACCCCTTTAAATTTTTCACTCTTCGTTTCATTGCAGCCATTTGGTAAATTCAAAAAAGTTCGGGTTTTTTTCACATTAATGTGCACTCTAGACCTCATCTTGACTGAAAAAAACTGAAATGTAGTAATTTTTGAAAATGTTTTAAAAAAGAAAAACTGAAATATCCCATGGTCATAAGTATTCAGACCCTTTGCTCAGTATTGAGTAGAGGCACCTTTTGAGCTAGTACAGCCATGAGTCTTCTTGGGAATGATGCAACAAGTTTTTCCCACCTGAACTTGGGGATCCTCTGCCATTCTTCCATGTAGATCCTCTCCAGTTCCGTCAGGTTGGCTGGTGAACTCCTTTGTTATTTTAGGGTCATTGTCTTGTTGGAAGGTGAACCTTCGGCCAAGTCTGAGGTCCAGAGCACTCTGGAAGAGGTTTTCTGTTATGATCCTAGTGGCTGAGGATCACAAAACGGACTAGCTAAGTTTATGAACATAGACACGAGCTCTAGGGAGGTTGTAACTGGACTGACCGCAAACCTGATCCTAACCAACACACTAAAGGAAGCCAGTGAACGTGCCTAAAATCCTGGACGTCTCGACGCAGCCTGAGAAACTATCTACTCCTGGAGGGAAAGTAAGACCTCACTTGCCTCAAGAGAAATCACCCCAAAGATATAGGAAGCCCCCAACAAATAATAACGGTGAGGTAAGGGGAAAACACAAACGTAGAAATGAAAACAGATTAAGCAAATGAGGCCCGCTAATACTAGATAGCAGAAGACAGATAGGGAACTGTGCGGTCAGTAAAAAACCCTATGCAAAATATCCACGCTGAGAATACAAGAACCCCCACACCAACTAACGGTGTGAGGGGAGATACTCAGCCCCCTAGAGCTACCAGCAAGCAAGGAAATCACATATTAGCAAGCTGGACAAAAATAAACCAAGAAATATATGACCACTGATGGTCAAAAAATGAACGAAGCAAAACTTAGCTTCTCTTGAAGAGACTGATAACGAAGGACTGCAGGAGAGCTCCAAAATAGCACTGAAGACATTGACAGCAGGCAACAACTGAGAGTCCAGGTGAACTAAATAGGAAACCAGCTAAGAGATAACGAGACAGCTGATCCTGCCTCAGACCTGCAGAATGACACAAAGAACCACCAGAGGGAGCCCAAAGACAGCACTCACACAGTACCAGTTGTGAGCACAAGAGGGAGCCCAAAAACAGAGTTCACAACAGTTTTCATCCAGGATATCTCTGTACTTGGCAGTAGTGTTGAGCGATACTTTCCGATATCGGAAAGTATCGGTATCGGAAAGTATCGGCCGATACCGTCAAAATATCGGATCTAATCCGATACCGATACCCGATCCCAATGCAAGTCAATGGGACGAAAATATCGGAATTAAAATAAACCCTTTATAAACTTGTAGGTTCATTCTACATGAAGGAAAACAACTAAGAATAATGTAGGATGTATTGGTGGACGTGGCGGAGACATTAAAGGCACAGAGGTTTAGCCCAATGTAATAGAATAGCAGGTTTTTTTTTTTTTTTATGACGTTCGGCGGTAGAAAGATTTTGACTATGTTAATTTTTTTTTATTTTGTCAGATATTGATGTTTCACTACTTCCACGCCCTTCACCTTCTTTTTTACTTCTCCCACACTTTCTTCTTCGTTATCCTCATCATCAGCTTCTTTGACATCAACTTCTTCACCTTATTCATCTTCTTCTTCATCTTCTACCTATTATTTTTTTTCTTACATTGTTCATATTCTTTTTATTTTACTATTATCTTCATCATATTCTACTTCTTTATCATATTCTTATTTGTGACAGGCATTCCCGTAGTTGTTATCTATAAAAGTTTGAAGATTACACCTTCCGTTCTGCCTGTCACAAAACAGTTACATTTGTCCGCGTTCAGTTTGGCCTGCAGCATCAGGCTTTATCCAGGGGCACCACGAGGAGGAACGGACTCACCCCCATACACTGCTTAGTCTTCTTCTGCTTATAATTTAGATAATATCTTTTGCTCTGATATTTAGTGTTATGCTTAATGTTCTTCTGCTCTTTGTTCTGCAGCCTCTTGTTCTTCTGCTTCTCGGTCTTCCAGGTCGTCGTCGTCTCCAGGGTCGTTGTCTCCGGGGTCGTCGTCATCGGGGTGGTCTTCAGGGTCGTCGTCTCCGGGGTCGTCGTCATCGGGGTGGTCTTCGGGGTCATCGTCTCCAGGGTCGTCGTCATCACGGTGGTTGTCGTCTCTGGTGTCGTCGTCATCTTAGGGGTGGTCTTCCGGGTCATCGTGTTTAGTCTCTTGAACTTGGAAATGTAGCAGAAGGTACAAGAAGGCTGAGAAAATGCCGAGAACCAGCTGATGGAACTGGAACTCGGATGGCTACCCGAAGGTCCAAGAGCCAATGGAACTACCGAGGACCAGCTGACGTTACTGGAACCCGGTTACTAAGCAGGAGGTACCCGTGCCTGAAAGCACTACCAAGGACCACCTGACGTTGGTGGAACTCGGATACCCAGAGGGAGGCACCTAAGCCAAAGGCTCTGCCCGGAACCAGCTGACGGTACTGGAACCAGGATGGGGAGCAGAAGGTACAAGAGCAAAAGACACTGCCGAGAACCAGCTGACGGTGCTGGAACCCGGATGGGTAGCCGAAGGTCCAAGAGCCAATGGAACTACCGAAGACCAGCTGACGTTACTGGAACCCGGTTACTAAGCAGGAGGTACCCGTGCCTGAAAGCACTACCAAGGACCACCTGACGTTGGTGGAACTCGGATACCCAGAGGGAGGCACCTAAGCCAAAGGCTCTGCCCGGAACCAGCTGACGGTACTGGAACCAGGATGGGGAGCAGAAGGTACAAGAGCAAGTGTCTGCGTGGCTTTTGCAGGACACGATGCCGGCTGCACAGCAGGGGAACAGCTGGCGGTGCTGAACCCCACTGACACATTGGCTGGTGTTTTTCTCTGTGCAGCTAGCAGTACCGGGCCCCAACTGGCGGTGTTAGAGCCCGGGGTCAGCAGGAGGAGGAGATGGAGCAGAGTGTAGGCCGAAGCCTGCACTGGCGGCAGCTTTGGGTCTGTTGTGCCTGCGTGGCTGTTGCAGGACACGTTGCCGGCTGCACAGCAGGGGAACAGCTGGCGGTGCTGAACCCCACTGACACATTGGCTGGTGTTTGGCTCTGTGCAGCTAGCAGTACCGGGCCCCAACTGGCGGTGTTGGAGCCCGGGCTCTGCAGGGGGAGCAGAGTGTAGGCCGAAGCCTACTTGAACCAATTTCAAAGGTAACCTTTAACCCCCCCTCAGGGGTTACAAAGTAGAAGAGCCACAGCTTATGCAGCAGTAGTGCTGCACAAGTCAAAGGTTGCTCTTTTAATTTTGCTCCTTGCACACGCTGAATGAAACACGTATAACATTTAGCCCTTTATACAGTCAAACTGTGTTGGAGGCGTGAGTTCCCTTTGTAATGAGACGCAGCACAGATGTCAAGAATCCCACCTTGGTGCTGGGTGCAGCCTCCTGAGCGTTGTTATTTGCTGTACAGGAGTCTGCGCTGTCGTGTTATCCCCTGGCCTAGCGCTGTTAGCGCTGCCCATCTTCTGACCTCATT
Source organism: Ranitomeya variabilis (assembly GCF_051348905.1). NCBI lineage: Eukaryota > Metazoa > Chordata > Amphibia > Anura > Dendrobatidae > Ranitomeya > Ranitomeya variabilis. The sequence goes on from NC_135235.1 coordinate 283,599,794, forward strand.
TAATGTCGGCCGCTGCGGTTCGCGATGACCATGAATCCCAGCCCCGCGGTGTCTTAACATTGTTAAAACACTGCGGGGCTGTGATTCATGGCCTGGCGCAGCACATATGTTCGCCTCTCGCACTCGGGTCCTTACACCCGCTGCAGACTGTGCGGCGTCAGCTGATCCCTTATCGCATGCCACGGCCATGAAGCCGCACAGTCTGAAGAAGGCGGAAGGAGATGAGGGACAGGCGAACTGATGCACTGCTCATGCCCATCAATCACACCCTCGCAGTCCCAAGAAATAAGACACCGAGGGGCGTTGTGTGGGTCAGGGCGGCCGCAGAGGCGCAGGCAGCCAAACAATGATGCCAGAAGACGGGCAGCGCTACCAAGGGGGTTGCAGCGTGTCATTACAAAGGAAAGTCACACCACCGGGACGGTTAAATGGTCACACAGAGGACACATTTCAGACGTGTTTTCAGTTCCACATGTGCGAGGAGAATACGTTTATGAGCCACCTTGCACACATGCAGCATTACCGCTGTACAAGGTGGCCTTAAAAACGTACAAACGCCTGGGGGAGGGGGGACAGGTTCCCTTCAATTTCAGTTCTTGTGTCTGCGTGGCTTTTGCAGGACACGATGCCGGCTGCACAGCAGGGGAACAGCTGGCGGTGCTGAACCCCACTGACACATTGGCTGGTGTTTTTCTCTGTGCAGCTAGCAGTACCGGGCCCCAACTGGCGGTGTTAGAGCCCGGGGTCAGCAGGAGGAGGAGATGGAGCAGAGTGTAGGCCGAAGCCTGCACTGGCGGCAGCTTTGGGTCTGTTGTGCCTGCGTGGCTGTTGCAGGACACGTTGCCGGCTGCACAGCAGGGGAACAGCTGGCGGTGCTGAACCCCACTGACACATTGGCTGGTGTTTGGCTCTGTGCAGCTAGCAGTACCGGGCCCCAACTGGCGGTGTTGGAGCCCGGGCTCTGCAGGGGGAGCAGAGTGTAGGCCGAAGCCTACTTGAACCAATTTCAAAGGTAACCTTTAACCCCCCCTCAGGGGTTACAAAGTAGAAGAGCCACAGCTTATGCAGCAGTAGTGCCGCACAAGTCAAAGGTTGCTCTTTTAATTTTGCTCCTTGCACACGCTGAATGAAACACGTATAACATTTAGCCCTTTATACAGTCAAACTGTGTTGGAGGCGTGAGTTCCCTTTGTAATGAGACGCAGCACAGATGTCAAGAATCCCACCTTGGTGCTGGGTGCAGCCTCCTGAGCGTTGTTATTTGCTGTACAGGAGTCTGCGCTGTCGTGTTATCCCCTGGCCTAGCGCTGTTAGCGCTGCCCATCTTCTGACCTCATTTAATGTCGGCCGCTGCGGTTCGCGATGACCATGAATCCCAGCCCCGCGGTGTCTTAACATTGTTAAAACACTGCGGGGCTGTGATTCATGGCCTGGCGCAGCACATATGTTCGCCTCTCGCACTCGGGTCCTTACACCCGCTGCAGACTGTGCGGCGTCAGCTGATCCCTTATCGCATGCCACGGCCATGAAGCCGCACAGTCTGAAGAAGGCGGAAGGAGATGAGGGACAGGCGAACTGATGCACTGCTCATGCCCATCAATCACACCCTCGCAGTCCCAAGAAATAAGACATCGAGGGGCGTTGTGTGGGTCAGGGCGGCCGCAGAGGCGCAGGCAGCCAAACAATGATGCCAGAAGACGGGCAGCGCTACCAAGGGGGTTGCAGCGTGTCATTACAAAGGAAAGTCACACCACCGGGACGGTTAAATGGTCACACAGAGGACACATTTCAGACGTGTTTTCAGTTCCACATGTGCGAGGAGAATACGTTTATGAGCCACCTTGCACACATGCAGCATTACCGCTGTACAAGGTGGCCTTAAAAACGTACAAACGCCTGGGGGAGGGGGGACAGGTTCCCTTCAATTTCAGTTCTTGTGTCTGCGTGGCTTTTGCAGGACACGATGCCGGCTGCACAGCAGGGGAACAGCTGGCGGTGCTGAACCCCACTGACACATTGGCTGGTGTTTTTCTCTGTGCAGCTAGCAGTACCGGGCCCCAACTGGCGGTGTTAGAGCCCGGGGTCAGCAGGAGGAGGAGATGGAGCAGAGTGTAGGCCGAAGCCTGCACTGGCGGCAGCTTTGGGTCTGTTGTGCCTGCGTGGCTGTTGCAGGACACGTTGCCGGCTGCACAGCAGGGGAACAGCTGGCGGTGCTGAACCCCACTGACACATTGGCTGGTGTTTGGCTCTGTGCAGCTAGCACATCTGGGCCCCAACTGGCGGTGTTAGAGCCCAGGGTCAGCAGGAGGAGGAGAGGGAGCAGAGTGTAGGCCGAAGCCTGCACTGGAGCAAGTTGAAAGGGAAACTTTAACCCCCCCCCCCAGGCGTTTGTAGCTGAAAGAGCCATTGTGTACAGCACTAATGCTGGAAAAGGTAAACTTAGCTCTTTTAATTATGGTCCTTGCACATGCTGAACCTAACACTTATAAAAAGTGTCCCCTCCTACCGTGATACCGTCCGGTAGGTGGAACTTTCCTTTGTGATGTGACGCAGCACAGCCGTCATTCTTACCCCCTTGGCGCCGTGCGCCGCCTCCTCAGCGTTGTGAGAGGTGGAGGTTCAGATATGCACTGCGCATGTCCATGGATGTCAGGCCCCCAGTGGGATTAAATCAGAAGACAGTACGAGGCGGGCTCTCTGCCAGCGCGGCCGCACAGGCCAGCCTGACACCAAATGATGTCAGAAGACGGGCAGCGCAAAATGTGTGCATGGCCAAGGGCTAACCTAACAGCGCAGGCTCCGGGACTGATTCAAACAACGCTGAGGAGGCGGCGCACGGCGCCAAGGGGGTAAGAATGACGGCTGTGCTGCGTCACATCACAAAGGAAAGTTCCACCAACCGGACGGTATCACGGTAGGAGGGGACACTTTTCATAAGTGTTAGGATCAGCATGTGCAAGGAGCACCACGAAAAGAGGCACTTTTTCCCTTTGCATCATTACTGCTGCACAAGGTGGCTCCTTCAGTAACAAACGCCTGGGGGGGGGGGACAGGTTCCCTTAAATTTAACTTGTTGTGCCTGCGTGGCGGTCGCAGTACACGTTGCCGGCTGCACAGCAGGGGAACAGCTGGCGGTGCTTAACCCCACTAACACATTGGCGAGGTGTTTTGCTCTGTGCGTACAGCACTTCTGGACGGCAACTGGCGGTGTTGGAGCCCAGGGACAGGTGGAGGAGGAGGAGGTAGGAGGAGGTAGGAGGGATTGCCACACACACAGCAGGGGAACAGCTGACGTTACTGAACCCCAATAACAGAGGAGGGACTGTTGACTGTGCGTACAGCACTTCTGGACGGCAACTGGCGGTGTTGGAGCCCAGGGACAGGTGGAGGAGGAGGAGGTAGGAGGGATTGCCACACACACAGCAGGGGAACAGCTGACGTTACTGAACCCCAATAACAGAGGAGGGACTGTTGACTGTGCGTACAGCACTTCTGGACGGCAACTGGCGGTGTTGGAGCCCAGGGACAGGTGGAGGAGGAGGAGGTAGGAGGAGGTAGGAGGGATTGCCACACACACAGCAGGGGAACAGCTGACGTTACTGAACCCCAATAACAGAGGAGCGACTGTTGACTGTGCGTACAGCACTTCTGGACGGCAACTGGCGGTGTTGGAGCCCAGGGACAGGTGGAGGAGGAGGAGGTAGGAGGAGGTAGGAGGGATTGCCACACACACAGCAGGGGAACAGCTGACGTTACTGAACCCCAATAACAGAGGAGGGACTGTTGACTGTGCGTACAGCACTTCTGGACGGCAACTGGCGGTGTTGGAGCCCAGGGACAGGTGGAGGAGGAGGAGGTAGGAGGAGGTAGGAGGGATTGCCACACACACAGCAGGGGAACAGCTGACGTTACTGAACCCCAATAACAGAGGAGGGACTGTTGACTGTGCGTACAGCACTTCTGGACGGCAACTGGCGGTGTTGGAGCCCAGGGACAGGTGGAGGAGGAGGAGGTAGGAGGGATTGCCACACACACAGCAGGGGAACAGCTGACGTTACTGAACCCCAATAACAGAGGAGGGACTGTTGACTGTGCGTACAGCACTTCTGGACGGCAACTGGCGGTGTTGGAGCCCAGGGACAGGTGGAGGAGGAGGAGGTAGGAGGAGGTAGGAGGGATTGCCACACACACAGCAGGGGAACAGCTGACGTTACTGAACCCCAATAACAGAGGAGGGACTGTTGACTGTGCGTACAGCACTTCTGGACGGCAACTGGCGGTGTTGAAGCCCAGGGACAGGTGGAGGAGGAGGAGGTAGGAGGGATTGCCACACACACAGCAGGGGAACAGCTGACGTTACTGAACCCCAATAACAGAGGAGGGACTGTTGACTGTGCGTACAGCACTTCTGGACGGCAACTGGCGGTGTTGGAGCCCAGGGACAGGTGGAGGAGGAGGAGGTAGGAGGGATTGCCACACACACAGCAGGGGAACAGCTGACGTTACTGAACCCCAATAACAGAGGAGGGACTGTTGACTGTGCGTACAGCACTTCTGGACGGCAACTGGCGGTGTTGGAGCCCAGGGACACGTGGAGGAGGAGGAGGTAGGAGGGATTGCCACACACACAGCAGGGGAACAGCTGACGTTACTGAACCCCAATAACAGAGGAGGGACTGTTGACTGTGCGTACAGCACTTCTGGACGGCAACTGGTGGTGTTGGAGCCCAGGGACAGGTGGAGGAGGAGGAGGTAGGAGGAGGTAGGAGGGATTGCCACACACACAGCAGGGGAACAGCTGACGTTACTGAACCCCAATAACAGAGGAGGGACTGTTGACTGTGCGTACAGCACTTCTGGACGGCAACTGGCGGTGTTGGAGCCCAGGGACAGGTGGAGGAGGAGGAGGTAGGAGGAGGTAGGAGGGATTGCCACACACACAGCAGGGGAACAGCTGACGTTACTGAACCCCAATAACAGAGGAGGGACTGTTGACTGTGCGTACAGCACTTCTGGACGGCAACTGGCGGTGTTGGAGCCCAGGGACAGGTGGAGGAGGAGGAGGTAGGAGGAGGTAGGAGGGATTGCCACACACACAGCAGGGGAACAGCTGACGTTACTGAACCCCAATAACAGAGGAGGGACTGTTGACTGTGCGTACAGCACTTCTGGACGGCAACTGGCGGTGTTGGAGCCCAGGGACAGGTGGAGGAGGAGGAGGTAGGAGGAGGTAGGAGGGATTGCCACACACACAGCAGGGGAACAGCTGACGTTACTGAACCCCAATAACAGAGGAGGGACTGTTGACTGTGCGTACAGCACTTCTGGACGGCAACTGGCGGTGTTGAAGCCCAGGGACAGGTGGAGGAGGAGGAGGTAGGAGGGATTGCCACACACACACAGCAGGGGAACAGCTGACGTTACTGAACCCCAATAACAGAGGAGGGACTGTTGACTGTGCGTACAGCACTTCTGGACGGCAACTGGCGGTGTTGGAGCCCAGGGACAGGTGGAGGAGGAGGAGGTAGGAGGAGGTAGGAGGGATTGCCACACACACAGCAGGGGAACAGCTGACGTTACTGAACCCCAATAACAGAGGAGGGACTGTTGACTGTGCGTACAGCACTTCTGGACGGCAACTGGCGGTGTTGGAGCCCAGGGACACGTGGAGGAGGAGGAGGTAGGAGGAGGTAGGAGGGATTGCCACACACACAGCAGGGGAACAGCTGACGTTACTGAACCCCAATAACAGAGGAGGGACTGTTGACTGTGCGTACAGCACTTCTGGACGGCAACTGGCGGTGTTGGAGCCCAGGGACAGGTGGAGGAGGAGGAGGTAGGAGGAGGTAGGAGGGATTGCCACACACACAGCAGGGGAACAGCTGACGTTACTGAACCCCAATAACAGAGGAGGGACTGTTGACTGTGCGTACAGCACTTCTGGACGGCAACTGGCGGTGTTGGAGCCCAGGGACAGGTGGAGGAGGAGGAGGTAGGAGGAGGTAGGAGGGATTGCCACACACACAGCAGGGGAACAGCTGACGTTACTGAACCCCAATAACAGAGGAGCGACTGTTGACTGTGCGTACAGCACTTCTGGACGGCAACTGGCGGTGTTGGAGCCCAGGGACAGGTGGAAAAGCAGAGGAACACAATGTAGGCCGAAGCCTGAGAAAGTCGAAAGGGAACCTTTAACCCCCCCCCAAGGCGTTTGTAGCTGAAAGAGCCAGCTTGTGCAGCACAAAAGATGCAAAAGGAAAAGGTGGCTCTTTTCATCACGCTCCTTGCAAACACAGAACTAAACACTTATAAAATGTGTCCCCTGAAACCGTGAAACCGTCCCGGAGGTGGGACTTTCCTTCGTAATATGACGCAGCACAGCCGTCATTCCTACACCCCCGGCGCCGCGCCCCGGCTCCTCAGCGTTGTTTGATTCCGTCCCGGAGCCTGCGCTGTTAAGTTATCCCTTGGCCAGGCACACTTAGCGCTGCCCATCTTCTGACATCATTTGGTGTCAGGCTGGCTGTGCCTGTGCGGCCGCGCTGGCCGAGAGCCCGCCTCGCAGTGTCTTCTGATTTTATCCCACTGGGGGCCTGGGATCCATGGCCATGCGCAGTGCATATCCTTGCCTCTCACTCCCCTCCCTACGGCTTCTTAAGACTGTGCGGTGTCACGACCGTGGCATGCTATTAAGGACCAGCTGACACCGAACAGTCTGAAGAAGCCATAGGGAGATGAGTGAGAGGTGGAGGTTCAGATATGTAATGCGCATGTCCATGGATCCCAGGCCCCCAGTGGGATTAAATCAGAAGACACTGCGAGGCGGGCTCTCGGCCAGCGCGGCCGCACAGGCGCAGCCATCCTGACACCAAATGATGCCAGAAGATGTGCAGCGCTAAGTGTGCCTGGCCACGGGATAACATAACAGCGCAGGCTCCGGGACGGAATCAAACAACGCTGAGGAGCCGGGGCGCGGCGCCGGGGGGGTTGGAATGACGGCTGTGCTGCGTCATATTACGAAGGAAAGTCCCACCTCCGGGACGGTTTTACGGTATCAGTGGACACATTTTATAAGTGTTAAGTTCTGCGTGTGCAAGGAGCTAAACCAAAATAGCTACCTTTTCCTTGTGCAGCATTACTGCTGCACAAGGTGGCTCTTTCAGTAACAAATGCCTTGGGGGGGGGGGGACAGATTCCCTTACATTTCAGTTGTTGTGTCAGCGTGGCGGTCGCATGACACATTGCCGGCTACACAGCTGGGGATCAGCTGACGTTACTGAAACCCAATAACACTGGGTCGTATGTTTTGACTGTGCAGACGGCACTTCTGAGCCTCAACTGGCGGTGTTGGAGCCCAGGAATTTAAGTTCAGGTGGTAGAAAGATGAACACAACAGGAGACCTGGATAACGTATACAGTGACCTAATTATTTAATCAGGAGGAGGAGTGGCAAATTCCTGCGAGATCCAGGCCTTGTTCATTTTCAGGAAAGTAAGCCGGTCAACGTTATCGGAGGATAGTCGCATGCGACGGTCAGTTAGTACACCACCTGCAGCACTAAAGACACGTTCCGATAATACACTGGCCGCAGGGCAAGACAGCACCTCCAATGCATACTGGCTTAGCTCTGGCCATGTATCCAGCTTTGAGACCCAAAACTTGAAAGGGGAAGAGCCGTCTGGGAGTACAGCAAGAGGGCAAGACATGTAGTCTGTCACCATCTGACGGAACCGTTGCCTCCTGCTGACTGGAGCCGTCTGTGATGGTGTAGACTTTTGTGGGGGGCACAGAAAACTGTGCCACAGTTGGGCCATACTGGTCTTGCCTTGGGCAGAGGCACTGCTTCTGCTCCCTCTTTGTGCAGAGCCTCCACCACTGCCTGGACGCACTGAGCTGCTTTGGAATGCACTAGCAGCACTTCTCTCAGTTGGAATGGAGAAGATGATGGAATTGACCAGTGTGTCTTGGTACTCCCGCATTTTTCGCTCCCGGTTCAACGGTGTGATGAGGCTTTCTACGTTGTCCCGGTAGCGAGGATCGAGGAGGGTGAACACCCAATAATCAGACATGTTGAGAATGTGGGCGATGCGGCGGTCGTTTCTCAGGCACTGCAGCATGTAATCCACCATGTGCTGCAGACTGCCAACTGCCCAAGAAACGCTGTCCCCTGCTGGAGGCGTGGTCTCTGCCCGCTCGTCATCACCCCACCCTCGCTGTACACACTGAGTACTGGACAATTCGGTAACTCCCTCCTCTGGACGGATGTCTTCCTCCTCCATTGACTCCTCCTCATCCTCCTCACAAACTGTCCCCTGCCTACGCGTTTGTGAGGAACCACGTGGCGCTGACTGTCCAGAAGATGATGGAAATGGTGAATCCTCATCCTCCACCTCTTCCACAACATCATCCCTTAGCGCTTGCAGTGATTTTTCAAGCAGGCAGATAAGGGGGACAGTCATGCTGACTAGTGCATCATCTGCACTCGCCATCCGCGTGGAATAATCAAAGGGACGCAAAACCTGGCAGACGTCATTCATAGTGGCCCACTCTGTGGTTGTGAAGTCTGTACGGCGCTGACTGCGACTTCTTTGCGCCTGAAGCAGCTGGTACTCCATTACAGCTTGCTGCTGCTCACACAACCGCTCCAACATATGTAACGTGGAATTCCACCTGGTAGGTAGGTCACATATGATGCGATGTTCCGGCAGGCGGTGTCGGCGCTGCAGAGCCGCAATGCGCGCTTTTGCCGTGCTGGAACGCCGCAAGTGAGCACACTCTAGGCGGACCTTGTGCAGCAGTGCATCAAGATCCGGATAGTCCCTCAAAAAGCTCTGCACGACCAAATTGAGCACATGTGCCAGACATGGGATGTGAGTGAGGTTGCCGAGGCCCAGAGCTGCCACCAGATTTCGGCCATTATCACACACTACCATGCCTGGCTGGAGATTCGCTGGCACAAACCACACATCGCTCTCCTGCTTGATGGCATTCCAGAGCTCCTGCGCTGTGTGGCTACGATTCCCCAAAAAAATTAATTTCAAGATGGCCTGTTGACGTTTGGCCACGGCTGTGCTCATGTCGGTCGTAACAGGTACACGTTCATCACGGGTCCATGTGGAGGTGGACTGTGACGGCTCCTGCAGCGATGATTCTGAGGAACTGGTGTAAGAGGAGGAGTCAATGCGTACAGAATGGATTCCTGCAATCCTTGGAGTGGGCAGGACACGTCCTGCGCCACTCGCATGGTCTGTACCCGGCTCAACGACATTAACCCAATGGGCAGTGAGGGAAAGGTATCGCCCCTGTCCATGTTGACTGGTCCACGCATCGGTGGTGAGGTGGACCTTGCTACTGACGGCGTTCAGTAGCGCGTGTTTTATGTGTCCCTCCACATGCTTGTGCAGGGCAGGGACGGCTTGCCTGCTGAAGTAAAAGCGGCTGGGCACATTGTACTGTGGGACTGCCAATGACATCAAGTCACGGAAGCTGTCAGTCTCCACCAGCCTGAATGACAGCATTTCCAGTGAAAGAAGTTTGGCAATGCCTGCAGTCAGAGCCTGTGCTCGTGGGTGGTTTGACGAGAAAGGCCGCCTTTTCTCCCATGCCTGTACTACAGATGGCTGTAGACTGGGCTGGGAGTGTGTGGATGACTGGGAAAGTGGTGCTGCGGGTGGAATTACAGCGGGTCTCTGGACAACAGGGCCAGAGGTTCTTCCACGGCGATCCTGGGAGGAAGCCGAACCAGCTGCGTGTGAGCTAGAGGAAGAGGCAACACGAGCTGAAGAGGTGGTAGCTGCCGCTGTTGGTTGGCCTAGCTCTTCAGTGTGTTTTTCTAACTCCGCCGGGTGCCTGTTGCGCACATGTTTCCACATGTTGGAGGTATTGAGGTTGCTGACATTTCGACCTCTTTTGACTTTTTGATGACACACCTTGCATCTGACATAGCAAATGTCATCTGCAACTGTGTCAAAAAAGGACCAGGCACTGCAAGTCTTGGGAGCGCCCTTTTTGGCTTTTGGAAGAGACGTGCTCCTAACGGGTGCCAAAGCGGAGGCTGCAGGATCCGCAGTCTTCCCCCTCCCTCTCCCTCTTTGGGCCGTACGGGGAATCTCTTCCTCAGAGCTGCTCCCACCACCTTCCTGTCCCTCACGCCAAGATGGGTCAAGGACCTCATCATCTACACTACCCTCTGCCCCCAACTGCTCCTCCTGGGTAGTCTCAGCAGCAGAGCACGCACCAGTAAGTGGCACCTGAGTGTCATCATCAGCTGATGCGGCCTGCGATGTGGTGACCGGAGCCACTGGCCCACCCGCCTCTTCAGAGGAAGAGAGAAAAAGCTGTTGGGCATCACTGCACCCTGCCTCTTCTTCCATTTTTCCAATGCTGCTTGGCTGGCCCCCTGTTTCCAAGCCAAGAGATTCAGAGAACAGAAGTAGAGACGGCTCCTGTCCTGGGCTCTCTGTCTGCCTGGGCAATTTGGCAGGTGGTGAAGAGACAGATGGCTGCTCTCCAGTGCTCTGTGTCTGAGAGGATGTGGCACTAATTGAAGTTGATGCATTAGCTGCCATCCATCCGACAACGGCTTCAATTTGTTCTTCACGCAGCAGCGGTGTACGGCGCTCTGACACAAAGCTGCGCATGAACGACTGTTGCCTGGTGAATGTGGGTGCTGATGAGTCACCGGTGCCCGCAGCAGGCACAGAATCCCCACGTCCCCTCCCTGCTCCGCGCCCACGCCCACGTGCCTTACTCACTGCCTTCTTCATCTTGGTTGACTGATAAAGATAAGCAGAAAAGTACTAACGGCTTTGTGTGCTTATTCCTGAGCAACTCCTCCTAACAGGTATAAGAAACACTAATTTTCTAAAGTGTGGACTAGACTTTAATATGAGCTAATGTGGCCTACACAAATGTAAAGTGGTGTAACTGGTGTGTTTGGTGAACTTTATTATTTATTTATTTTTTGGGGGCTGAACTGACAACGGATAGAGCTGCAGTCACACGGAGACCGTGCAGACAGACGTAAACGGCGCTGCAAGGCCCAAAAACCCTCCTCTACGTTATCCTATGTAGTGTTTTTCCACAAGTTAGCTGGAGACGGGTGGAAAGACACTAATAGGAATTTTTTGAAAAAATGTGCAGCAGCCTGCACTACTTAAAACAAAATGAAAATTGATTTGGCGGTATGACGCAGTGAACAACCCTGAGCTGGAGACAACCAGGCTACGGCTGCTCACAGACTACAGGGCGAGCTGCAGTCACACGGAGACCGTGCAGACAGCCGTAAACGGCGCTGCAAGGCCCAAAAACCCTCCTCTATGTTATCCTATGTAGTGTTTTTCCACAAATTAGCTGGAGACGGGTGGAAAGACACTAATAGGAATTTTTTGAAAAAATGTGCAGCAGCCTGCACTACTTAAAAAAAAATGAAAATTGATTTGGCGGTATGACGCAGTGAACAACCCTGAGCTGGAGACAACCAGGCTACGGCTGCTCACAGACTACAGGGCGAGCTGCAGTCACACGGAGACCGTGCAGACAGCCGTAAACGGCGCTGCAAGGCCCAAAAACCCTCCTCTACGTTATCCTATGTAGTGTTTTTCCACAAATTAGCTGGAGACGGGTGGAAAGACACTAATAGGAATTTTTTGAAAAAATGTGCAGCAGCCTGCACTACTTAAAAAAAATGAAAATTGATTTGGCGGTATGACGCAGTGAACAACCCTGAGCTGGAGACAACCAGGCTACGGCTGCTCACAGACTACAGGGCGAGCTGCAGTCACACGGAGACCGTGCAGACAGCCGTAAACGGCGCTGCAAGGCCCAAAATCCCTCCTCTACGTTATCCTATGTAGTGTTTTTCCACAAATTAGCTGGAGACGGGTGGAAAGACACTAATAGGATTTTTTTGAATAAATTAGCAGCAGACTACACTACTTGAAAAAAAAAAAAAAAAAAGAACAGTATGAGGCAATGAACCACCCTCCCTGAACTGAATACAACCAGCTATGGATGGCCTATGTGGCTGCACTCAGACTAGAGAGTGGGCTGCACTCACACACACACACACACACACAGACCTTGCAGATCGCTGTGAAAACAGCGCTACAAGGCAAAAGCAAGGTGATTAGTAGGTGAACACAGCGGTTGCTAAATTAGCCTTTGGAAAGCACAAAGAAGCAAATCGCTATCTCTAAACTGTCCCTCAGTCAGCAAACAGCGTCCTGTCACTAACTGAATTCACAGCAGAGTGATCGCAAAATGGCGCCAGCGACTTTTAAACTGCATCATGACATCATTTCAGCAGCCAATCACAGCCTTGCCAGTAGTTTCATGCCCTCCATGCTAAACAGGATGTGCCCACACTTGGAATCATTCTCATTGGCTGAATTTCTGCATTTTGAATCTTGGAACTTCCGATTCCGGTATCCGATACGCGGCAAGTATCGGAATCCCGGTATCGGAATTCCGATACCGCAAGTATCGGCCAATACCCGATACTTGCGGTATCGGAATGCTCAACACTACTTGGCAGCATTCATGTTTCCTTCAATGACAACCAGTCGTGATGTCCCTGCAGCTGCAAGACACCCCCATAGCATGATGCTGCCACCACTATGTTTCACTGTTGGGATTATACTGGGCAGGTGATGAGCAGTGCCTGGATTTCTCCACACATACCGCTTAGAATTATCACCAAAAAGGTCTATCTTCGTCTCATCAGAGCAGAGAATCTTATTTCTCATAGTCTGGGAGTCCTTGTATTTTTTTAGGAAACTCTATGCGGGCTTTCATATGTCTTGCACTGAGGAGAGGTTTCTGTTGGGCCTTTCTGCCATAAAGGCCTGACTGGTGAGGGCTGCAGTGATAGTTGACTTTGTAGAACTTTCTCTCATCTCCCTAACTGCATCTCTGGACCTGTGATCTTGGGGTTCATCTTTACCTCTCTCACCAAGGCTCTTCTCCCACGATTGCTCAGTTTGGCTGGACGGCCAGGTCTAGGAAGACTTCTGGTGGTCCCAAACTTCCTCCATTTAAGGATTATGGAGGCCACTGTGCTCTTAGGAACCTTGAGTACTGCAGAAATTCTGTTGTAACCTTGGCCACATCTGTACCTTGCCACAATTCTGTATCTGAGCTCCTTGGCCAGTTCCTTTGACCTCATGATTCTCATTTGGTCTGACATGCAATGTGAGCTGTGAGGTCTTAAATAGACAGGTGTGCACCTTTCCAAATCAAGTCCTATTAAACACAGCTGGACTCCAATGAAGGAGTAGAACCATCTCAAGGAGGACAAAAAGGAAATAGACAGCGCGCGACTTAAATATGAGTGTCTGAGCAAAGGGTCTGGATACTTATGACCATGAGCTATTTCAGTTTTTCTTTTTTAATAAATTTAAAAAAATTCTCCATTTCTGTTTATTTTCAGTCAAGATGGGGTGCAGAGTGTACATTAATGTGAAAAAAAAAATGAGTGACATACCACCCAGTAAGCCCCCTGAGCTCTCCCTTGTGTAACTATATACAGGTCCTTCTCAAAAAATTAGCATATAGTGTTAAATTTCATTATTTACCATAATGTAATGATTACAATTAAACTTTCATATATTATAGATTCATTATCCACCAACTGAAATTTGTCAGGTCTTTTATTGTTTTAATACTGATGATTTTGGCATACAACTCCTGATAACCCAAAAAACCTGTCTCAATAAATTAGCATATTTCACCCGACCAATCAAATAAAAGTGTTTTTTAATAACAAACAAAAAAACCATCAAATAATAATGTTCAGTTATGCACTCAATACTTGGTCGGGAATCCTTTGGCAGAAATGACTGCTTCAATGCGGCGTGGCATGGAGGCAATCAGCCTGTGACACTGCTGAGATGTTATGGAGGCCCAGGATGCTTCAATAGCGGCCTTAAGCTCATCCAGAGTGTTGGGTCTTGCGTCTCTCAACTTTCTCTTCACAATATCCCACAGATTCTCTATGGGGTTCAGGTCAGGAGAGTTGGCAGGCCAATTGAGCACAGTAATACCATGGTCAGTAAACCATTTACCAGTGGTTTTGGCACTGTGAGCAGGTGCCAGGTCGTGCTGAAAAATGAAATCTTCATCTCCATAAAGCATTTCAGCCGATGGAAGCATGAAGTGCTCCAAAATCTCCTGATAGCTAGCTGCATTGACCCTGCCCTTGATGAAACACAGTGGACCAACACCAGCAGCTGACATGGCACCCCACACCATCACTGACTGTGGGTACTTGACACTGGACTTCAGGCATTTTGGCATTTCCTTCTCCCCAGTCTTCCTCCAGACTCTGGCACCTTGATTTCCGAATGACATGCAAAATTTGCTTTCATCAGAAAAAAGTACTTGGGACCACTTAGCAACAGTCCAGTGCTGCTTCTCTGTAGCCCAGGTCAGGCGCTTCTGCCGCTGTTTATGGTTCAAAAGTGGCTTTACCTGGGTGGCTCTGGATGTTTCCACACCAGACTCAGTCCACTGCTTCCTCAGGTTCCCCAAGGTCTGGAATCGGTCCTTCTCCACAATCTTCCTCAGGGTCCGGTCACCTCTTCTCGTTGTACAGCGTTTTCTGCCACATTGTTTCCTTCCAACAGACTTACCATTGAGGTGCCTTGATACAGCACTCTGGGAACAGCCTATTTGTTGAGAAATTTCTTTCTGGGTCTTACCCTCTTGCTTGAGGGTGTCAATGATGGCCTTCTTGACATCTGTCAGGTCGCTAGTCTTACCCATGATGGGAGTTTTGAGTAATGAACCAGGCAGGGAGTTTTTAAAAGCCTCAGGTATCTTTTGCATGTGTTTAGAGTTAATTAGTTGATTCAGAAGATTAGGGTAATAGGTCGTTTAGAGAACCTTTTCTTGATATGCTAATTTATTGAGACAGGTTTTTTGGGTTATCAGGAGTTGTATGCCAAAATCATCAGTATTAAAACAATAAAAGACCTGACAAATTTCAGTTGGTGGATAATGAATCTATAATATATGAAAGTTTAATTGTAATCGTTACATTATGGTAAATTATGAAATTTAACACTATATGCTAATTTTTTGAGAAGGACCTGTAGAAGTGCCTGGTACACCTTGGATGCTGTGGATGACCTGGGCCGGATTACAGGCCCGTCTTATCTAGGCTTTGCAGCGAGCAATGACCCAGCAGGCAAATATATTGCGTTACATATGTGATGTGTTTCTAGTCTGTGCCACATTTGGAAATTTCCACGATAATTGATTAGTTGCTATCGCATCCACGAGCTATTACTGATCTGAGGGAACGGCCTGATGACAGATCCTCTTTAAATCCTAGGTTACAGGTTTTTGGGATACTGTATAAAATGCCATATGAGCATAAGCCCTTTGTCTGGCCAGGCCGCACACTAAACACACGTATTGTCTTTTACCTACATGTAACTAAACCCAGGTAGGACTTAAGCTCACAAGTCTATTGTCCTCTCCGCACTTTTGTTATAAGATCGGGCCCTTTGTTTGGTGGAGCAGCTGTGGGGCTTTCAGGCCCCTTTGTAAACTTGTGGGAAAGTGTCTGTCACTACTTCTCAGACGGCCTCATAGAAACCGAAGATTAGCTCATTCTGTGTGTAAAAGCAATATGGTCCTCAGAACATCCATCCCTCTTTTTCTTCTGGTGCCCCTCAGATGGTGGTCATAGACTCTCCTAATGCCTGGAGGTTGGAGACCACACTCGTCCCAAATCAATGCTGATAATCTCCATTCACGCTTATTCCTTAGTTTCACTAGAGTCACGTGGGTGTCATTATATCTGATGTCACTATATCTGATGTCATTATACACTTGTGCTCAAAAGTTTACATACCCCGGTAGAATTTTTGCTTTCTTCGCCTTCTTTCAGAGAATATGAATGATAACACCAAAACTTTTCCTCCACTTATGGTTAGTGGTTGGGTGAAGCAATTTATTGTCGAACTACTGTGTTTTCTCTTTTTTAATCATAATGACATTTTATTGCTATACTAAGACTTATACATCCAACCCAACAGTTACAGTAATAAAATAGTCTTAATTGATTGCCTTCAAATAACAATATGTGGCACCTTCTTTTACGCCCATGTGTCATTTTTGAAAGTAGGAAGCATGTTCAATAAAATCAGATTTTTTTTATACGTTAAAATAGCAGATTTCATTAATATTCATCATTATATATGAAAAAAATAGAACACTTCCTGAGCACTGATAATTGAGCAAAAAAGCTTCTTTAAGGGTATGTGCACACATTGCGGACTTTGCTGCGGATCCACAGCGGTTTTGACGCTGCGGATTCGCAGCTGTTTTCCATGAGTTTACAGTACCATGTAAACCTATAGAAAACAGAATCCGCAGTGCACATGGTGCGGAAAAAACCACGCGGAAATGCTGCATTGTTTATTCCGCAGCACGTCAATTCTTTGTGCGGATTGTGCAGGGGTTTACACCTGCTCCTTAATTAGAATCCGCAGGTGTAAAACCGCAGGTGGAATCCGCACAAAAACCACGGTAAATCTGCAGTAAATCCACAGGTTAAACGCAGTGCTTTTTACCTGCGGATTTCTCAAAACAGGTACGGAAAAATCTGCAGAGGTTCCAGCTACGTGTGCACATACCCTTAGAGAGAAAAAGGTGAGTCTGTTACGGCCTTGTGCACTGCCCCGATGACTGGAAACGATCGGCTGCATGGAGAATATCTTCCCTTTTTCTCTGCCACATATGTTTAAAATGGTATTTTCCTTTAGATTACGACTGTCTGTGTTTAATTAAAAGCATTTTTTTTTGCTGACAGGTTCGCTTTAATAAATGGCTCGTGTATAAATCCAAAAATATACTATAGACGTTTGTAATATGACAGTTTTATAGTACACTGCTCAAAAAAATAAAGGGAACACTGGTTGTGCTTTCACACTCATGGTAGCATGAGATGGCCTCTACAACCCACACAAGTGGCTCAGATAGTGCAGCTCATCCAGGATTGCACATCAATGCGAGCTGTGGCAAGAAGGTTTGCTGTGTCTGTCAGCGTAGTGTCCAGAGGATGGAGGCGCTACCAGGAGACAGGCCAGCACACCAGGAAACGTGGAGGGGGCCGTAGTAGGGTAGCAACCCAGCAGCAGAACCGCTACCTCTGCCTTTGTGCAAGGAGGAACAGGAGGAGCATTGCCAGACCCCTGCAAAATGACCTCCAGCAGGCCACAAATGTGCATGTGTCTGCACAAACGGTT
Source organism: Ranitomeya variabilis (assembly GCF_051348905.1). NCBI lineage: Eukaryota > Metazoa > Chordata > Amphibia > Anura > Dendrobatidae > Ranitomeya > Ranitomeya variabilis. The sequence goes on from NC_135235.1 coordinate 283,617,049, forward strand.
AGAAACAGACTCCATGAGGATGGTCTGAGTGCCCGACGTCCACAGATGGGGGTTGTGCTCACTGCCCAAAACCGTGTAGGACACTTGGCATTTGCCACAGAACACCAGGATTGGCAAATTCACCACTGGCGCCCTGTGCTCTTCACAGATGAAAGCAGGTTCGCAATGAGCACATGTGACAGACGTGACAGAGTCTGGAGACGCTGTGGAGAGCGATCTGCTGCCTGCAACATCCTTCAACATGACCGGTTTGGCAGTGGGTCAGTAATGGTGTGGGGTGGCATTTCTTTGGAGGGCCGCACAGCCCTCCATATGCTCGTCAGAGGTAGTCTGACTGCCATTAGGTACCGAGATGAGATCCTCAGACCCCTTGTGAGACCATATGCTGGTGCAGTTGGCCCTGGGTTCCTCCTAATGCAGGACAATGCCAGACCTGATGAGGCTGGAGTGTCCGCAGCTCCGGCAAGATGAAGGCATTGAAGCTATGGACTGGCCCGCCCGTTCCCCAGACCTGAATCTGATTGAACACATCTGGGACATCATGTCTTGCACCATCCACCAACGTCACGTTGCACCACAGACTGTCCAGGAATTGGCGGATGCTTTAGTCCAGGTTTGGGAGGAGATCTTTCAGGAGACCATCGGCTGCCTCATCAGGAGTATGCCCAGGCATTGTATGGAGGTCATACAGGCACGTGGAGGCCACATACACTACTGACAAAATCATATAAATGCCCTACCTAAAAAATCTTTATTGTTAAAAACCAAAGCAAACTAAAAGTGACAACACACACAATAATGGTGCTCAAACACACAAAACGTATACCCACAACCTAATGGGGAATACTAGACAACCCTAGCTTGAACGTCTATACTAGCCCCTACCTGGCTGCAGAGGTTGACGCCCTAGGGGGCACATTCAGCTTTGTACAGAACAAAGTATTCAATGAGAATATTTCATTCATTCAAATCTAGGATGTGTTATTTGAGTGTTCCCTTTATTTTTTTGAGCAGTGTATATGCCTATGTATTCAACTGTGGATACATTTACGCTGTATAAAAAATATTAAAAAGATAAAAAGGAAAAAAGTTCTAACATCGCACACGTGTCTTCTAGATTCATACACGATTCCCACCTTATTTTTTATAAGTGGGGTGAGCAGTACTACAATACTATGAAGAATGGAGGCGTCTACGGATTAGTAAGAAAAGCTTTCCCCCAAAAACATCTTTTGATTTTGCCTTAAAAGTCAAAATGAAATAGAATCCACTTTTCAGATAAAAGACAGAAGAAATCAGAAACTCTAAGCTTTCTTCCGAAAGAAAGAAAACGACAAATCTCATACCGGGTTGGGTTTTGGACAGATGTTAATTGTAAAGGTAAAATTATGGCAAAGAAAGAATTGTGGAAAGTCCTAAACCTTCAAAGGCTAAATAACGGTCAGAGGCTCCAAGCGTCGGCTCTGATCGCTGCATCCCAGATGGCTTTTTGACGCCCAGCATTCCCACCAAACACAAAGACAAAATCAAGCACCATTGCTAATGGGTTTTGTTGGTCGGCACACTTCTATTATACAAGGGAGGGGATAGATCATAGGGGAATAGTGTGGGAAAGCGAAAAGAGAGGAAATATTTCACCTTATTAGCTTAATAGGACATATCATCGGCAGAATGGCTCAATGGGAAAATGGATAAACAGACATCAGGAGTGACAGGCTGAAAGCTGAGTTTGATACTGATACGACAAACATGAGATGGGTCATGAACTCGGCTTACAGGCAGGATGGCTCAGAGGATGGTGGGAATAATGGTTTGTGCTGGGGTATGAAGGGTTTGCAATCTGTTAAAGGTTTCAGGTTGAAAGTTGGATATACAGCGGTACAGTAAAATGAAATATTAGGCCATGGGCACAGAAGGGTATTTTGGTCTCTAGAGGCTAGCTGATATGAACAGAGTATGTCATGGTAATGTAATAATCACAATAATTATAAAACACTATAATATCTGCATTATACCATCCTCAGGGTAAGGAGGAACAAGGAGTCCTGTGTTACACTCCTGTCCCGGGTTCAGCTCTGCTCCCCTCAACGCTAAACTCTGTTGTGCTCCATTTCACCCGGTGTACTCCAATGTGAACATTTGCCTACATAAAGCCTACCAAGACACACATCTGTGTATTCGTATTAAGACTTTAGTGTTCCTGAGACCTGTCTGTGGATTCCAGGATGTCTCCAGTCTGCTTGTAGCTTCCAGGACCTCTGTTACCTGTCTGCAGCCTCCAGGACGGCTCCTGTCTGCCTCTGGCTTCCAGAACCTCAACTACCTATTCCCAGTCTTCTGCGGTTTCCAGTACCTCTGCCCTCTGGCTCACCTGCCTGCTGCACCGAGGCCCATGTGCCCATCCATACCTTGGGCTTGGAGGATCCACCTCACCTAGTGAGCCTGACATCCTGGAAGTGATGATGTGGTCACTCAACATCATCCTCTCTGTCTGGGATTACATGAAGAGACAGAAGGATTTACACCATCCACAGAACATATGTCGTTAGTTCTCTAAGTGTACCGTTACACTAAACGATTTACCAACGATCACGACCAGCGATACGACCTGGCCGTGATCGTTGGTAAGTCGTTGTGTGGTTGCTGGAGAGCTGTCACACAGACAGCTCTCCAGCGACCAACGATGCCGAAGTCCCCGGGTAACCAGGGTAAACATCGGGTTACTAAGCGCAGGGCCGCGCTTAGTAACCCGATGTTTACCCTGGTACCATTGTAAATGTAAAAAAACCCACTACATATTCACCTTCTGATGTCTGTCACGTCCACCGCTGGCGGCTTCCCGCACTGACTGTGTCAGTGCCGTCCGTAAAGCACAGCACAGCGGTGACTGCGCTTAGTAACCCGATGTTTACCCTGGTTACAAGCGAACACATCGACGTACGATTCTGAGCAGAGTCCCTGATCGCTGCTGCGTGTCAGACACAGCGAGATCGTATGGATATCGCTGGAACATCACGGATCGTGCCGTCGTAGCGACCAAAGTGCCACTGTGAGACGGTACCCTAAGATGTTTGGAACAATCTCCCTGCTGAGTTCTTTCAAAAATTGTGTACCTAGAAGAATTGATGCTGCTTTGAAGGCAAAGAGTGGTCACACCAAATATTGATTTTATTTAGATTTCTGTTTTTCACTTTGCTTTGTATTTTATTTATAAAAATAAACTATTAACATTTTTATTTTTTAAACCTGCCTAAAAGCTTTTGCAGAGTAATGTACATTATGGAGGTTGTCTTTATAAAGTCACCCCTTGGTCCATATACCCTAATAGGGTATAAGGACTTCATAACATGGAGACGCCTCTTTGAGCCAAAAAGGAGAGCCGTAATGACGGACTCAGGATAAATGTGTGATATACAACATTTTATGGCCAAAAGAGGTTTTAAATCCCAAAGTTAGAGAGTATAGATCCAGGACAATCGGCTGATATAGTATTAGTGGTCAACGATAGTGAGACCACATCAGTAATATCCTGTCGTGTTGGGAGTGATCATTTCACTTCAGCCACAAGCTGTAGGTTACTTTTTTATAGAGTTTCTCTATCATTGGAACTTTTGTGATAGTGTTTCTCCGCTTGGTCCCATTAAGTAGTTTAGTACAGTTTTCAACAGTTTTAGTTTTTTTGTACTCTGTGGCTATATTGCTATATCTGTCTAAAGGTATGTGCATACAACATCTTTGTCACGTGTGTGCCGCATCCTGCTGAGACATTTGGGGTATCTCAGATCAGAAAGTCACAGTGGTTGGCAGATTGCAGGTCCTCTTTGGAGTCTGCTCGACGTTTAACATGAGTAGTTCAGATTGATTTTCATTTGGTGTGAAAATGGTTAAAAGTTTCTTTTTGATCCTGCTGGCATTTCATATAGCTATAATCTCAGCTGCTGCATCTTACTGCTACTCCCTAATTATTCCAGCAAATTTTACATTCAAAAAGTCAAATGGCGCTCCTTCCCTTCTGAGCTCTGCCGTGCGCCAAAACAGTAGTTTTCCTCCACATTTGGGGTATTGGCTTGCTCAGAAGAAATTGCACAGTAAATTTTGGGGGCCATTTTGTCCTGTTACCCATGCAAAAATAAAAAAAGAATTGGGTCTAAATTTAAAAAAAAAATTGAAAAAAGTCCGTAACCGCTGGCATTAACCCTGTGAGAGCGGTGACTGCGGGGAGTATGGAGTGGGCGCCGGGCACTGACTGCAGGGGAGTAGGGAGGGACTAATCGGACTTTGGCCGTCGCTGATTGGTCGCGGCAGCCATGACAGGCAGCTGGCGAGACCAATCAGCGACTTGGATTCCATGACAGACAGAGGCCGCGACCAATAAATATCCGTGACAGAAAGAAAGACAGAAGGACAGAAAGACGGAAGTGACCCTTAGACAATTATATAGTAGATAAATTGACAGTCTGGACAGAATTGTTAAATTTTGCCTGTTCATGAAGGTGCAAACATCCTTGTGGGGTAAAGGGGTTAATGCCGATTTCTGTTGGAATCTGCCTGAAGCTGCTTCCATTTAGAAGCACCCATTTAGCCATGCTTATATCACTGTTATTGTATGTTCACATCATCTTTCTGCCACACTTTTGTAACTCCATTGATGGGTTCAGTATAAACCACCGAAAAATGGGATTCAGATGTCCTGCGAACGGTTTCATAGTCTTCATTTATCAAACGAAGTCCAACAATGCAACTTTGGATTCCGTTTGAGTCTTTTTCCAGCCATATCAGTCTTTGAAGTCAGATAAACTGTAGTTTATGATCGTCAGCTGCACGTCTGATTCCAATTTTTGGGGATTCAGATGGAACCAGTCAGGAACGTGTGGCAGAAATGTGATGTGAGACCAGCCCTACGGTAAGTTCACACTATAGTTCTGGATCTGTTTCTGGCAGATCCATTTGCAAATGGAAAGGAACAGAAGCAAATCCCAAATAGGTAGCAATAAAAAGTTTCTAAACAGTTCTGTTTGATGGATCAAAAAAAAATCCAGAATCTTTGGCTATCGCATTTTTGTTCTGTATTGACCAGATTCAGTTTTACCAGCTGTGTCTCTGAATACCTCTAGTTTTCTTGGCAGCGGTCAAAAACGGATCCTTTAGCTGGAAAGCATAACGGATGACCACAGGATTCAATAGACCTTGTCTCTAATATCTCACTTGTCTGTGTTCTCTAGTGAGAAAAGGAAGAGATAGGATCTAATTAAAACCTCTCTGGGTAAGATGGGTGGATAAGTGTCTATGGCCAGGGAGGGGTGCACTCCCCGATGAACAATGCAGAAAAATATGGAGGGCGTATGCTATCATTTTCTGCATTGTGCATTAGGGGATGCGGACGTCCACCAAGGCCATGCATCGTTACCCACCATCGTTACCCACCAATCTCTCCCAGTTAGGCTTTAATTAGCGCTAAGTTGGATCCATGAGCGCTAAGTTGGATCCATGAGCGCTAAGTTGGATCCATGAGCGCTCATGTTTTCTCTATGAAAAAGCCAGTGGCAGTCTGAAATTGAACATTTGAATTTGAACAATTGTTGGATTTCAGAAAGATTTCAGCATAAAATACACATTTAAATAAGTGGCAGATTGGGTCTTATAGTATTTTATACGGTCTTCCTTTAGTCTGTTTCCAGGATATTTAATAATTCAGCACCTATCAATTCTTTCATTATCAGGATATTTCCTATAAGTCAGCATATAGTAAAGGTTCATTCAGACATGCGTATGATACGTGCTTGTGGTGTCCCTGTTAAACTTGGATAGCCCGCGGACCAATGTTATTCAATAGGGTAGTTCAGTTGACATTTTTGTCACACGGACCCCAGAAGGGAAAAATCAGATCCCATAAGGTCCATCCATATTACATCCAATTTTTACCATTACTTTGGATTTGCAAACTATTGTATAGGTAAAGTGATCAAAGCATTGAGCCTCCAAGGGGACTAATACAAAATATTTAAAAAATTAACTTTTTTTTTTTAAATATATGTAAAAGTTTACCCTACCCTGCCTGTTCCCAAATAGCAAAATCGAAAAAATAAAAAGTTAATACTTTGTATCGCTGCAAACATTATTGTCTAAACGAGTAAAATATTAAATATTTCTCCCATTTCCGGAAAAATGGGGGGGGGGGATTGAAATAACAGAAATGTTGTTTCTTTGGTCACAGTGTTTCCTTTAAAAAAAAAATAGAATACAAAGAGATCGGAAAGTTGTAGGGATTCCAAAATTATACTAATAACAACGGCAGCACATATCCACAAAAAAAAACAAGCCCTTCTACAAATTTATAGAATGAAAAATAAATTAAAGTTATAGCTATTACAATGCTGTGGCCAAAGCCAATTTTTTTTAAGTATCAAAACATAGAAATTTGTTATTGCCATAACCACACTGACCCATAGAACAAAATTACAAGCTCATTTTTAATGCAAAGTCAATAAAGTAAAAATTGAATAAAGCTGCAGAATTGCTGTTTTTTTGTTTGTTTTCTTCACTTAAAAATTTGTTTAACTATTTTTCAGTACATTGTATGGTAAAATAAATGGTGTCATTCAAAACAACTAGTTAAGAAGAAAAATGAGCTATGTGGATGTAATAATAAAAAAAAGTCAGGACTCGAGGAGGAAGTAAAAATAATGCTTCTTCAAGGAGAAAATAACCTAAAACTGCCTAAGTCAAACGTATGTGCGAACAGAGATTTGATGACTTTTTGAAGCAGAAAATGGCCGAACCTCTACATTTTTGAGGAGTTTTGTATTTTCAAGGAAAATTTGAAGGGTTTCCTTTAAGTTTCTACTCCAAAAACGCCTTGAAATACTTAATGTTAGCAGAAACTCCAAAATCTCAAAACTCCTAAAAAAACAGCAAAAAGACACATACGATAAACCTCCAGTTCTGCAAAGAGCCATAAACACAAAAAAAGTGAAAAAAGGCAAACAAAATGTATGAAAAGCATTAAATATCTTATTTACTCTTAGCAAAGATCTGGGTACAACGGAACAATAACGATGCAGCATTTTTATGTGGAGGTGCCGTACTGTACCATAATATAATTTTTTTAAGGGCATAAAATGGAAAATAAAAAGTATTTGTTGCTCTTTAGATATTGTCTCGTATTATCAGCGAAGAATAAGTATAGTCGGGAAAAGATTAATTGATAGATTTTCATGTCTTTTAGGAAGTACGTTATAAAAGCTTTTACAATATTAGGTTTCTTTTGCACAATGCTAATGAAACCTCTGGCCCGGACAGCGGCACCTTCCGTCCTGACAGATGTCACTTTTCCTTCTTTTTTAATGGTTGACACTTTCCCGCTCGCTCCCAGGCAGATGTTAAACCCGTGATAGGATTTGGTTACAAGCCTCTGATTCTGTGAGTTCCAAGTAGCTACGAGTTTCCCACACTTTTGCTCTATACAATTCATTCATCCACAGAACAAAAGAAGTGTGCCGGGCTACATGCTGAATTAGCAATGGTATTTAACTTTGTTTTGTATTCTCTGGATATCACAGAACACAGGCCGGCCATCTGGAGGCAACTGTGCGCTGACTGCGGCATTGATCAAGGTCTGTCACCCCCCCCCCCCCCCCCCCCCCCCCGCTTCTAATACTTGGCAAGAGTTAGAGGTTTTTTTTAGATTTTGCTTACAGTAATTAATAAAGTAACAATATTCAATAATACACATAGTAAAAAAAAAAATTATTGATTGTCCAAACTGAATAAACAAATAATTTGCACTTGTCTGTACCCCATATCGTTATTGAATGTTATTTATCCCTTTCCTCAAAACGGAATAAGTGATTCGTTGCACCAGTTATGCAAATGGAAGCAAAGGGGCCACCTTGATCAGTATGGGGTCTGATTGGGTTCCGTTTTTTAGAATGGAAGAAAGAGTTCTGCAAACAGGCTCCAAAATTCTCCATATGGACCCCATGATAATTAGTGGGGCTACTCTACTTCTGTTTGTGACTTAACAGAAAGTCAACAGAGCCTAAATTCCCATATTTAGGGACATGACCAATTATAGCAGACGAGGGCTAGCTGTGCTTTTTATGGATAGCACGTGTACCTATGATATTCTATGGGGCAGTGGACATGTGTATATTTGTATCTCATGTCAAGTGGTCCAAGGAAAAAATGGAAGAAATGTCTGATTTTGACATGAGTGTCGGATCAAAATCAGCAATGCAAGACTAGGGGTCCATAAAAAACATTGGACTGCACTCCGATTACATTTTTCATGAGCTGTCAGAATGGAGAAGAAGAAACTTTTTTTTATTGTTTCTCCACCTCTGAGAAAAACTAAAAACTGATGCCACTCTGATCAAACTCTGATCAAATCTTTCTGACCATTTCTCTTGGATGGAGAAAAGACCATTGTGTGCACCCACCCTTGGGTGCACATCAGCAGCTAGTCCATGTCTATAAACTATAGCCAAACTTCCATGTGATGAGGATCCTTGATTGACTATTGTGTGTAAATAGGGAGAAATCTGGCAATCATCTGGAACAGAGTGGGGAGAAGTCAGCCAGGCGGCATTGGACTAGTCAGGCTTTCAAACTAGGTTTTCTCTCCAGAGTAAAACATACCTGGCTAGAGTCACATTGCCAGACTCTGATTCATGCTGCCTATGGTACAGGCAATAAGAATCTAATGACAGGTTCCATAGTGGAAGGGGATTAACGAGTCAGGAGTCACACACAATAATGCCTAAAACGAGAGTCTGCAGGTGAACATTGCCATCTGTCCATCCAAAGATTTTAAGAAAAGAGAAAATGGAGAGAATTACATTAATGGGAACTGAAGAGCGAAGTACATGTCACATGAGGGAAAAGATTAGAGGAGACATCAGGTGAGGTGACAACAGTGGCGCAGATAATAATTATACAAAGCCTGGGGAGGCATGGAGGAGAAGGAGTCAGTACCTGGGCCTGTAGTAGGACAGTCGTGTGTGTAATGGAGTTGGCTTATAGACGCCAATACGAGAGATGAGACACGAGTAAAGACCAGAGAGAAAAGACCCAAGTAGAGAAATCGAGAGAGACTAGAGTTGGGGGAGTTAAGCCAAGTGAACAGAGCCGAGAGAGGGACAACTAGGCCACAGCGGAGGGATTGTTCATGTGTTCTCTCGCTTCGGTTGTAGACGTATGGTACAAATTGGAGACCCGGGCTGTGCTTTAGGGAACAAAGGTGGCCAGCGTGATAAGTGTACCTACTAATTATTGGACTTGCAGCCTAGCAGGTGATATAGTCAACCCCTCGATAGGGTCTATGTGGCGTTTTATGTTGCCTAGAGAGTGACAACGGTGACTGGCCTGGTAGTGAGAGTGACGCCCTTTTTGGTTACGGTGCTAAGACTAAGACCTCACTGAGGATAACAGGAAGGAAGGAAGTAGACGGGCAGTTGAGGACCATCACAGTGGTGGCATTAGAGTGGGCATGATATACTAGGTGATTACTGAATCTTTTGTTATTTCACACCTGTGTTATAGACTTCCACAATGCTGAAGTTTAAATGCTGTGGTTTTCGTTCCATTGAAAAAAAAAGTGATTCATGTTGAAATGGATCTGTATTCCACAAGAATTCTGTTTCTCAGGTCCTAGAATGGAATGGAGGAAAACAACTTAAAAGTGTAGTTGTGAACAGAGCTTTGTCTTGTTGGTTGATTGGTGGTAAAGGGCGAATTTTACAATTTTACAATCCAGCTGATGGATTTGCAACGAGTAACGGGGAATTTGAGGTGCATGGTTTCATTGATAATAGCATTACATTTGGGCAGAGATACACAACATCATATGGTCGTAGATGCCATCTTGAGCTGCCTTTGGCAATGCATACTATGACAGTCCAGACCGATGTAGGCCACACAGAAGGTGATGGCAACTTCAGAATTATTGCACTTAGGCTCTGGTTACATGGTGACGTCTGTCGTGCATAGCATTGCCCCCGAGGCACAGGCAGCAGGCGACGCTTCCACTGTAGTGAGACAGTCTGTTGATCATTTTTGCTTGTCCCTGCTTTGCTAATATGGGGCATCAAAGCAAAAAATATATTGCCCTATTATTACATTGCGTCATACCTATTTGCACACAGATGTGCCGCAATTCTCCAACAGGTGCAAACCGTCACAGTTATTCAATATAACCAAGAAAATGCAGCTGCACTTTGAGATGCTGTAATATGGAATCATTGAATATATGATGCTGGAACTGCATTACCGCTATAGAAAATATCTCAACAAAAGTAGGTGCTTAGCACACAAATTGGTCAATTCATAACAGCCACGGCAAGGCATACCCTTTTCATAGAATGACAGAATCATAGAATGATAGAGTTGGGAGGGACCTTCAGGGTCATCGTGTTCAACCCCCTGCACAAATCAGGATTCACTAAACCATCTCGGACAGATATCTGTCCAGCCTCCGTTTGAAGACTTCCACTGAAGGAGAACTCACCACCTCTCGTGGCCGCCTGTTCCACTCGTTGATCACCCTTTTTTTTGTTGAAGCTCTGGCGTTACATGCCTCTCCCGCCTTACTGTGGCTGTCGGGCTCTTATGAATTGGCCAAAAAAAACAACGAAATAAGCCAGCCCAGTTCTGGACAAGAATTCTTTGGACAGATGAAACTAAAATCAATCTGTTCCAGAAAGATATGAATAAGAAGAAAGTATGGAGAAGGCTTGGAAAGGCTCATGATCCAAAGAACACCACATCCTCTGTAAAACATGGTGGAGGCAGTGTGATGGCACGGGCATGCATGGCTTCCAATGGCGCTGGGTCATTGGGTCATTAGTGTTTATTTATGATGTGACTGAAGACAGAAGTAACTGGATGTATTCTAAAGTGCACAGGGCGATACTTTCTGCTCAGATTCAATCAAATGCAGCAAGGATGATTGGTCAAAACTTCACAGTACAGATGAAAAAACCTCCACTATTCTAGAAAAAACACCAGAAAAACAGTCAAAGGTGCACACCTGTCCAGGCCTTGAATCAAATGCACTATCATGGTGCAGCGGGCCCAAGTAAAGATGGCAACTACACAGGTGCGGTAATACCAAATGAGACAGCCAGCCTACAATCAGGGATTGGCCGTTTGGCACACCAGTACAAACAAATAATCTGCAGCAGTGTTCACACAGAGAATGCAAAGCATCTGGATCATAGCCTATTCGTAACGCCCTGTGGTGGGCTGCCCAGTGCTAACTGTACTGCGTCCTGTTTGAACAGAGGCCGCATCATATGTTTTTATGCACTTTATTTTTTTTTTTAGTGTGCAGTTGGGCCCAGATGGCTTTGTGGACTGTGGCCTCTGTTCACACAGGACGCATTACAGTTAGCACTGGGCAGCCCACCACAGGGCATTACTAATAGGCTATGATCCAGATGCTTTGCATTCTCTGTGTGAACACTGCTGCAGATTATTTGTTTGCACTGGTGTGCCAAACGGCCAATCCCTGATTGTAGGCTGGCTGTCTCATTGGTACTACCGCACCTGTGTAGTTGCCATCTTTACTTGTATAACACCCCAGGTAACCGGTTGTTACAGTGATGTTGCCTTCCTTTCGGGAAGGGTGATGTCACGCTTGGAGGCAAGGGAGATTCTTTCTATCAGGTAAGGCACTCACATTCAACACATCTGAATCTAGGTCATGAGGGGTTGCTCTGGACCTGGATTCAGGGGAGCTTCCTTAGACTTTATGTATCCTGGTCTGGAGGAGGAGTCAACCAGTTGTAGAGGAGTGAGGAGAGGAGAAGGACATCTGGAAGAGATGTAGGGGCTGCACAGCCACGTAGGAGCTGTGGCCCCTGGAAAGAGAGAGAACTTGAAGGAGTTGAATAGTGGAGGAGCTTAGAGGGAAGAAGCACAGAGGAGGAAGAGGCTCAGGAGGGGAACAGCGGAAGGACACCCTAAGAGCCAGAGCACGGAAACCGGGTTCCGGGAGCCCGAGGTTGTGTTATTCTCCAGGATGCGAGACAGAACCGAAGGGCATAGGACTGTATGTCAATTACCCGCATCAAGTCTGAGGTGAAGCAGTAACCTGAGAGCCCGGGTCATGATAGAGACCCTATAAACAGGCTCGCACTGCCTATTGTACAGACATCTGTCTTAGGACAGGAGAGAGGGGACTTGCAACTAAGCTTCAAGCTGCAGGGACCTCACCAACTAAAGTAGCGCAAGTAGGAAAGGCTTACGGACCTCACCTGGGAGAGGGATCTCCTATTGCCTCCAAGCTGGCCGGACCACAGCTACCCTGCACTTGGTACCCTGGACTGAGTACTGCTATCATCAGTAAACCAGGTAAAGACTGCAAACCTGTGTACTCATTCCTTACTATACCATCCACCACACCATCTGTGACTTACACCTGGGAAGTCCTGGGGACCACGCTTCACCTGTGGGAAGCGTCACCATCTAGCCGCCATACCATCTCCCCAGAGGACCCCTTTAAGCTGCATCGGTCCCAACCGACCGAACACCACAGGTGGTATCACGAACAATAGACTTTATCCACAATACCCTTTAAAAGACCTTTCCCCTTTAATTGGGAGCCCAGGGCCACGGACCGGGTCGCAGCTACCGTGACATCCCCTTTAAGACCGGACCCGGTACCGAGTGCCCCATGGCCCTGGTGGGCGTTCCACTTGGGCCCACTGCACCATGATAGTGCATTTGATTCAAGGCCTGGACAGGTAAGCACTTTTACCTGTTTTTCTGGTGTTTTTTTCTAGAATAGCAGAGTTTTTTTCCTCCTTTTGTGGTCTTTGCTGTTAGAGTAGGACTGGCAAGTGTGAGGACCCTTGACGTGGGTGGCCAGCTTACGTATTGTGGCCATAATATTAACTAATACCTTACATATTTTGATATGTTTTTGTCCACTTTATTTATTTTTCGGGGTGCAGTTGAGTCCAGATGGCTTTGTGGACTGAGGCCTCTGTTCACAAAGGATGCATTACAGTTAGCACTGGGCAGCCCGCCACAGGGCGTTACTAATAGGCTATGATCCAGATGCTTTGCATTCTCTGTGTGAACACTGCTGCAGATTATTTGTTTGCACTGGTGTACCAAACGGCCAATCTCTGATAGTAGGCTGGCTGTCTCATTGGTATTATTGCACCTGTGTAGTTGCCATCTTTACTTGGGCCCGCTGCACCATGATAGTGCATTTGATTCAAGGCCTGGACAGGTGCGCACCTTTGCCTGTTTTTCTGGTGTTTTTTCACAGTACAGATGGACAATGACCCAAAACATACTGCAATATACTCCAGGAGTACTTTAAGGCAAAGAGGTGGAATATTCTGCAATGGCTGAGTCATTACTAGATCTTTACCCCATCGAGCAGCATTTCCCATGCTTAAAGGGAACCTGTCACCTCGTTTTTTCGGTATGAGATAAAAATACTGTTAAATAGGGCCTGAGCTGTGCATTACAATAGTGTAGTTTGTGGACCCCGATTCCCCACCTATGCTGCCGAAATACGTTACCAAAGTAGTCGTTTTCGCCTGTCAATCAGGCTGGTCAGGTCGCATGGGCGTGGTGTCTTCCCCCAGATCTTGCGTAGTTTTCCGTTGGTGGCGTAGTGGTGTGCGCATGTCCAAGGTCCCGAATCCTGCACAGGGGTGTGAAAATAGCAGCGATATCCGTTATTCCATTGGTGGTCGGTGGGCGCGGCCATCTTGCTTTGGCCGCGCGTGCGCAGAAGCGGCGCTCTGCTGGCCGTGGCTTCAGGAAAATGGCCGCGGGCATCCGCGCGTGCGCAGATGGCTATCGCGGCGGCCATTTTCGAGAAGCAGAGTTCGCATCGACTACTTTGGTAACGTATTTCGGCAGCATAGGTGGGGAATCGGGGTCCACAAACTACACTATTGTAATGCACAGCTCAGGCCCTATTTAACAGTATTTTTATCTCATACCGAAAAAACGAGGTGACAGGTTCCCTTTAAGACAAAACCCAAAGACCCAGAAACAAACAACTGAAGTCACTGCTGTAAAGGCGACAAAGCATCACAAAGGAGGAAACCCAGCGATGGTGACGTCCATGGCTTCCAGACTTCAGGCTGTCATTATCTGCAAAGGATTCTCTGCAAAGTATTAAAAGTGAACATTTTAATTATGGTAAAGTTAATTTGTCCAATTACTTTTGAGCCCCTGAAATGAGGAGACTTTGTAGAAAAATGGTTGCAATTCCTAAACGTTTCACAGGATATTTTTGTTCAACCTCTTTCATTAAACGTCACTGCATAGTGGCGCAGCAGTATACGATTGTATAGATGTGGGAGCCCCATAGAGAAGGCAAAGAAGATGGTTTATTATCGTCTTTTCCTTCTCTATCACTGTATACACAGCACTAAACAGGCGCTGTATATGTATAATTGGAAGTGCTGATGGCGCTTCATCCTCCATACAAAGCGGTAATGTGATCGCTGTGCATAGGCAGAAAACAGGAGCTGCTGGGTCATAGGAGAGACATACATGATTCTATTTTTCAGACCATTTGGTCGTCAAAAAACATAGCAGCGTGAACAGCTCCGTAGACTACAATGCGTACACGGATAAAAGACACGTACGTGAAGAACAGATGTCTACATGAGCCTTACGGCTGCTGAATGGGCACAATAAAGGCAAACGTCCATTTTATGAAGCTCCTGCCTACCGCACGTTTCTATTGTGATGATAATATAATGACTACAATTATTATTGCTCATTTTTAGTCTAATCAATGCCGGGACTTCATTGAAGAAGCTGGTAACGTCTCCAATCGACCGGAGATCCCCGCTGAAAATGAACAAGGGATCCACAGGGAAATCAATCGTTCCTTTTTGTGGATGATTTGGGCCACATGTATTAAAACTGGAAGATACATAAATGGTTCCGTTGCCTATGGCAACCAATAGAATTCCAGATTTTATTTTTTTATTTTATTTTTTTAACAGGTAAAAACATGATTTCACGCCATGTTTTATATTAGTATTCAGACATTACTTAAATGTGAATTAAATCTGTAAAAATTTCATTCAGATATTGACATTTCACTATTTATATTTATATTTTATGCCATAGAAGATCACGAGCCTGTCGAAAATTAAATCTGTTTTTGTTGCTCATAGCAACCAATCACATGGCAGCTTTCATTTCGCATCCTGCTCTTGAAAAATAATAGCTGTGCAGTAATAGGTTGCTATAGGCAACAAGAACAGCATTGCTTTTTGATAATTTTTAAAAATCCTGATAACTATGGTGGCCTGACATGGCCATTTCATACGAATATTTAACTGGAAAACCTGTTTACTTTACAAATCACCAGAATATTGTGCCATTATAAGCACCGGTACACCAGATACATATAACAAAACTTGACCGGAGGGCAACAAGAGTAATAATTTCATTGGATGAACAACTGACCCCATAAAGGTTATCAAAATTAGGGCTGCATAGTTTAGAACAAGAACATGGTTTAAAGGGATTGTCCACTACTAGGACAACCTCTTCTTAAACGAAATGTTGTACCCCAATAAAATAACAAAGCCTATACTCCCCTCCCGTGCCGCCTCCATTCCCGCGGTGTCGGCACTCACGGCCCTGGGGCTGTGATGTGGAGGAATGATACTTGACGCCCATTGAGCGCTGGCATCACTGTTTGCGCCTTAGGACAAACTGAACATGAAGATAAAGTCCAGGATCAGCTGGCATCATTTACATAATAGGTGCAGAAATGGTGCTGAAATTCTGCAACCTCAAAAACTCACCAAGAGCTCATTGTGGGAACATAGCCCAACACATGCCAAATCCAGCTCACCAAAATCCACAGATGATTCCTGCCAGTCTGGTCAGTGCTCAGATCCTCCACTTTACCCACGATCGTCCACGGCAAACCAAAGATTTATCACTTGCTTCAATGTCAAGGGGGCCAGAAGGTTGACCATTCGGTCTTCATCTTTGTAAAAAAAAAAATGTGTTCACGACAACGAAGGAAAGGATTCTTTTCTGTAAGAGCAGTGAAACTGTTTTGGTAAACTCACTAAGGCCTCATTCACACACCAATATTTGTATGCCAAAACCAGGAGTGGAACCATACAAAGTAATTTTGTGGATATCATCCGCACTGCTGAACAAATAGAAGTCTGGAAGTATTGAAGAAAAGGTATGGTGGCTTTAGTCAACGCATTTCGAAGTCTATATATGACTTCTTCCTCATGAATTACCACATACATAGAGGAACTGGATGATTTTTGCCAAGAAGAGTGGGCAGCTTTACCATCTGAGAAAATAAAGAACCTCATCCAGAATTACCACAAAAGACTTCAAGCTGTCATCGATGTTAGAGGGGGCAATACACGGTATTAAGAAATGGGGTATGTGAACTTTTGATCAGGGTCATTTGGATGTTTTGGGTTGTCATTATGATTGAAAAAGAGAAAACAGTAGTTTGACAATAAATTACTTCAATCAACCACTAACCATGAGTGGAGAAAAGTTTTGGTGTTATCATTCATATTCTCTGAAAAAAAAAGCCAAGAAAGCAAAAAGACTGCCGGGGTATGTAAATGTTTAAGCAGAACTGTATATACGGTATATACAGTGTGTATATATATATATATATATATATATATATATATATATATATATATACACACCTCTATATTCCATGTGTGCATACATCTTAGCGTATGTAGAGTATTGTTGCGATCTTTTGATGTTATATATGTATACCGTATACATAAAAGTATAAAGCCGGGTTTTATAGGTTTTATATGTCAATTAAAACGGCCCATTAATTCCTTACATCCGGCACCTGGTTGTTCTAGCTGGGGGTCACATCTTTCCCACATTGTCACACATTATTGAAGAAGTCTGGCTTTTGTCTAGCCATTCATGTGCACGCAGCTCTATTTGCACTCAAGTTTAACCCTTTTATGAAAACACCAGCATTGCCAACTTTATAGTAGCTGGTTTTCTGAGGTAAAAAGCTCATATCTGATTCATACGTTCTGAAAAAACAATGAAATGTAGAAACATCAGAAATGTCCATTTTCTCCATTGATGTTAAAGAGATTGTCTCCTGAATACAACAATGGTCGCTTCTCCAACCCTCGACGATCAACAATTAATTCCTTTTTTCGCCAGCAGCCATCGTAGCTTTCCATTGAGGCCTTTCACAAGTGAGGGAGTTGCCTTTCCGTTTTTGCACCTAAAATGGATCCTAGTGGAACAGAGACCAGAAGATGAGCAACAAGTCATGGAAATGTTAAGGGAGATGGCATTCACCTGTTTTCTGGACAGAAAATACACAGAAATTCCGCCAAGTAAGAACAAGTCCTTAGAACCTCAGAGTTTTTGGTTGGAAGACGCTGGGGCATCAAGAGATTTGCTGACCTCATTGGCACCTGTGTAACAACCCTGCCGGCATCACTGCATGGCCTTCCATTCCCCACCTGCCTGTTACATCAACTCACTCACCCAGTGCCATGCTGTGAGATCTGTCTGCTGCCGGCTCCATGCCATGTGCTTCATGGCGGCTTGCTCTGTGTACACTTCCTGGCTGTGTGCATAGGGGTGCGGCGCCAGCCACTCCGGATTCTTATTGAGACTGTGTGCACCTCCCTGGGGTGTTCCTGGCCAATAGCCTTGAGGCCTCTGATACTTAAGGCATCCATTCCTCACCCATTGGAGGATGCCTGAGCAAACTATTCCCCTCAGTTAGCACTTGCTACTGAGCTGCCAGGTCGTGTCTGTTTCCTGTATCTGAGGGCTGCAATACTGCAGGCCTTCTTCTGTGTTCTGTTTGTGTATCCGTGTCCGTTCCTGTCTGAACTCTGGTCTTTGTCCATTCCTGTTCCTTCTTTGTCATTTGTCATTTCCCACTCTGCTGTGTGTACCTCTGCCTTATCTTTCTGCTCTGCTTGCCACTATCAGTGGCTCTGCATCTCTCTGCTCTGTTCTGCCACAACCTGTGGTTCTGTGCCTCTCAGCTTCCCTCGCCACAACCTGTGGTTCTGCACTCTCTGGCTCTTGGCTCCGCCTCCAATGCCTCCGCTCTTGGCTCCGCCTCCAGTGTCTCCGCTCTTGGCTCCGCCTCCAGCATCTCTGCTCTTGGCTCCGCCTCCAGCATCTCCGCTCTTGGCTCCGCCTCCAGCATCTCCGCTCTTGGCTCCGCCTCCAGCGTCTCCGCTCTTGGCTCTGCCTCCAGCGTCTCTGCTCTTGGCTCTGCCTCCAGCGTCTCTGCTCTTGGCTCTGCCTCCAGCGTCTCTGCTCTTGGCTCTGCCTCCAGCGTCTCTGCTCTTGGCTCTGCCTCCAGCGTCTCTGCTCTTGGCTCTGCCTCCAGCGTCTCTGCTCTTGGCTCCGCCTCCAGCGTCTCTGCTCTTGGCTCCGCCTCCAGCGTCTCTGCTCTTGGCTCCGCCTCCAGCGTCTCTGCTCTTGGCTCCGCCTCCAGCGTCTCTGCTCTTGGCTCCGCCTCCAGCGTCTCTGCTCTTGGCTCCGCCTCCAGCGTCTCTGCTCTTGGCTCCGCCTCCAGCGTCTCTGCTCTTGGCTCTGCCTCCAGCGTCTCTGCTCTTGGCTCTGCCTCCAGCGTCTCTGCTCTTGGCTCTGCCTCCAGCGTCTCTGCTCTTGGCTCTGCCTCCAGCGTCTCTGCTCTTGGCTCTGCCTCCAGCGTCTCTGCTCTTGGCTCTGCCTCCAGCGTCTCTGCTCTTGGCTCTGCCTCCAGCGTCTCTGCTCTTGGCTCTGCCTCCAGCGTCTCTGCTCTTGGCTCTGCCTCCAGCGTCTCTGCTCTTGGCTCCGCCTCCAGCGTCTCTGCTCTTGGCTCCGCCTCCAGCGTCTCTGCTCTTGGCTATGCCTCCAGCGTCTCTGCTCTTGGCTCCGCCTCCAGCGTCTCCGCTCTTGGCTCCGCCTCCTGCGGCTCCGTCCTTGGCTCTGCCTTCTCCTTCTCTACTCTTTGCTCTGCCTTCTCCTTCTCTACTCTTTGCTCTGCCTTCTCCTTCTCTGCTCATATCTCTGCCTTCTCCTTCTCTACTCTAGGCTCCACCTCCTGCTCTTACTCTGCCTCCTGTGATTCTGCTTTGCTTCCACTCTTGCTCTACCTTTATTCTGCACTTGCCGTACTGGTCTCTACCTGTTTCTTTATGTTCTCCGGTCTGAACAGGTTCTTACCTATTTTCATCCATCCATCTGAATACCAGATCCTACCAGAGTATCAGCCCTGTCTGCCAGTGCCAGCCATGCCCGCCTGAGTGCCAGCCGCGCCCGTCTGCCCGCCTGTATCTCCGTCAAGCCTGTCTGCCCATCAGGGCCTCTGCCATACCCGTCTGTCAGCCAGTGTCACAGCCGTGCCTGCCTGCCTGTGTCTTGTCCCCGGTGGGATCAGCATCCACAGTCCGACTTCACCCTGGAGTGGTACCTGGTAGCTTCCTATTGCACAAGTCTGACCTCACCATCAGAGGCTCCAGCGAACACCTAGGAAGCTACTTAGTTACGCCCCTTCCAGGGAAGTTCGGTCTGTGGTCCAGTTGGGCCACACCCCCAGGCGCCCGCGCCAACCAGTCTCGGTGCGAGCGTTACAGATTGCTCAGGCCATGGTCCCCGCTGAGTCCCATGAGCCGTTGCTCTCGGAGCAAAATGAACTCTCTTCTAGCCAGTATTGGCCCCCGGAAGGTTTTACTGCTCGGTTGAAAGATCTGCCTACACCCACTCCAGGTGGTCAATTCATAGTCTCTGATGAGTTGTATAATTACCTTGCTTATAAAAAATTCCTTCGGAAGCCTCCGCCAAGATACTATGGGGATCCAGAGGAGTGCATGGAGTTCCTGGAGCGAAGTTTGTTGTATATGGAATTGAATGCTTTTGAATTTCCCTCTGATCAGCACAAGGTGGGATTTCCTGATGTCCTACCTAGCAGGAGATGCATTGAATTGGATTAACCCTTTCTGGGAAGCAAGGGATCATATCCTCTCTGACCTTGACGCCTTCCTGACGGTTTTCCTTAAAGCCTTCAAAGCGCCTAAGCCAGCTCCTCCTGCAAAGTCTTCCCTCACCAGATCCCAGAGGCGGTCTAGACGAGCGAATCCCCCAAAGAAACCGCCACGTCTGACCAAGTCCGTCCAAAACCCGCCTGTTCCTCTACCTGTTCTTGCAGCTACCCAAGCAAAACCCAAGAAGGTTGGTAAAAGTGGGCTGGCAAAGCAGCAGCCCGAATCCAACCGCATGAAGGGGACGCGGTATCGCTGCGGTTGCAAGGAACATCCAGACGGTCTCTGCCCTGTGGATGTTAAACTCCAAAACCCTGGGCCAGCAGGAGAGGCTGCCCTAGGTGAGAGTACTTCCTCTCCATCAAAATCAAAGACTGTGTCTCTGTTTTCTGGGAGCTTTGGCGTGGTAAAGTTGCCTGCCATTCGGAGTCAGTGTGTGATCTCCATCATACAGCTCCAGAACCCGGTGTGGGCGTTGTCTGAAGTTGGTCAAGCCCTACTCAAGAGCAGTCTAGTCTTTCAAAGACAACTACAGCTCCAGGTTGGAGTCTTATATTCGAAGAAGTTTGTCTTCCATATGCTGTCTGTTATACCCATGGGTCATTCTGAGCCTAGGACTCTACCACCCGCCCTGGTCAAGAGTTCCTGCAAAATGCTTTGTTTGAATTTACCCAGTCATGAGAGGTGTCTGGTTCCCATGCGTCAAGGACAGTCAACTGTGTTGTCTTCTTCTTCTGCTGGTCTGCTAGTCGTCGAGTCAAGGTGTGATGATGTCACCCAAGATGGGGAAGCGGTGACTATCTCTCCACACGTCTCCTGTGACTATACCAGTAACCCGTTAGTCATCGAGTCAAGGAGTGCTGATGTTTCCAAAGATGGGAAAGCGGTGACAATCTCTCCTCACAACTCTAATGACTATACCTGTAACCTGTTCATGGAAATACCTCCGCCTCTTGGACATTTTTTTCTGGATAACAGGCAGAAAATGGTTCCTATGTGGGTGCCTTCATCGTCTATTTGGCCGGTTGGTGAGGAATCCGAAATAGAAATTTTTTTCCTCTTGATTTTTTTTTTTTCTGATCCGGTGGAGTTGTTGTTCTCCACCCTCTGTTCCAATGATTTTTCCTATGTTCAGTACTCTAGAACATCTCTGCTACCTGAAAGTTTGTCTCTGGATATCGGGCAGAAGATGTATCCTGTGAGTGTTCCTTCGGCTTCCATGTGGCCGGCTGGTGAAAATATCAAGTCAGTAGCATCCAAGTCCCTGCTTCTTGTCTACCCAGAGGAAATGGTCCAGTCCATTGAGGAAGCTAACCCTGTTGGGCACAAAGAGACTTTGTCTTCTGAGATTCCTGGTGACCCGTTTGCCTCATCCTACTTTAAAGATGTTATGATGACTTGGACTGTGAGTGGTTTCTTTCTTCTTCTACAGATCATTCTGGCGGGTTTGAAGAAGAGGGGGCGTACAGGAGGGGGTACTGTAACAACCCTGCCAGCATCACTGCATGGCCTTCCATTCCCCACCTGCCTGTTACATCAACTCACTCACCCAGTGCCATGCTGTGAGATCTGTCTGCTGCCGGCTCCATGCCATGTGCTTCATGGCGGCTTGCTCTGTGTACACTTCCTGGCTGTGTGCATAGGGGTGCGGCGCCAGCCACTCCGGATTCTTATTGAGACTGTGTGCACCTCCCTGGGGTGTTCCTGGCCAATAGCCTTGAGGCCTCTGATACTTAAGGCATCCTCACCCATTGGAGGATGAGCAAACTATTCCCCTCAGTTAGCACTTGCTACTGAGCTGCCAGGTCGTGTCTGTTTCCTGTATCTGAGGGCTGCAATACTGCAGGCCTTCTTCTGTGTTCTGTTTGTGTATCCGTGTCCGTTCCTGTCTGAACTCTGGTCTTTGTCCGTTCCTGTTCCTTCTCTGTCATTTGTCATTTCCCACTCTGCTGTGTGTACCTCTGCCTTATCTTTCTGCTCTGCTTGCCACTATCAGTGGCTCTGCATCTCTCTGCTCTGTTCTGCCACAACCTGTGGTTCTGTGCCTCTCAGCTTCCCTCGCCACAACCTGTGGTTCTGCACTCTCTGGCTCTTGGCTCCGCCTCCAGCGTCTCCGCTCTTGGCTCCGCCTCCAGCGTCTCCGCTCTTGGCTCCACCTCCAGCGTCTCTGCTCTTGGCTCCGCCTCCAGCGTCTCTGCTCTTGGCTCCGCCTCCAGCGTCTCTGCTCTTGGCTCCGCCTCCAGCGGCTCCGTCCTTGGCTCTGCCTTCTTCTCTACTCTTTGCTCTGCCTTCTCCTTCTCTACTCTTTGCTCTGCCTTCTCCTTCTCTGCTCATAGCTCTGCCTTCTCCTTCTCTACTCTAGGCTCCACCTCCTACTCTTACTCCGCCTCCTGTGATTCTGCTTTGCTTCCACTCTTGCTCTACCTTTATTCTGCACTTGCCGTACTGGTCTCTACCTGTTTCTTTATGTTCTCCAGTCTGAACAGGTTCTTACCTGTTTTCATACATCCATCTGAATACCAGTTCCTACCAGAGTATCAGCCCTGTCTGCCAGTGCCAGCCGTGCCCACCTGAGTGCCAGCCGTGCCCGTCTGCCTGCCTTTATCTCCATCAAGCCAGTCTGCCAGTCAGGGCCTCGGCCATACCCGTCTGTCAGCCAGTCACAGCCGTGCCTGCCTGCCTGTGTCTTGTCCCCGGTGGAATCAGCATCCACAGTCCGACTCCACCCTGGAGTGGTACCTGGTAGCTTCCTATTGCACAAGTCTGACCTCACCATCAGGGGCTCCAGCAAACACCTAGGAAGCTACTTAGTTACGCCCCTTCCAAGGAAGTTCGGTCTGTGGTCCAGTGGGGCCACACCCCCAGGCGCCCGCGCCAACCTGTCTCGGCGCGAGCGTTACAACCTGTCAATGAATGGGATATATTAGACCACACGTAAGCAGTCAGTTTTTAAAGTTGATTTGTTGGAAGAAGAAAAATGCGTAAACATAACGATCTGATCGATTTTGTCATAGGTCAAATAGTGAGAAAAGTTAACGAACACCGGGTTTACACTGCCAGACCGGCGGCATTATAGATCTACCAGTCAGCGGTCGTTTAATAGATTGTTTAGAAAGGGCAGCCGCATTTAACCTTCCTCTAGTGTTAGCTTTCTGTTACTCTTTCTTATGTTAACGGGTCGGTAATAATAAAAATATGCAAACAGAATGACCAGTAATAGATTGTTCTGTGCGAATAGACTATCATTGTTTTTGGCAGCACATGTCCTGTTTACACAATGAACGATGAGCTGCCAAGAACGATGACTTTTAAGCAAGCCAAAAGATCATTTCATTCAGCAAAAGAGCGTTTAGCTCATTCATTGGGTAATCAGCAGCTTGTTTACCCGATTATCTGGAAATTACCGTTTTTAGGATAATTCTGTAGTGTAACTCAGGACAACTGCAAAAGGGCAAGTTTTGTGGGGTGTTACCAATATGCAGAGGATAGTACCTTCTAAAAGATGTCCAAAGATGGTCAACTAGGGACAGGATCTTGGGTACCACAGCACAAAGTTAATGCTGGCTATGATATAAATGTGTCAGCAATGGAAGATGGTGACCTGGGTTGATAACATTTTATTTTTTAGATCATGTAGATGGCTGGGTGCACTGGCATCACTTACGTATAGGACAGGGTGCACTATGATAAGATGCAGGGTATGGATTCTAATGACTTACTTACAGACAAAGCTAACAGACAATTCTGTATACTCCTCCTTCTAGACCTGTCCTCTGCCTTCGACACAATTGACCACTGCCTCCTACTACAAATCCTCTCTTCCTTTGGGGTCAAAGACCTCGCCCTATCCTGGATCTCCTCATACCTTACCAACCGCACATTTAGCATTTCCTACTCCCATACTACCTCTTCATCTCGCCCCCTCTCTGTTGGTGTCCCTCAAGGCTCTGTCCTTGGGCCCTTACTCTTCTCAATCTATACACTCGGCCTGGGACAACTCATAAGGTCCTATGGCTTCCAGTACCATCTATATGCTGATGACACTCAGATCTACCTTTCTGGCCCAGATGTCACCTGTCTGCTCTCCAGAATCCCAGAGTGTCTATCAGCCATATCCTCCTTCTTCTCCTCTCGCTTCCTCAAGCTCAATGTGGACAAATGTGAACTAATTATCTTTCCTCCATCTCGCATATCTTCCCTACCCGATCTATCTATCAAAATAAATGAAATCACACTTTCCCCTGTCCCCAAAATCCGCTGCCTCGGAGTAACTCTGGATTCTGCCCTATCCTTTAAACCGCAGCTCTTGCCACCTCCTGTCGCCTCCAGCTCAAAAATATTTCCATAATCCGTCCTTTCCTCAACCCTCACTCTACCAAAATGCTTGTGCATGCCCTAATCATCTCCCGCCTCGACTACTGCAACATCCTCCTCTGTAGCCTCCCTGCTAACACTCTCGCACCCCTCCAGTCCGTCCTTAACTCTGCTGCCCGACTAATTAATCTCTCTCCTCGCTATACTCCTGTTTCCCCTCTTTGCAAATCCCTTCACTGGCTGCCAATTTCCCAGCTTATCCAGTTTAAACTACTAACACTGACCTACAAAGCCATCCTTAACCTTTCTCCTCCTTATATTTCCAAACTAATCTCTCAATATCTTCCCTCACGTAATCTCTGGTCCTCCCATGACCTCCTTCTCTCCTCCACGCTTATTCGCTCCTCATCCAATCGCCTCCAAGACTTCTCCCGAATATCACCCATCCTCTGGAATTCTGTGCCCCAACACGTCCGGTTATCCACCACATTTGGATCCTTCAAAAGAAACCTGAAAACCCATCTCTTCAAAGAAGCTTACAACCTGTAATGACCACACGGCCACCTCAACACCATCGGACCTACTGCAACCCCCGACCTACTGTCTTCTTCCCCACCATCCTGTAGAATTTAAGCCTGCAAGGGCAGGTTTATCTCCCCTCTATATCAGTCTGTCATTGTTAGTTTACTGTAAGTGATATTTGTATTTTGATGTAACCCCTTCTCATTACAGCACCATGGAATTAATGGTGCTATATAAATAAATAATAATAATTCAGGGATTTAGCTGGTTGTCTCCAGGTTGGCTAAAATAAAAATAATCAATTTTGCAAAATTGATGTGAACACTGATATTTTCTGTGTACGTGTGGATGGATTACTGGAAGATTCTTAGTAATGCTTCTATGAAATGACGTAATATGCTTCCAATTTGGCCATTCATGTGCTATTTCCAGCCGAGAAGAAGAGCATTAAACGCTCTCTTTTTCCTCCGCTGGTAAATGGAGAGCCATGAGAAAGTCTTCTCCAACTTGCAATGTCCATGTGCTTTACAATACAAGGACCCTTGAATAAAGCCTGGGAGTTCATGGAGCATAGAAATAATAGAAGCCTGACAACAACGTTATTAGCGCCAGACTGTGGACGTTTGGGCTTCCTCCTCTTTCCCACAGTTTCCCCCTTCGCAGCAATTGATGACATCTTTTCCGGACACAATAGAAGTGTGTCTTGCTACTAGTACTCACATTAGTGCGGCTGTTTGAGATGAATGAATGGAGGGGAAATCTTACCCCACAAAGACCATCTGGCTATCTGTTCTCATGCGCTAATAAACCTTCAGCTTCTCTTTCCCAGGGACTGGCAAATTGACAGGCGGCCCCCCGTGGGTGGTTTCAGCTTACCTGTTGCTTAAAGCAATGACTGTCAAAGTGAATTATTTTAATGTAATTTTACATTGACAATTGGCTGTTTTGTAGCAGTTCATACTATTAGGAAACTGGCAGTCTGTTTATTATGGCTCTGCTTCCATTAGGGCAGAATAATCTATAGTGCCTGCTACTGTCGATAACACTGGTCAACAGCATTTTTGGTGCCAAAGATATTTCATCGAATTTAGGGTATTTTTGGGGTGCTGATTCTGAATATGTCATCAGTTTTGCCAGATTGGCTCAAGTTTTTGAGATTTTTGGTATCTTATTTATAGCACTTGTTGGTAAATGCGACGCATCATCTCATTAATTTCTTTGGATTAGTACTTGAACTGAGCAGTTCTCAATATAGTTTTGTGTTAATTAGTGTTCTAAAAGTTTGTTCATAGCTTGATTTTTGCACTAACTTTATGTTGTTGTCTGTTTTCCAGTGAAAAGCATGAACTCATCAAGAAGAAGTTGTCTTAACGATCCAGACTCATTCTGTTACATTTGTGGTGAATACACACTGCCAAAACATAGAAGAAACATAACAGACTTCGTAAAAAAAGTGTATTTTGCCTATTTTGGGGTTATGCTTGGGGACCAAGACAAGTTTTGGGCACCACACATAGTGTGCAAAGCATGTATCGAATTATTACGAAAATGGAGCAAAGGACAAAGAAAAAGCTTCAAATTTGGTGTTCCAATGGTGTGGAGAGAGCCAAAAAATCATCATGATGACTGTTATTTATGGTAAACACAGGTACAGGCACATCTTCACAATGAGGGACAGGCCTTCTTGCAGATTCCATGTTACTCCCATTTTCGTTTCTTATGCTTATTGAATCCTTGCACTTGCACTGCACAGAAATAACAGTCATCATGATGATTTTTTGGCATAACCCCAAAATAGGCAAAATACACTTTTTTTACGAAGTCTGTTATGTTTCTTCTATGTTTTGGCAGTGTGTATTCACCACAAATGTAACAGAATGAGTCTGGATCGTTAAGACAACTTCTTCTTGATGAGTTCATGCTTTTCACTGGAAAACAGACAACAACATAAAGTTAGTGCAAAAATCAAGCTATGAACAAACTTTTAGAACACTAATTAACACAAAACTATATTGAGAACTGCTCAGTTCAAGTACTAATCCAAAGAAATTAATGAGATGATGCGTCGCATTTACCAACAAGTGCTATAAATAAGATACCAAAAATCTCAAAAACTTGAGCCAATCTGGCAAAACTGATAGCATATTCAGAATCAGCACCCCAAAAATACCCCAAATTCATTTAAATATTTTGGACACCAGAAAAAAAATTTTTTTTTGTTGACCTGTGTAATCTGTGTGTAAACAGGACGAGAACCACAAGAACATGTATGTTGCGTTTAGACCCTGTTGTGTTACATGCAGGCCGATCGGCAGTTGTTTAATGGCCCGTTATCCACAAATCTATGCGCACAGAAAGATGGCGTGATGCGCATAGAATAATATTTTACCGGCAGCACATCAAATCTGTACACAGGTAAGGTCAGGTTCGCACCAGCGAATAAAAAATTGTCGCATCCAGAAAAGTGGGACTTTTTTTCTCGCTTGTCATCCGTATACAATCTGTTTTTTTTTTTTTACAGCAGCTATAAATCATTCACAAAACCATTTACAGAACTACAATGTATCCGTAAAAATCGGATGCTAGACTGCGGCTGATTTTTTTGCGCACCCATGGACTTCAATGGACGGGTCTCATCCGATTTACGGAAGAAACTCGTGCACAATGCGATTTTTTCCCGAGTGTCGGCGGCAGTGCCGGATATTGAGGCGAGAGACTCGAGCGAGTTTTTCGCATTACACTCGCAAGTGTGACCCCGGCCTAAGTGCCTCTAATTGGACCCTAAAGGACCCCGTACACATTAGATGTCAGTCGACCCACCGGAGTTCCCTACGACAGACATCTCTACAGGCGGCTCATCTCCGGGAAAACAAATTGATCGGCAGTCCGAAATTAGACCTATCGCATCGACATCTCCCCCCCCACAAACCCATACACATTTCGAGCGTTGGCCGAACCTGTCGATATCGGCCACATACTAGGATGAGTGAACGGGGACAAAGTATATACAAGTAGTGGAGAAATAGGCGTAATAAAATCTGTAAGCCCGCAAGGCAAGAGAATCCGTTGCGAAGACGGATTTTTTTTTAATTTTCAAGATATGAAAAGCGTTTTTCTTGGTATCATAAATTGGTGAAATTGCAAAATTCTTTTAATAAAAATCGACTTTTCAATTTACCGCTTATTCTGCAATTCTATTGTGTGCTACACCTCTCCAAGGTTTCCTGCTACCTCTGCAGTCTATTAGTGTGCTCTCTCTTTTTTTGTGGACTATCTGGTAATTGAACCTTGAGAAACCTCCAGTAGTATTTTTTTTTACATAAGAGAAAAACTGATGAAATCTGACCAAACTCTGATGAATCTGATCCCAAACTGATGAGTCTCAGACGAGAAAAATCAGGGCCGCCTGAATAAGCCTTTATGGTGGACATACACTGCTGGACGCACATTGATGGTCGAACAACCACTGAACGTCCTCTGGTCAGCCACTGTTATGGTGGTGCAGCCGTTTTATCCCATGTTCCCCTGCCTCTTGTTCAGACTAGCCCTTAATATTCACTCACACCAGGCTTAGATTGAAGGATCTTCCTGTAAATATTCTGGGAACATTCTTTCATGGAATGATTGTTCGTGGAGTCGCGACTATAGCATGAAATTGATAAAGTCTGTTACATTTCTCTTTATGAACAATCATTTTGGTTAAAATTATTTGTTTTGATCATCACTTTACTAATGTGTAAGACCACCTTTAGTGATGCCTCTCAAACGTTAGCAACACTCAAAGGGATCATGTCAAATGCTTCGAGGTCTTTTAGAAATTCCCCCTTTTAAGTAGTCATGTGATCCATCAGGCTAAAAAATAGCAATTTGTATTACAATCTGATTTAAAGGGAATCTGTCAACAGATTCTTGCTATGTAATCTGAGAGCAGCATGATATAGGGGCTGAGAGCCCGATTCCGGCGATGTGTCACTTACTGGGCTGTGTGTTGTTGTTTCAATAAAATCAGTGTTTTATGAGCAGTAGATTATCACTACAGGACTAAGTGTCTTGTGTCTCCAAGTCCAACCACGCCCCCACCACTGATTAGCAGATGATTAAGTGTACACAGAAAGCAGCCAATCAGCGGTGTGGGGGCGGGGCTATACATAGCTCACCATTCAGAGATCTGCAGCAAAGAAAACTGTGATTGTATCAAAATGACAGCATGCAGACCAGCAAGTGATACATCCCTGGAATCAGGATATCAGCCCCTACATCATGCTGTTCTCAGACTAGATATCAAAAACCTGCTGACAGATTCCCTTTAGAGTGAGCAATGCACTTGAGCATATATCATGTAATAAATAAACAGTAATAGTGCATATAAGTAACATAGGATACTTCGCTAAGACTATTTTGATTTAAAAAAAAATGTAAAAGCCATCCCACCACGACAAGGTTTATCCATTGGGACTGTCTTATCTGCTTTTACTCTTTTTTTTTTTTAATCAAAACACTGTTACCTACAAAAAAAAAAAAAAAGATCACATGCAGGTTACCATCTATATGTCTTGTGTTTGTCATGGATCTATTACAATTATCAAGATAGACAACTGTATTTAACCTTTTATTAAAGCACCACTACAGCATTTTTTTAAGTCAAGTGCTGGAGTGGTGCTACTAATGTAAGATCCCTGCACCCAATGTTATTGTCATGCATCTGGGTTGGAACTCTTGAGCCTGTGTTTTGTGGTCAGTTCTCTGTTCACCGACCCACAGCACATACACCTTTACTCCAGATGTTTTAGTTTCTGTTATCCTTGATTCAGTCTTTTTAGGGTAACAGGTGTTTTAATTTACCCATTTGTCTGCCCTATCATCTTTCAGGTTCAGCTTTGTATATTTTCCCTTGCTGGTATTTCCTGCTGGTGATCGTCCCATTTGGATGTCCAGCCATACTGCAGTAGATTAAGCCAGTTAGTGAAAGACCAGCTAGGGTTTATCACTCTGTTGTTTGCTCTTTACCCTGTGCTTATCTTCTGTCTCTTTTTAGGAAGTTGGTGGCATTTTGTAACGGTACATACTTAATCCTTTATTTTGTATTTTGTGGCTTGGTTTACTCGCTCTGGGATCTCTCTCTATTTCAGCTCACTTTCCCTTCTGTAGGTAATTTGCACTTTTCTCTGCCCTTCAGATTTTTAGGAGGAATGGGAAGCACTCGATAGCCTTTCAGGCAGCATAGGTCCAAGTCGCCATCCTCTAGTCTGTCGTTAGGGAAATCTCAACTCATGCAGGGACCACTAGGGACTGCAGGGCCAGGATCAATAGCCTGTACAGGAACCGGCAGGGTCAGTTGCAGTTTAGTGAGTTACCTATTTTCCTGAGTTTGTTGCTACACAATCGTAACACCTATACTCATCATCAGCCGTCTTCAGCTCTTCCTGGTGCTGTTCCAGTATCATGACGCCATCTTGAGACCGGTCAGAAGTAATTGGTAATGGTCATAAGCTCTCAATGCAAGTCTACAAGAGCCAGAACAAGGCTGTCATACACTTGCATTGAAAAGAGACCTGCAGCTTGCCCCAACAAACACGGATTGCACGCAGGCGTTAAAAAAGGACATACAGATGTGATATGTCTATGAAAAATGGATAAATGAACACAATGCAGATTTTTCAGTGCGAAAAGGGACGATTTTGCAGATGTTTGTCTGTACTCGGTGTTACGCTCTACGTCTCTTTTGCGCCGCGTGTCTTTTTTTTGCCTATTTGGTAAATTGGTAACTTTACTATCGGGTTAAACAGCACGGAGAGGTCCAGCTTCGCATCCACATCTCTCTTGATTTCAGCTCCCCCGTTCTATTAACCTCAATGTGCATTGTTAATTGGACTGCGCACAATTAGAAACCAGATTTTGCTGAGAATGGTTGAGTCATTGGCTGCCCGTACTCTGAGAAACTGGAGCTTTCAATGGGATGTGAATTTTCTCAGAGTCCCCCACAGTTTTCCGTCTATTTGTAGCTTTCAGAATAGAGGACAAAAGAAGTGTGTCGTACAAGAAGCAAATTACTGATGATGTTTAACTAGCTATTGTGTCCGGCAGCAATTCCCGTGCCCATAGGCCATCTGGATCGCTCTTTTCCCAAGGAATACATTGATCTGGCAGCATTGTCACATTCAGCCAGGACCTGGGAATGCAGTGCCCCTTGACATCAGAATGAGCTGCTGAGAAGGTGAAAAGGGACGGTTTTAAGTATTTTTAAAAATGGCTAAACTAACTGAAAAGGTCCCTTTCTCCATCTCGTCATTGTGCCCCAACGGCCTCATTATGTGCTCCGTGCTGGAAATATCATTTTTCTTATCGGAGGGCAGTGATGACCATGATGAACAAGTTTGGTCTCGTTTTAAGCCAGGTTGCTGAGTTTATATTTTTCAGAAAGTAAAAGAGACCAAAATAATTATGCGGAGGTTGTATATAAAACGCAGAGTGGTAATGGGTTCTAACTAGGGATGAGCGAACGCGCTCGGATAAGGTGTTATCTGAGCATGCTTGGGTGCTATCCCAGTGACTTTAGCGTGCTTGAAAAAAATCTGTTCCAGTCCCCGTGGCTGCATATCTCATGGCTGTTTGATAGCCGCAACACATGCAGAGATTGTCTAACAAACAGGCAATCCCTACATGTGTTGAGGCTGTCCAACAGCCACGAGACATGCAGCCGCAGGGACTGGAACAGATTTTTCGAGCACGCGGAAGACACTCGGTTAGCACCAGAGCATGCTCAGATAACACCTTATCCCAGCACGTTCGCTCATCACTAGTCTTAACTAGATTAAACAACAACAATGAATTGACACTAATATTTCGATGACCAAAAATCCTGACTGAGGCTGTTCTTAAATGGCCATAATGTGGTTATATTGGGTTCCATGTTGATCTATACTTGGCTCTGTTCAACCAGTTCTGTAGCATCGGGAAACCACATGGGGCCATTACCCTGGTTGCAAAATTCTTAGGGTCACAAAATTACAAATGGGGGGAAAAAACAGAAAGCAGTGATGTCACTAACGCTACTACTCCGGACTGCTGGCGGCAGCCATGCATCTGCAGGAAAGCTCCACTCTGAACGGTATTGGTTGTCAACATGATCCTATAGTTCTGTGCTGTCCTATAGCTGTGTCCTATGGGTCGTAGGCGGCTGAAGACTTCAAGGGGTATTCCCATCTTCAAGATCCTTTCCCAATATGTAGTAGGTGACAATTAGGGGGAAATCATATGCGAGGGCCATTATGTATCACCCAGTGCTTAGGAACATACTGAACCAGTGGAGTCCATTGTCATCACAGCCACGGCTGTAGTCACCATGCAAAATAAAAGTAAGTGTGGATTGGGTCAAGTTATTTGACCAAGTCAGTTTCGGAAAACCTGTATTGGGCTTTTATTTTTGGAGAGATCTTTGGTAGTGGGACGGATCTTTCCCTCCAGTCCCGGGTCTTACGAGTGGCCCATGGCCACGATTCTCATTTAAGCCTGCAGTTAAGGTTTGGATGTGTCAGTTTTGTGTTGGATTTCACATGTAGCAGAGCTGAAGGTGCTGTGGACATATATATGCCTGGCTGTGTGAAGCACAACCCTTAGGTAAATTTGACAAATTTGGCCTTATTAGGGTGCATTGAATAGCTTTTATGGGAATGTGTCTTCAGAAATTGACCTATTGTTTAACTCAAGTCTTTTTTTTTTAATTTTTATCTTTTTTTTACGTGTCTAATGAGTGTGTCCAAAGATCATTTTGAAAAGAGCGGGGGAGTAGTTTCAGATGTGAAATCATCTTATGTAATTAGTAAATCCTGTGTAATCAGCTGTCATTGGAATCCTGTCTCTGATGATAATGAGCCTGCTGAAAACTCTTCCTGAAAGGAATTAGGAGGGAGACTTAAAAAAAAACAAAAAAAAAAAACCCTCAGTGGCCAGGGTGAAAATTACAAGATTATAATTTTTGTTCTTTAATTATAGGGTTCTACTAAACCATAGGGCATTCCAAGCCAACTGTCCCAAATTGTCTGGGTTGACGGAATGTTGAGACACAATCGGTGCCGCTGTTGATATCAGTGTTCTTCTGACCACAGACTCGGGCCCCTATGTGAGCAATAGTTTCATGTTGTAGTGATGTGGACTCGTCAGAAAACTTCTAATAATGAAGCCTGACATTTATTGTATTTCCTCAACTCAGTTTCCCATATGAACCGGAACCAGAAAATCCCAGATATAAGGCTACGTTCACACGTTGCGCTTTTGCTGCAGGCCAAACCTGCTCTCTTGGCAGTAAAGAAGCTGCTTACAAAAAGTGGCTTTTTTTTTCTGCATTTTTTTATTGTCTCTTGTGCATGCTGATAAAGTTTAGTGCCGCCGCAAAAAAAAATAAATCATGGTGCAACTTCCTTTAAGTTTTTGCACCGAACATGCAGCAAAACCTGATTCCTGCATTTTTGCACTCACTCATTGCTTTCTATGGGTGAAAAAACGCTGCAAAAATGCTGAAACATGTATTGTAGACAAAGCCCACATGTAATCCACTGTTGAAAAAAGCAGCAAAAAAAAAAGCGTAGAAAATTCAGAAAAATGGGTGTATTAAACACAGCGTTTTTACTGCCAAGAACGCAGGTTTTGGATGCAGAAGGCTATGTTCACACTGAGTTATTTTTGGAGGAGTTAAAAAAATGATGAGTTTTTGACAGAATATATTTTTTTACTAAAGAAGTTTTAGGAGAGTTTTTTTCCCCTAGAATTGGTTTTCAGCTTTTTGATGCAACACAGTCTCAATTGTAGCGGATTCTATAAGGAGCCACTTCCAAAAAGTGATATGCCCTTTTTTTTTGCCCAGAAGTCTTTAATCATGAAAGAAAAGGAAAAACTTAGAAAAACTCCTCATATAAAACATCAAATAGATTTTTCATAGAAATAAATATCACAGGGATACCGCGACAGAGGGGGCAGAAGATTGCAGGGTCTGGTCACACTCTCTGCACAACTGACAGCTAAGTTTAGAGCCTGTCTCTTTAAGACCCTCGCACACATTCAGCTAATAAGTATGGGGGTCTCCGGTCTCTTCCCCAACAGATGATGTATTGATGTCAGTCGAGGGAGAGAAGACGCCAGACTCCAACATGTCTGACGTCAGACTGACGATCTTTATATTCTTGGTGACAAAAGCCACCGCCAGAGGAGTCTGGCAGCGGCTCTTTCTCTCCATCCTCTGAGTGTTCCTGCGTGTGGAGGAGTCGGGAGACATGGCTGTCACCCAAACAATCAGCCGAACTGTCATTTGGCAGGTAGACGTCTAGGATCTGGCCCCTTACTCCTGTAGGGAAACACAAGTAGCTGCCACTTGTCTCTGGTGACACCGAAGATATTCTATATTTTAGGAAACCTAATCAGCCTGGATGATGGGGTCTCGCTGCCCAGCACCATGCACATTTCATTTTTCCACCATAACTTTTTTTTATTCTTTGATTAGATCCACCTAAAGCAAAAAATGATTACCGTACATCCCTGATCACAGGGTTTTTATTGCGGCAGTGTAACCCTTGATCCATCTGCTGATTTATGTGTCCACCGGATATTGTAGATCTGAGTTGGCGCACTTATCATGGGACATAAATGTTAGATTCAGATGGACTCTGATCTTGCCGAGTTGCAGTTTTCAGTGATGATATATGACCAGAAAACTCTATAAGCCTCATCATCATCCAGCACATTTCACATAGATTAGGCGCAAGGTTGGATTATCGGATTTGTTGGAAAAGTGGATATTTTTTTTCAGTAATCTCCAGCATCGGATACACTGCATGCTTCAGATTTTCCCCACTGTACTTCCATCTACGTTGTGTCCTGATTTTTCTTTTTTCGTGTTTTAAAGGGTAAAATCTGTAACATGATCTGCATGTTACAAGTGCAAATTTTGCTGTAGAAAAATCTGTGCCAAATGCATAACGTTTAAACACGCACGAAAAATGTCAGAAAACAAGCCTTAAAGTAGAATTCCCATCTCCAAGATCCTATCACAATATGTAGTAGATGTAATAAGAATAATATTAGTAAATACCTCCAATTAGAAATGTAGTATAGTTCTTCTGATAAGCTATGTTGCTTACCCCATGTGCAGGGCATTGCGGTAGCTTAGGTATCCATGGTTACGACCACTAACAGCTAAATAACCAACTGTCAGTATAGGAGTGGCCGTAATCATGGATACCTAAGCTACTGCAATGCCCTGCACATGGGGAAGTGACATAGCTAATCAGAAGAACTATACTACATTTCTAATTGGAGGTGTTTGCTAATACTATTATTATACCTACTACATATTGGGATAGGATCTTGAAGATGGGAAGGATAGAGGCTACAAGGCGACAGAAAGATTAGGATAAGTTGTGCGACAAACATTTATGCAACTTTCTGTTGCGTGACTATTTTAGAGCTGAGATTTTGCTGTAAATAAAACGACAAAGTTGCGTTTCACGTACGATTTGCATTGAAGTTTCGGACACTGACTCGGGTGTGTCGTATGCAACGAGCGCCAGAAACCCCAACACATTTGGAAACATTTGCGACTCTGTATGGAAAGTCACAATGCGACAATATAAGAAATCATTACATCCAAAGTTGCAATGCGTGGCATGACACGAGTCACCGTGTAGCTCTTGCCTAAAAGGGATTTTCGATTTTATTAAATCCCTGTCCTCCAGCTGCAGTTTTTTTTTTTTTTTTTAAAACAAAAACAAACAAACAACAAAAAAGCAGCACTGGACCCAAGAAGGGTGAGTAAGGCTCAAAGTCTCCTTTGCTACTCTCGGTTTCTGTTATTGTCTGCAGCGCTGATATCACATCGACAGCGCTGCAGCCAATAAGCGAGTTCAGCAGCCCTGCCCGAATTGACGGCACGATTGGCTGCAGTGCTGTCGATGTGACGGCAGAAACTCAATGCTGGACTTGTGAAGGGTGAGGAAAGCACTTTTTTTTTTCTGGTGGGAGAAGGATTTTCCAAACCTGAAAAACCCTTAGGGCTCATTTCCACATGCGAGGCACACGTCCGTATCTCGCATGTGGAAACCAAGCTCTGGTGCCGGCACTCCAGAGCGGAGCGTGCAGCTCCATGTGTTGCTATGCGGCCGCACGCTCTGCTCCCAAGTGCCGGCACCAGAGCTTGGTTTCCACATGCGAGACACGGACGTGATTCTCGCAAATGGAAACAAGCCCTTAGGGTATGTGTCCACGTTCAGGATTGCATCAGGATTTGGTCAGGATTTTTCATCAGTATTTGTAAGCCAAAACCAGGAGTGGAACAATTAGAGGAAAAGTATAACAGAAACATATTCACCACTTCTGCATTTATCACCCACTCCTGGGTTTGGCTTACAAATACTGATGTAAAATCCTGACCAAATCCTGATGCAATCCTGAACGTGGACACATACCCTTAGTGCTCATACTCCCTAAATCAGATATAAATTTTAATCTGCCATATAGAATATTATAGCCTGTAATTTACAGGATTTGCATTTATACTATGTTGTTAAAAGTTATAATATATATAATATATATATACACAGTATATTATTTTTTTTTCACTATAATTCCTATTACTTCTGGCCACTGTGTGCCGAGCTCTACAACATCTGTTCTCTGTGCACATGTTTGACTGGCACGCTTCAAAAAAGAGCAGCGTCCTGCCATGTCCGTGTTCTCATGGGGCCGCGGTCTGAGTACAGCGATGGGAAGCCCTTTCCCACGTTCTCCCACCTCATTCTAAAGCCTGTCCCTATTGTATCGCACACTCTCCACCTGCTCTGCTGGGAGCAGGGTATTATCCTCCGGCAATTCACAGTCAATTTACCATGCTGTAATAGATGCCTCCTCCATTGTCCTGCTGAATGCATGTATTGGCTATGTGAGTGTGGGAAAGTCTGACAAGTCAGGGACTCATGCTTTTGTATGCAAGCTTAGGGGTATAAATACAGGAACCCTGACTCCACATCTCAGATCACTTCTGGCTCAAGACTGGAAATCCGGCAGCTCCTTGTACACTTCTAAGCATGGCACCTACCAGCATGGCTATGGATAACCTCTCCCCAAAGGAAAAAAATAAAGTAAGTCCACAATAGTCTTGACTCGTAGACATCGCCCTCCTAAGATGTTTTATTCTCCACATATGAACCTGTTGACTTATATTCTTGCATTGTTTATTTTTAGATGAGGAAACCCATCGTGGAGAAGATGCGCAGAGATAGGATA